>NC_141876.1:451270969-451585344 GCF_056163025.1 Triticum urartu | reverse complement strand
GATTGACGAAAGTAGCTCATTTCATCCCAGTAAAGCCCACTTACACCAGTGCTAAGTTGGCAAAGATATACATGACCAGGATCGTATGTCTGCATGGAATTCCAAGGAGTATCGTATTAGATAGAGGAACCCAGTTTACCTCAAAGTTCTGGAAGCAGTTGCATGAAACTTTGGGTACCAGGCTAGAATTCAGCACATCTTTTCATCCACAAATAGATGGACAGACCGAGAGAGTCAATCAGATTTTGGAGGATATGCTGAGAGCTTGTGCGCTAGATTATGGATCTAGTTGGGACGACAATTTGCCATATGCAGAATTTTCTTACAACAACATTTATCAAACCAGTTTAAAAATGGCCCCTTTCGAAGCCTTGTACGGAAGGAGGTGCAGGACACCGTTGTCGTGGGACGAAGTTGGAGACCGCCAGTTGTTTGGACCTGACTTGATTAAGGAGTCTGAACAGAAGGTGAAATTGATTCGCGATAGGCTCAAGGTAGCCCAGTCCAGACAGAAAAGTTATGCAGATTCTAAACGCAAGGAGACAGTTTACGAAGTTGGAGATAGAGCTTATCTTCGAGTATCTCCACTTCGAGGAACAAAGCGTTTTGGAGTTAAAGGGAAGTTAGCGGCACGATTTGTAGGACCCTATCGAGTTTTGGAGCGTATGGGAGAAGTGGCCTACAAGTTGGAATTGCCCGAAGGATTGTCAGGAGTTCATGATGTGTTCCACGTTTCCCAGTTGAAGAAGTGTCACGCGGAGATGGCTGACATACCGTTTAGAGATACAGTGCCTTTGGAAACCATTCAGTTGGATAACCATTTGACCTACGAGGAAAAGCCAGTCAAGATTCTCGAGTTTGCCAACCGAGTTACTCGCAGCAAGGTTATCAAGTTTTGCAAAGTTCAGTGGAGCCACCACTCAGAGGATGAAGGTACCTGGGAGCGACAGTAAGATTTGTTCAAGGACCACCTTCACCTATTTTCTAGCCAACCCGAATCTCGAGGGCGAGATTCATCTTAAGGGGGGTAGGTTTGTAACATCCCAAATTTTCAATTTGGAATGTTATACATTAGATCATCAATGCATATCATATTTTATTTGCATTTTGGTTGATCCTAGAAATTCTACGCAACTCAATGACCCATGGAGAGAGTTGGGGATTTCGTTATTTTCATATTTGAGTTTTCTCAAATTTTGAGAATAGGATCATTTGATTTTATTTATTTTATCATCAATTATTTCTATTACAAAAATATGAGAGAGGGAATAAAATGACATTCCCAAAATAAACAAATATTGAGGATGTAATAATAAAATCAAATAAGATTTTTATTCCGGAGTTTTTCGGTGTTTTATTTGAATTTAGGAAAAAATGTGCGTTTTTCAAAATTGCATTTAGGTCCCAAATAAATGTTCACCTTGTGAGGCTTGATTTTAGGAGCCCGTGAAAATTTATTTCGGAAATTTTGGAGTCCGTTTAGTATTCCTTTTTATTTTTTTTCTTCCGAGCGAAAAAAAACGCACCGCGCGCCGACTGGGCCAAGGCCCAGCCGACGGCCCACGCCGCCGCCTGCCGTCTCCCTCCAGGAGACTAGAGCCGCCGCCGCCGCTGCCGCCCGAGTCCGGCTCGGAGCCGCCCCGCCGTGCCCCTTCCCCATGGGAGCACCCCCCCTCCTTAAATACCGGACCCCCCCCCCCCCCCCGCCGCCGCCCTCACCTCAGCCCACCCCGCCGCCCGTGCCGCCGCCGCCTCCCGTCGCCGCGCCGCACCCCCGCCGACCTGCCGGAGCCCCACCCCGCACGCCGGAGTGCCTCGCCGGAGGTATAGCCGCCGTTCGCCGTTCGTTTTTTTAAAAAATACCGCCTCGGTTTATTTTTTTTCGAAACCCTAGATCGGTTTATTTTTTTTCTCTGGTTTATTTAATTAGTGAACATTCACCGATCCATTCATTTTAGCGAACGTGTTCACCGGTTAGTTTCTGTTAACGAACGTCCGTTCGATTAACTGTTCGTCAGTTTTTTTCTCGGATTAAATCCGCGATTTATCTGATCGCGATTCCTGATCTGATTTTCGTTTTAGTTTATCTTTTCGCTCGTTTATCGGAATCAGGCAATTCAAGCGCCTAGAGTTTCGTCTCGAAACCCTTTATCCGTTTAACCAACTTAAAGAAGTTTTTGTTACTGTAAAATTTGCCCTAGATCTAGATTAGTAGAACGAAGTTGTTTTCTTTCGCCGTTTGACTTTCGTTGCTTCGTTCGATTTGATTTTTTTTGCCAACCGGAGTTCTTAAGTTGAACGTTCTGGTTAGATCTCTTATTTGATTTTTATTTGTCCATTAGATGACTACTTATTGTATGCTTGTTTGTTTGTCTGTGATAGAATACCCGGAGTGCGCCGCCTATTACTTCGAATCGTTAGGTTTCTCGGATCATCAGCAAGGCAAGTAACACTTTGATCATACCTTTTCTACTACCCAATTTTATTGCATTAGATCAATCATCACACATTGCATGATTAGGATCTAATTAAAATGTGGGATGGGAAGTAGATGAGGTAGTACCTATTACCTGTTTATTATCAAACCTTTGGGAGTTACTTCTACGTTTGCTTATAATGCCATGCTATGCTAGTAGACATGGATTGGGTGAGTGAAATCCATGACAATTGTGAGTTTGTTAATTAATGGTTTATCTAAGGTGGCAACTTGAACACGCATCTGGGTGGATTGAGGCACCTGGGTATTCCAGGACTTGCCTGTTTTCTTTTGGACCGCCACCTAGGCTCAAAGGGATCATAAGACTATTCATACTAGAAACTTCCGTGTGCAGCCACAAGCTATTATGGGCTCTAGCATAGTCGACTAAGTTGTGCGAACTCTTACAGTGGTAGACTAGCAGATGTAGGGGATGTAGGTGGTACGGTCTACCCGATCGTAAGGTGCTAGCGCTTCTGAAAGACTATGTCCCGGTCATCCGTCTTCTCAAACACCCTGTAGTGCGGGAAACCAAACGGAGGCGATCGAGTCTTGTGGGGAAAAGTGCGCAAACCTCTGCAGAGTGTAACAAACTAATCACGATTAGCCGTGTCCCCGGTTATGGACATCTTGAGTATCTAGTACTTGGATTATCATGTGAATCTCATCATGTTACTTTAATTAATATTGTTGGGTTTTAATGATGATACTTAATTGGGATTGAGAATGCTGTCAACCATTCTCAATGTTTAACAACTACCATGATATTTAAATAAATTTTATTCCTTTGCAGTAGGGAAAAATTGGCTTTACGCAAAACTGTAACGATAGAGCTTTCCACCAGCCAAATATGCATATAGTATAGCTGTTTCATTCCATTACTCTCTATGTGTTACCTTGCCAGCATATTCCATGTGCTGACCCATTTTCGGGCTGCAACGTTAATGTTGCAGACTTTTCAGACGATGATTAAGGAGTTTAGGTCGTGGTTCTATACTCAGTGATGCCGTTGGAGTTGATGGACTCACTTATCTTCTAAGCCTTCCGCTGTTATCGTTATTAGATGGCCTTAAGCAATATTTATTGTAATAAGTTCTCCTTTGAGACACTCGATGTAATAAGTGTGTGATTGCTACTCTGTTATAAATCCTCCGAGTACTGTGTGGTGTCAGCATTATTGATCCAGGGATGACACCGGAGCACAGAGATCAGACTGTTTGTGGTCTGGTTGCTACATTGAACTAGGTATTGAGATACCGACGATTGAATCTTGGGCAAGTAACATACCGTGACAAAGGGAACAACGTATATCATTATGTGGTTTGACCGATAAAGCTCTTCGTAGAATATGTAGCCAATATGAACATCCAGGTTCCGCTATTGGTTATTAACCGGAGACATGTCTCGGTCATGTCTACATAGTTCTCAAACCCGTAGGGTCCACACGCTTAACATTACTTGACGATCGGTATTATGAGTTTATGTGTTTTGATGTACCGAAGATAGTTCGGAGTCCCAGATGTCATCACGGACATGACGAGGAGTCTCAAAATGGTTGAGACATAAAGATTGATATATTGGACGGCTATATTCGGACACCGGAAGTGTTCCAGATGATTTCGAAGAAAACCGGAGTGCTGGAGGATTACCGGACCCCGCGGGAGAACTAATGGGCCAACGTGGGCCTTAGTGGAGAAAGAGAGGGCCGACCATGGCAGGCCACGCGCCCCCTCCCCCTCTACTCCGAATTGGACTAGGGAATGGGGGGCGCCCCCATTTCCTTCTCCCTCTCCTCCTTCCTTTCCCCCTCCTAGTAGGAGTAGGAAAGGGGAGTCCTACTCCTACTAGGAGGAGGACTCCTCCTCTCTTGGCGCACCCCAAGGGCCGGCTAGCCTCCCCCTTCCTTTATATACGGGAGCAGGGGGCACCCTAGAACACACAAGTTGATTGTTTCCAGCCATGTGCGGTGCCCCCTCCATCATAATCCACCTCGGTCATATTGTAGTGGTGCTTAGGCGAAGCCCTATTCCGGTAGCATCATCATCACCATCATCACACTGTCGTGCTGATGAAACTCTCCCTCGACACTCTGCTAGATCGTGAGTTCGTGGGACATCACCGAGCTGAACGTGTGCAGATCGCGGAGGTGCCGTACTTTCGGTACTAGGATAGGTCGATCATGAAGACGTACGACTACATTAACCGCGTTTTCATAACGCTTCCGCTTACGGTCTACGAGAGTACGTGGACAACACTCTTCCCCTCTCATTGCTATGCATCACCATGACAAATCCTGCGTGTGTGTAGGAATTTTTTTTGAAGTTACTGCGTTACCCAACAGTGGCATCTGAGCTAGGTTTATGCGTAGATGTTATATGCATGAGTAGAACACAAAGGAGTTGTGGGCGTGGGTATATACATATTGCTTTCCGTCACTAGTTGAATCTTGATTCGGTGGTATTGTTGGATGAAGGGGCCCAGACCGACATTACGCGTACGCTTACGCCAGACTAGTTCTACCGACGTGCTTTGTACACAGGTGGCTGGTGGGTGTCAGTTTCTCCAACTTTAGTTGAATCGGATTCAATGAACATGATTCTTTCTGAAGATCAAAAAGCAATCACTATACCTCATTGTGGTTTTTGATGCGTAGGTAAGAACGGTTCTTGCTCAGCCCGTAGCAGCCACGTAAAACTTGCAACAACAAAGTAGAGGACATCTAACTTGTTTTTGCAGGGCATGTTGTGATGTGATATGGTCATGACATGATACTAAATTTTATTGTATGAGATGATCATGTTTTGTAACACAGTTATCGGCAACTGGCAGGAGCCATATGGTTGTCGCTTTATTGTATGAAATGCAATCGCCATGTAATTGCTTTACTTTATCACTAAGCGGTAGCGATAGTCGTAGAAGCAATAGTTGGCGAGACGACAACGATGCTTCAATGGAGATCAAGGTGTCAAGCCGGTGACAATGGTGATCATGACGGTGCTTTGGAGATGGAGATCAAAGGCACAAGATGATGATGGCCGTATCATATCACTTATATTGATTGCGTGTGATGTTTATCCTTTATGCATCTTATTTTGCTTAGATCGGCAGTAGCATTATAAGATGATCTCTCATTAAATTTCAAGGTATAAGTGTTGTCCCTGAGTATGCACCGTTGCTACAGTTCGTCATGCCAAGACACCACGTGATGATCGGGTGTGATAAGCTCTACGTTCACATAAAACGGATGCAAGCCAGTTTTGCACACGTAGAATACTCAAGTTAAACTTGACAAGCCTACCATATGCAGATATGGCCTCGGGACACTGAGACCGAAAGGTCGAGCATGAATCATATAGTAGATATGATCAACATAGTGATGTTCACCATTGAAAACTTCTCCGTCTCACGTGATTATCGAACATGGTTTAGTTGATATGGATCACGTGATCACTTAGAAGATTAGAGAGATGTCTATCTAAGTGGGAGTTCTTAAGTAATTTGATTAATTGAACTTTAATTTATCATGAACTTAGTACCTGACAGTATTTTGCATGTCTATGTTGTTGTAGATAGATGGCCCGTGCTGTTGTTCCGTTGAATTTTAATGCGTTCCTAGAGAAAGCTAAGTTTAAATATGATGGTAGCAACTACATGGATTGGGTCCGTAACTTGAGGATTATCCTCATTGCTGCACAGAAGAATTACGTCCCGGAAGCACCGCTAGGTGACAAACCCGCTGCAGGAGCAACACCAGATGTTGTGAATACCTGGCAGAGCAAAGCTGATGACTACTCGATAGTTCAGTGTGCCATGCTTTACGGCTTAGAATCGGGACTTCAACGACGTTTTGAATGTCATGGAGCAAATGAGATGTTCCAGGAGCTAAAGTTAATATTTCAACCAAATGCCCGGATTGAGAGATATGAAGTCTCCAGTAAGTTCTATAGCTGCAAGATGGAGGAGAATAGTTTTGTCAGTGAACATATACTTAGAATGTCTGGGTACCACAACCACTTGACTCAACTGAGAGTTAATCTTCATGATGATAGTGTCATTGACAGAGTTCTTCAATCACTGGCACCAAGCTACAAGAGCTTCATGATGAACTATAATATGCAAGGGATGGATAAGACGATCCCTGAGCTCTTCGCAATGCTAAAGGCTGCGGAGGTAGAAATCAAGAAGGAGCATCAAGTTTTGATGGTCAACAAGACCACTAGTTTCAAGAAAAAGGGTAAAGGGAAGAAGGGGAACTTCAAGAAGAACAGCAAGCCAGTTGCTGCTCAAGTGAAGAAACCCAAGTCTGGACCTAAGCATGAGATTGAGTGCTTCTACTGCAAAGGAACTGGTCACTGGAAGCGGAACTGCCCCAAGTATTTGGCGGAGAAGAAGGATGGCAAAGTGAAAGGTATATTTGATATACATATTATTGATGTGTACCTTACTAATGCTCGCAGTAGTGCCTGAGTATTTGATACTGGTTCAGTTGCTAACATTTGCAACTCGAAACAGGGGCTACGGATTAAGCGAAGATTGGCTAAGGACGAGGTGATGATGCGCGTGGGAAATGGTTCCAAAGTCGATGTGATCGCCGTTGGCACGCTACCTCTACATCTACCTTCGAGATTAGTTTTAGACCTAAATAATTGTTATTTGGTGCCAGCATTGAGCATGAACATTATATCTAGATCTTGTTTGATGCGAGATGATTATTCATTTAAATCAGAGAATAATGGTTGTTCTATTTATATGAGTAATATGTTTTATGGTCATGCACCCTTGATGAGTGGTCTATTTTTACTAAATCTTTATAGTAGTGATACACATGTTCACAGTATTGAAGCCAAAAGATGCACAGTTGATAATGATAGTGCAACTTATTTGTGGCACTGCCATTTGGGTCATATTGGTGTAAAGTGCATGAAGAAACTCCATTCTGATGGACTTCTGGAATCACTTGGTACTTGCGAACCATGCCTCATGGGCAAGATGACTAAAACTCCGTTCTCCGGAACAATGGAGCAAGCAACAGAGTTACTGGAAATCATACATACTGATGTATGTGGTCCAATGAACATTTAAACTCGCAGCGAATATCGTTATTTTCTCACCTTCACACATGATTTGAGCAGATATGGGTATATCTACTTAATGAAACATAAGTCTGAAACATTTGAAAAGTTCAAAGAATTTCAGAGTGAAGTGGAAAATCATCGTAACAAGAAAATCAAGTTTCTGCGATCTAATCGTGGAGGTGAATATTTGAGTTATGAGTTTGGACTTCATTTGAAACAATGCGGAATAGTTTCACAACTCACGCCACCTGGAACACCACAACGTAATGGTGTGTCCGAATGGCGTAACCGCACTTTATTAGATATGGTGCGATCTATGATGTCTCTCACTGATTTCCGCTATCATTTTGGGGTTATGCTTTAGAGACGGCTACATTCATGTTAAATAGGGCACCATCTAAATCCGTTGAGACGATACATTATGAACTGTGGTTTGGCAAGAAACCCAAGTTGTCATTTATTAAAGTTTGGGGTTGTGATGCTTATGTGAAGAAGCTTCAACCTGATAAGCTCGAAGCCAAATTGGAGAAATGTGTCTTCATAGGATACCCAAAGGAGACTGTTGGGTACACCTTCTATCACAGATCCGAAGGCAAGATATTCGTTGCTAAGAATGGATCCTTTCTAGAGAAGGAGTTTCTCTCGAAAGAAGTGAGTGGGAGGAAAGTAGAATTGTACCTTCTCCCTTATTGGAAAGTAGTTCATCACTGAAATCAGTTCCAGTGATTCCTACACTAGTAAGTGAGGAAGCTAATGATGATGATCATGAAACTGCTGATCAAGTTACTACCGAACCTCGTAGGTCAACCAGAGTAAGATCCGCACCAGAGTGGTACGGTAATCCTGTTATGGAAGTCATGTCACATGACCATGACGAACCTACAAACTATGAGGAAGCGATGAAGAGCCAAGATTCCGCAAAATGGCTCGAGGCCATGAAATCTGAGATGGGATCCATGTATGAGAACAAAGTATGGACTTTGGTTGACTTGCCCGATGATCGGCAGGCCATAGAGAATAAATGGATCTTCAAGAAGAAGACTGACGCTGACGGTAATGTTACTGTCTACAAAGCTCGACTTGTTGCAAAAGGTTTTCGACAAGTTCAAGGAGTTGACTACGATCAAACCTTCTCTCCCGTAGCGATGCTTAAGTCCGTCCAAATCATGTTAGCAATTGCTGCATTTTTTGATTATGAAATTTGGCAAATGGATGTCAAAACCGCATTCCTTAATGGATATCTTAAAGAAGAGTTGTATATGATGCAACCAGAAGGTTTTGTCGATCCAAAAGGTGCTAACAAAGTGTGCAAGCTCCAGCGGTCCATTTATGGACTGGTGCAAGCCTCTCGGAGTTGGAATATACACTTTGATAGTGTGATCAAAGCATATGGTTTTATATAGACTTTTGGAGAAGCCTTTATTTACAAGAAAGTGAGTGGGAGCTCAGTAGCGTTTCTGATATTATATGTAGATGGCATATTGTTGATCGGAAATAATACTGAATTTCTGAATAGCATAAAAGGATACTTGAATAAGAATTTTTCAATGAAAGACCTTGGTGAAGCTGCTTATATATTAGGCATCAAGATCTATAGAGATAGATCAAGACGCTTAATTGGACTTTCACAAAGTACATACCTTGATAAAGTTTTGAAGAAAGTTCAAAATGGATCAAGCAAAAGAAGGGTTCTTGCCTGTTTTACAAGGTGTGAAGTTTAGTCAAACTCAATGCCCTACCACTGCAGAAGATAGAGAGAAAATGAAAGGTGTTCCCTATGCTTCGGCCATAGGCTCTATCATGTATGCAATGCTGTGTACCAGACCTGATGTGTGTGTTGCTATTAGTTTAGTAGGGAGGTACCAAAGTAATCTAGGAGTGGATCACCAGACAACGGTCAAGAACATCCTGAAATACCTGGAAAGGACTAAGGATATGTTTCTCGTGTATGGAGGTGACAAAGAACTCGTCGTAAACGGTTACGTCGATGCAAGCTTTGACACTGATCCAGATGACTCAAAGTCACAAACCAGATACGTGTTTTTATTAAATGGTGGAGCTGTCAGTTGGTGCATGCCGGGGTACTGATCCACGGGCACCTATGGGACCGGCGGGCCGGGTCCCTTTTGGTTCGGCGGGGGCGGATATCGTGCAAAGAGCAAATCGAGGCGAAGCACGCGAGCGATTTACCCAGGTTCGGGCCGCACGGATGCGTAAAACCCTACTCCTGCTTTGTGGTTTTGTATTGATTTCTAGCTCGGGAGCGCGGAGTGCTACAGTACACACCAGCGGCTAGCAAGACCGAGCGTGAGTGTTCGAACTGGCTAACCCCCCTCTACGTTGCACACGGGCCTCCTTTTATATGCTCAAGGGGCTACCGACAGGTGGCAACGGAGGTAAAGGGCAAAAATGGAAAGGTGCTGTGGTAGGCACAGCTACCTGCTACAGTGTATCATACCTAACCCTGACGGCAGGGGACAAGGGTCTTAAATGCCCGTCTATGTCGCCTAAATAGTGCGAAAAGGGACCGCCAGGGACGCCACCGTTCGCCACGATGGCGATCTTGTCAGCGCCGCTTGCCACCGCACGTCCCTAGCTGCACAGCCTTCCGCCACGTACGCCTGGAAGGGCCCCAGAGCGACACGTTGGTGGATGTGCTGGAGCGCGGGCGCGGAGAGGTGGCTTGCCGCGGCAAGCGCCTTGCCGCGGTCGTTGTCTTGTCGCGTCCGGGAGCTTGTCGCTCACCGGGTCTTGCCGGAACACATGGTGTGCCGCGGTAAGTTCCTTGAAATGCCTTGAGTGGCCTTCCCGGCAAGCTCCTCTTGCCGGGGTCTTGGGATGCTTTTGTTAGCCTTCCCGGCAAGCTCCTCTTGTCGAGGTCTTGTCTTCTTGACTTGGACACTTTGTTCTTGAATGGCTCCAAAGGAACCACGGAGGATCTTGGCGGTCACCCGGCAAGCGTTGCCGCGGGATGCTGCGACTGCCCGTGCACAAGTTCGGGATACTAGGGTACCCCTACTCTAGTACACCGACAGGAGCCCCCGGGCCTGGGCCATACACGGTGCCGAGCGCTGTTGGGCCAGGCCCAAAACAGGGCACGGGCACGCGCGGCCTAGGTTATGCCGTATCTCACTCCGTATCCACCGCGCCCTCCCCGAACGGCACGCATTGAATGCGGCGTCGTGGGAGAGGTCGTGGGGGTTTCTTTATTCGGAAATGCGGAACGTCCGCCCCCTCCCCCTTTATATGCAGGGGAAACAGGGGCAGTTGGCCCACTCGCCCGTTGCCGTTCCCAATCTCAGAAATCTCTGCCGCTCCCTTGCCTCCCCAAAGCTGAGAGAGAGAGAGAAGCTCTCCGCCCCCCATCGCCACTAGCACCACCAACGCCGTCGACCTCCTCCACTACTTCCGCCATGGCTCCAAAAGCAGACAAGGGGAAGACCGTGAAGATGACCAAGGCGCAGCGGCTCGCGGCGCTGCGGAAGGAGCGGTCCGTTTTCCCCCCCAAGCTCGGCGCGAAGGAGCTGAGGGAGAACTACTATCTGTTCTGGTCGGCGGAGAGGCGCGCGCATCCGCGCACAAAGGTTCTCCCCGCCGCCGCTTGGAATAAGGCTCCGAATGGGTACCCCTTCTTCGCATTGTTCTTCTATTGCGGGCTCTGCCCACCCTTCTCTGATTTCTTCTGCGACATCATGAACACCTATGGATTCCATCTCCTTGACTTCACCACCAACGCCGTCCTGACAATGGTAGTTTTCGCACACCTCTGCGAAAACTTTGTCGGAGTCCTTCCCAACGTAGCCCTCTTCCGCCACTTTTTCATACCCCGAGTAGAGAGTGGAGAGCCTCTATCCGGCGGGATTGCCTGGATCTCAAGGCCCAGCAAGAAAGAGACCTATCTGGAGGGAGAATTCCGCGGCAAGTGGGAGGAGTGGAGAGCTGATTGGTGCTGGATTGACGAGGAGAGCCCGCAGCCATTTACCATCCGACGCCGAACCCCAGTAGCACGCGGCAGCGATTGGAGTGACATGGCTCCGGAGGACGCCAGGCTGAAGATTGCCGTCACCAGGATCCTGCGCCTGAGGCTTGCTGGGCTTACTGTTGGCGCTGTTGGCGTAGACTTCCTTCGCCGCCGCATCGCCCCCCTGCAGGAACGGGGGAGGCCCACTTGGGAGTTCAAGAACGCGGCAGACATCATGAGGCTGCGGCCAGACCTCAATTACAACTTCACAGTCCTGGAGCTCAATGCGATGCTGCAGGAGCTGTTCAAATATGACCCCCAGCATCCCGAGGTGTTCAGGTTGCCGGGGGGCGTCGTGCCTTTGTGCAACAATTCCGCGCTCGACCGCATCCGTGCAATGATGCCGGAGTGCGACTCGCACGGGATTGTGCCAACTTGGCAGGAGCCTGCAGACGAGGTTGTGCAGCAATTCTTCGATGACTTGGTGGAAGTGCCAATCCGCCTCGACGAGAAGGACGGCCTCACCCGCGACACCACGGATGCGGAGATGGCGCTCATCGCCACTAGGCTGGAGGAGGCAGCGGCAGCCGCAGCCGCGGGCGAGTTCGGGTTCACTGTGGAGGAGGCCGATGCAGCGGAAGCGGCAAGCCGTGTCGAGCGAGGGGAGCCTGCCGGCAAGAAGGGGCTTGCCAGGCAAGACACCGAGCCCAGCGAGCCCGCCAAGGACACGAGCGGCTCGTTGTAAATCGACTCTTCTTCCACCTCGTCTTCAGACAGCCCACCAGAAGCAGAGCCTCCATCCCCACCAAGAAGGCGTCTCTGCAAGGTTGGTGATGTGGCGGAGCGGCAAGCGGGCCAACAGTCGCCACGCCGCGTGACACGCTCGACCACGGCAAACACCGTTGCCGCGGGAGCGCCTCATGCTACGACGGCAACTGGAGCGGAGTCTAGCCGGACCACCGCTTCAGTCCCTGCCGCTACTCACGCCGCGCCGACAGCCGGAGCGGGGTCGTCTCAGACCGCCGCCACTGCTCCCGCCAAGCGGCCAAGGGAAGCTTCTCCTCTGCCTCCTCGCGCTGGGCGCGCGCCGGGCTTCGACTTCTCCGCGTTAAGCTTCGACGAGGAAGAAGAAGAAGAGTAAGCTTCTCTTGTTGTACTTGCATTTCTTCAACTCTTGCTGTTGGTCTTGTTTCTCACTTGCTTTTCCCTGAATCTGTTCCTCTTTAGGACTTTGGCCCAGAGAGCGGCAAAGAGAGCTAAGGCCCCGGTGATCATCATCGAGGACGAGCCCACTGCGACAACAGGTGGCGCGCCCGAGACAACCTTGTCGGAGCCGGCGACTTTCCTCCATGGCAGCCCCCAGTGTAAGTGTGTGAATTATTTTCCGCGGCGAGGCATGCATGGGTACTTGTCTTTGCTGATATCTGCTTGTTGACTTGTGTAGGAGCCGAGCAGCCCCACCAAGAGCCAAGGGAGAATCCCCCGACAAGGGAGAATTCTCCGGCAAGGGAAGGCTTCCCGGTGAGGGAGAAGTCTCCGGCAAGGGAGGGTTCTCCGGCGAGGGACAGCGCCAGCGGCCCCCCGACCACGGAGACCACAACCGCAGAGCCTGGTGCAGGTACTCCCCTTGCTTCAAAACTCCTCTTGGATCCTTCTTTTCTTGATCTTTATGGGTTTCTGCTGGATTCTGTTTGACTCTTCTCCCCTTTTCCGGCTGTCAGATCCATCCGCTATGGAGCAGATGGAGACAGAGGTCGCCGCCGATGAAGCAGCCGGTGCTGGAGACGCCACCGGTGCAGAGGCCGCCAAGGCTGACGCCGCAGCAACTGGCGAGGAATCTGGCGATCGTACTGACGGCCCGGAGGCCGCAGGAGCGCCAGGCGCTACGCCGACCGCCGACCCATCCGCCGAAGCCGCAGCGCCAAGTTCCAAGGAGCCCCAGCCGGGCGTTTACTTGAAGGCCGGTGACGACGTCTTCATCAATCTTCCCTGGGCATCAAGCTCCAGAGCGCCGGTCGAGGGGGAGGTCTTCGACGGAGAAGTGCTCGCCTCCACGGGGCTGAAGCTGGTCGACGCGCCAAGCAGCAGCAGCAACGAGCCCGAAGAAGAGCGGCTGCTGCGCAGGTTGATGTCGCTCTACCGCAGCGACAAGCCAAGCTGGAGTCCCGCAAGGCGCTTGTCGCGAAGGCGGGAGCAGACATTGAAAAGCGCGCGGAAGAGCTCGGGGGTTTCCACCGGGAAGCCCTCCGATCCCTGGCGGAGGAGCGGGAGCAGCTCGCTGAAGCGCGGAAGGCCTTTCTCCTCGAGAAGGCTGAAGCCGAAGAGCGCCAGCGACTTGCCGCTGTGAAGCTAGCCGCGGAAGAGGGCGAGCTGGCGCAGCGGAAGGTCAATCTCGACGCCCACGAGGAGGAGCTTGCCTCGCGCGAGGAGAAGCTTGGCGGAGCCCTCAAGAAAGCGGAGGACGCTGCCGCCGCCGCCGAGGCCGCCAAGGAGGAGTTGAAGACGAAGGTGGCGTGGCTGGAGGCCGATTTCTCCGAGAAGGGCAAGGAGCTCAGCGCTGCCAAGGTCTCCAACATGGATCTTGAGTTGAAGCTAACCACTTTGACCAAGACTCTGGACAGCGCCAAGAAGCGGGAGGCGGCCTTGAAGGAGGAAATCAAGGCCGACAAGGCGCTGCTGGAGAGCGCCGCCACCGCCCAAAACACCTTCAGGGAGACTGTGACGCACTGGACAGAGAGTCTGGTGAACGCCGCCACAGATATCGACAAGGAGCTGGCGCAGCTGGGGATGGAAGATCTTGGGTATCCCTCCGACGACAACCTCCAGCCCAGCGCCAAGCTCGTCCTATTCTTCAAGGGCGTGGCGACGGCCCTTCAGCGACTCCGAGAGAGGATCCCCAAGCAACTAGCTGACGAGTCGCGCGAGATCTGCGCAGGAGCCCTCGAGAAAGTGTTGATGAAGGTGGCCTTCCGCAATCCGGGCCTCCGCCTCACCAACATCCTCAGGTCCTTGCCGCCAGAAGCTGATCTGGAGGAGCTCAAGGCCCTTGTCGCACCCATTGTGGACAAGGTGAGCGGGATCAAGCGGGTCGAAGGCGATCGCATAAATTAGGCCGTCCATTTCTTCTTTTCTTGTCGCTGCCCATCATGTCATGAAAACAATCTGTTAGAGATGCAACAAGCTATCTTTGTAATGTAACTTGATTCTGGGCAATGATTGTAACGTTACTCCCTTTACTTGATTCCTCCCTTTGTATGTTTTTGCCCTACGCTTTTAGGGAACTTGACGGTGCAGGCACCTGAGCCGCGAGCGCTGAGTGTGGAACGTTAGCAGCCTGCTGGCGGTGCCGCTACCGGCAAGAAACCTTGTCGCAACTAGTTGCAGCTCACTTAAGTTGCTGAGCAAATTCGAAACAAAGTAAGGGCGCTAGCGGCTCACTTAAGTTGCTGAGCGGACTCGAAGCAAAGTAAGGGCACTAGCAGCTCACTTAAGTTGTTGAGCGGACTTGAAACAAAGTAGAGGCGCAACTAGCTACGAGTTGGTTCCTCCGCGCACAGGTTTCCCATACAAGGTGTGGTCGTTCAAGGGAGATAACTTAAAATTTAAAAAATTTGATTGCTCAAACTTTGGCAACTTAGCTTTTCTGTTGTTTGCTTCCCGGCAAGGCGAAACTTTCTTGAACGACGCCTGGCCCATACCATCCATCGTCTTCTCCTTTCCCCCCCGGCAAACTTGTGGGCGAGGGGAACCTTGCTTTCAAAAGGAAGAAGAGACAATACAGATATGGAGCTTTACGGCTCGTTATTGCTTACCGTGGAGTAGGCGCTGCACAAAGTGTCAGATCATATATGCCAGAAAATAGAAAGCATAAAATTGACAAAATGTGCGGAGCACATGAGCTTTACTTATGCACGGGATCTGCGCCCGGCTTTGTACATAGGATTACATGCAACAGCGGCAATACTTGTACAAAAGGTGGTTGCCGGAACAGGTTCCGACAACCGCGCCTTACGGGTAAAACTTACGAAGATGCTCAATATTCCAGGAGTTGCTCACCGGAATGCCATCTTCGGTCTCAAGGCAGACAGCGCCAGGCCTAGTGACTCGTTTCACCCAGTAAGGGCCTTCCCACTTCGGCGTCAACTTGTTGGAATTCTTGGCGGACTGAACGCGCCGAAGAACAAGGTCGCCTTCCTCGAGACTTCTGGCGTTAACTTTGCGGCTATGGTAGCGGCGCAAAGCTTGCTGGTAGCGAGCAGCTCGCACAGCAGCCTGAAGACAGTCTTCCTCAAGGAGCAGCGCGTCATCTTGTCGCAGCCGCTCTTGCTCGAGCTCATCATAAGCGAGCACTCGAGGTGACCCATATACGAGTTCCGTGGGGATAACTGCCTCTGCTCCATAGACTAGAGCAAAAGGTGTCTGTCCAGTGGCTCGATTTGGCGTCGTCCTGATCGACCAAAGAACCACCGACAGCTCCTCGATCTAGTTTCTTCCGCACTTGTGCAGCCTGTCGAAAGTTCTGGTCTTGAGCCCACGTAGCACTTCAGCATTTGCCCTCTCCGCTTGACCGTTGCTTCTCGGGTGAGCAACAGAAGCGAAGCAGACCTTGGCGCCAAGACCTTGGACATACTGCATGAAGGTGCGGCTCGTGAATTGTGTACCGTTGTCGGTGATTATCCTGTTAGGGATCTCGAACCGGCAAACAATCGACCTGAAGAACTTGACTGCTGACTGTGCTGTCACCTTCCTCACTGGTTCCACTTCCGGCCACTTTGTGAACTTGTCGATTGCAATGTACAAGTACTCAAAGCCCCCGATAGCTCGGGGGAAGGGGCCGAGGATGTCGAGCCCCCAGACCGAAAATGGCCAGGATAAAGGGATCGTCTGGAGAGCTTGAGCTGGTTGGTGTATCTGCTTGGAATGAAACTGACACGCTTCACACTTGGTTACTTGTGCAGTTGCATCCTGGAGGGCTGTTGGCCAGAAGAAACCTTGCCGGAAAGCTTTACCGACAAGCGCTCTTGCACCAATGTGGTGACCACATATGCCTCCATGTATTTCTGCCAACAGCTTTTGTCCATCTTCCCGGGGAATACACTTCAATTTCACACCGTTGAGTCTTCTTCTGTACAGTGTCTTGTCGACAAACTGGTACATACTTGACTGCCGGGCTACTCTCTCCGCTTCTTCTTGCTCTTCGGGAAGTCCTCCTGTCTGAAGGAAATGGACAATCTGCTGTGCCCATGCTGGAGCTTGTGGCTCGACAATAAGGACTAAAGGCAAATCTGCTGCTGCGGGAACATCCGCTTCCACGGCAAGAACCTGCGGCTCTGCCGGAGCTTGACGTTCCCCGACAAGCTTGCCGGAGCAAAACTTGTCGGGAGCTTCTGCTTCAACGGAACAAACCCTAGGGCTTGCCGGAGCATCTTGCTCCTCAGCGCTCTTGGTGTTGATCTTGGAGACTGCTGCGGGAATATCCGCTTCTACGGCAAGAACCTGCGGCTCTGCCGGAGCGTGACGTTCCCTGGCAAGCTTGCCGGAGCAAAACTTGTCGGGAGCTCCTACTTCAACAGAACAAACCCTAGGGTCTGCCGGAGCAGACTGCTCCTCAGCACTCTTGGCGTTGATCTTGGGGACCTTCTTGGCGGCGGCTTCGGGAAGCTCTACCGGCAAATAGTCACCAGAAACCAACTTCCTCTTCTTGCTCTGTCTAGTTGATGGCGTTACGGACGGCTGAGTCAGCTTGAGCACAAAGATCCCTGGTTCCACAGGTAACTGAAGTGCGGCACACTTTGACAGGCCATCTGCAATGGCGTTCTGAGCTCTTGGAACATGCTCCATTTGTAGGCCGTCAAAGTGTTCTTCTAGCTTTCTCACTTCGTCGACGTAAGCTTCCATCAACGGACTCTGATAACTCTTGTTTACTTGGCGGACGACAAGCTGTGAGTCACCCCTGACAATGAGCTTCTTGATCCCAAGGTCTGCCGCGATCCGGAGACAGGCAAGCAAGCCCTCATATTCTGCAGTATTGTTCGTTGCTTGCTCCTTGGGGAAGTGCATCTGGACTACGTACTTGAGGTGCTCACCGGTGGGTGCGACAAGCAGCACGCCAGTGCCGGCGCCTTGCAGCGAAAAGGCACCATCAAAGTACATCAACCACTCTTTGCTTGCTTCCTTGTCGGGGATACTTGTTTCTGGAATTTAGTCATCTGGTGTTGGCGTCCATTCTGCTATGAATTCTGCCAATGCTCTGCTCTGGATAGTTGAAGTGCTTTCAAACTTGAGGCCAAAGCTTGACAGTTCCAGTGCCCACTCAACAATCCTGCCTGTCGCTTCTGGATTCTGCAGTATCCTCTTCAGCGGAAAGCGAGTGACAACTGTGATCTCATGTGCTTGGAAGTAATGGCGTAGCTTTCTCGAGGCCATGAGAAGGCCGAAAAGCAATTTCTGCACACCAGAGTACCTTGACCTAGCCCCCTGCAGAAGGGAACTGACAAAGTAAACTGGGCGCTGCTGTGTATCTCGTCGTGTATCTGCGCAGATCCATCTTTGTCGGGACCAGAGCTTGTCGGGGAAGCTCCCTGCTTGTCGCTGGATGCGCTTGCCGCGGTTGCTGGCTCATCATCTGCCTCCCTCTCTGCTACTAACGCAGCACTAACCACTTGATTGGTTGCCGCTATGTACAGCAGCAACTTCTCTTGTGGCTTAGGTGCGACAAGTATTGGAGGGGAGGACAGGTATCTCTTCAGGTCTTGCAGCGCAGCCTCCGCTTCCAGAGTCCATTTCATTGGACCTGCCTTTTTCAATAATTTGAAAAACGGCAGGGCGCGCTCAGCAGACCGAGAGATAAACCTGCTGAGAGCAGCCACGCAACCGGCAAGTCTCTGTACATCCTTGACGCGCTTTGGTGCTTCAATCTGCTCAATGGCCTTGATCTTGTCGGGATTGGCTTCAATTCCTCGCTGAGACACAAAGAACCCTAGAAGCTTGCCGGAGGGAACTCCAAACACACACTTCTCTGGGTTGAGCTTGAGGCTGATCTTGCGCAGATTTGCAAAGGTCTCGTCTAGATCTTGAATCAAGGTTGCTCTGTCTTTGCTCTTGACCACTATATCATCCATGTAGGCTTCCACATTTCTGTGTATTTGTGGCTCGAGAGCGACATGGACTACTCTCGCAAATGTTGAACCAGCATTTTTTAATCCGAAAGGCATGCGTACGAAGCAGTACGTGCCACATGGAGTAATAAATGCGGTCTTCTCCTCATCCTCTTCTGCCATGAAGATCTGATGGTATCCCGAGTATGCGTCAAGAAATGAAACAAATCACATCCGGCTGTGGAGTCAACAATCTGGTCAATGCGCGACAAAGGAAATGGGTCTTTGGGACAAGCTTTGTTAACATCAGTAAAATCGATACAAAGTCTCCATTTCCCATTTGCCTTGCGCACGACTACAGGATTGGCCAACCACGTGGGATGGAGCACTCCTCTGACAAGGCCTGCTGCTTCCAGCTTCTTGATCTCTTCTGTGATGAACTCTTGGCGCTCCACCGCCTGCTTCCTGACTTTCTGCTTGACGGGCCGCGCATGGGGACAAATGGCAAGGTGGTGCTCAATCACTTTCCTGGGAACACCGGGGATGTCAGACGGCTGACATGCAAACACGTCGACATTCGCCCGCAGGAAAGCAACGAGCGCGCTTTCCTATTTAGGGTCGAGCGTGGCACTGATGGTGAAGGTACCACCAGTGCCGTCCTCCTTGGCGGATACCTTCTTCGTCTCTGGCGGAGCTGCCATCGTCTTCTTGCACTTGCCGGTGGAGCTCGATGGTGCGTCCTCGGCGGCAGCACAGCACTCCGAAGAGGTGCGCTTGCCGGAGTGGGCATCAGAACTCTTGCCGGACTTGGTCTTCTTCCCCCCGGGAGCTTCAGCGGCAAGTGGATTGCGATCTGCTATGGCTGCTGCTTCCCAGTAGATCTTGTCGGCACAGATAAGAGCATCCATCTTGTCGCCGGGGACAGAAATGACGCTTATCGGGCCTGGCATCTTCAGCATGTTATATGCGTAGTGAGAGGCTGCCATGAACTTGGCGAGTGCTGGACGCCAAGTATCCCATTGTAAGGCAATGGGATATCGGCAACGTCGAATGTGACCTTCTCAGTCCTGAAGTTTAGCTCGCTGCCAAATGTTACCGGCAGCGTGACCTTCCCCTTCGGCTTGCTCCTTCCCGGATTGATTCCTTGGAATGTGCCGGTCTCTTCGAGCTCGCTGTCAGGGATTTGGAGTTTTTGGAGTACAGCGGAGGAGATCAGGTTTAAGCCGGCCCCGCTGTCAACTAGCATCTTGGTGACTTTGAGGTTGCGGATAGTTGGTGATACCAACATCGGCAAACACCCGACCGCAGTTGTGCGATCAGGGTGATCCTCAATGTCGAAGATGATAGGCGTGCTGGACCACTTCAGAAGCTTGCGTGATTCGACAGGTGGTTCTGCTGCATTAACTTCCCGCACCCAGTGTTTGAGTTGGCGGTGCGAGGTATGCAGAGAAGCACCACCGTCAATGCACAAGACCTCTGTGGCTTTCTGAAACTCCTGCTCACTGGTCTCAACATCATCCATGTCTTCGTCGTCGTCGTCGTCTTCATCGTTGTCGCGGCCGCGGGGAGGTCTGTCTCCTTGCCGCTGCTTGGCCTTACCGCGGCGTCCTCCTCGGCCGGCGCGCTTCTTGCCAGATTCTGCAGCGCCACCTTGGGCCCTCTCCTTGTCTCGCCGCTCATACTCAGCCTTTTGCTGTTGGACAAGCTGCTCGACCTTTTTGCAGCTCTGGAGGTCATGGCCCTTGGTGCGGTGAATCTTGCAGTATTGCTTGTCGGAGCCGTCCTGCTTGTCGGCGGCTGCCATAGCCTGGCAGTTGGCGCATGCGGCAATCTCCTTGCCGGAGCTACCAACTTTGGCCTTCTTGGCGCCACCTTCATTGCCGGGCTGCTCAACGACTAGTACCTCTTTGCCTTTCTTCTTCCTGTTCCGCCGCCGGTTTTTCTTTGCCGGGGCAGCATCCTCACTGTCAGATCCTTCCGCTCTGGTCTTCTCTCCGGGGAGTCTCCTCCCTTCCTCAGCACGTGCACATTTGTCGGCCAGGGCGTATAGCTCACTGACGTCTCTGATCCTGCACATCGCCATCTCCTCCCGCATCCTGCGGTTACGCACGTTCTAATGAAACGCGCTGATGACCGCGGCGGGGTGGACGTCTGGGATGTTATACTGTACACGGCTGAACCTCTGAATGTACTTACGCAGGGGCTCTCCTTCCTTCTGGGCGAGCAGATGAAGATCACTCTCTTGGCCATGAGGTTTGTGGCCGCCTGTAAAGGCGCCGACAAACTGATGGCATAGATCTGCTCAGGAGGATATGGAGTTGTCCGGCAAGTGCATGAGCCAGGACCTGACGTTCGGCTTGAGCACCAACGGGAAGTAGTTGGCAAGGATCTTGTCGTCCCGCCCCCCAGCAGCCGGCACCGCGATGGTGTAGATGCTGAGGAACTCCGACGGATGCGGCTTGCCGTCGTACTTCTCTGGTACATCTGGTTTGAAGTTCTTCGTGGTGGGCCACTGGACTTGCCGCAGCTCACGAGTGAACGCAGGGCAACCTACCGCGTACGGCAAGTCGCCTGGTTCCCCTGGCGCATGCATGTCAACAGAGGGCCCAGCGCGCTGGTCTGATTGACGCCGCGCTTCTCTCCGGCGCTCGATGCGAGTACGAGCGTCTTCTTGTTGTCGTTCTTGAAGAACTTGGCGCTGATCGCGACGAGCTCGCGGATCTGACGACGCGGTGGAGTCGCTGTCGAGGTGGACCCGGCGAGTCGGCGATCTTGGCCTTCGGGGTGGAGAGTGCACAGTAGTTGCACCCCCACCAGTCTTGTTGTCTCTGGCTCGTGCCTGGCTGGCTTGCCGCGGCTGAGACGTGCTCGGCTGCCGTGGAGAGTCACCGTTGGCGAAGCCGATGAGACTCTGGATGGTGGCCCTCCAGTCGTCGATCTTGTCCGCCGTTGGAGGGTAATCTAGGAGCAGCTGAGCTCGCACCAAAGCTTCTGCTGCAGTGGCGGGCGGCGGCGGCGAGCGGTGCGAGGAGCGGGATATGCTCGGACTTCTAAGTATGTTAGAAGGAGCAGTATCCCGTCCAGGCGACCGCGTCTCGCTCGCGCCAGCGGGTTGACGTGCATGGTGGTCCTGAGCGCTCCGAGACCCACCAGCTCGATCTTGGTCTAGCGAACGCATGGTACCGTGAGTACCATGACGCTGCCGGTCCCGCGCCTCCTCAGACGGGCGCGGTGCATGCACGGACGCCGAGGTCTTGGAGTGCGCCCGGTCGTTGTGGGAGCCGGCTACGCCGCCGATGGGCGGCGCAACCTTGTCCTTGGACCTGGCAGCACCGCGAGCTCCCTCGTCGACGCCCGTTCTTCCGCCGCCGTCTGCCCCACCAACCGTTTGCTCCGGCGGTGGTTGGCTTGGCGCGGACGGAGCAGCTGCCTCTGAAACCTTCTTCTTCGGCGGCATGTTGATGAAGATGATGAAGATCTAGCTCGCGGGAACGCCGGATCTGGTTCACACAACTTCGACGCCCCCTACCTGGCGCGCCAAAGATGCCGGGGTACTGATCCAGGGGCACCTATGGGACCGGCGGGCCGGGTCCCTTTCGGTTCGGCGGGGGCGGAGATCGTGCAAAGAGCAAATCGAGGCGAAGCACGCGAGCGATTTACCCAGGTTCGGGCTGCACGGATGCGTAAAACCCTACTCCTGCTTTGTGGTTCTGTATTGATTTCTAGCTCGGGAGCGCGGAGTGCTACAGTACACACCAGCGGCTAGCAAGACCGAGCGTGAGTGTTCGAACTGGCTAACCCCCCTCTATGTTGCACACGGGCCTCCTTTTATATGCTCAAGGGGCTACCGACAGGTGGCAACGGAGGTAAAGGGCAAAAATGGAAAGGTGCTGTGGTAGGCACAGCTACCTGCTGCAGTGTATCATACCTTACCCTGACGGCAGGGGACAAGGGTCTTAAATGCCCGTCTGTGTCGCCTAAACAGTGCGAAAAGGGTCCGCCAGTGACGCCACCGTTCGCCACGATGGCGATCTTGTCAGCGCCGCTTGCCACCGCACGTCCCTAGCTGCACAGCCTTCCGCCACGTACGCCTGGAAGGGCCCCAGAGCGACACGTTGGTGGATGTGCTGGAGCGCGGGCGCGGAGAGGTGGCTTGCCGCGGCAAGCGCCTTGCCGTGGTCGTTGTCTTGTCGCATCCGGGAGCTTGTTGCTCACCGGGTCTTGCCGGAACGCGTGGTGCGCCCCGGCAAGTTCCTTGAAATGCCTTGAGTGGCCTTCCCGGCAAGCTCCTCTTGCCGGGGTCTTGGGATGCTTTTGTTAGCCTTCCCGGCAAGCTCCTCTTGCCGGGGTCTTGTCTTCTTGACTTGGACACTTTGTTCTTGAATGGCTCCAAAGGAACCACGGAGGACCTTGGCGGTCACCCGGCAAGCCTTGCCGTGGGATGCTGCGACTGCCCGTGCACAAGTTCGGGATACTAGGGTACCCCTACTCTAGTACACCGACAGTGCAGTTCCAAGCAGAGCGTCGTGGCGGGATCTACGTGTGAAGCAGAATATATAGCTGCTTCGGAAGCATCAAACGAAGGAGTCTGGATGAAGGAGTTCATATCCGATCTAGGTGTCATACCTAGTGCATTGGGTCCAATGAAAATCTTTTGTGACAATACTGGTGCAATTGCCTTGGCAAAGGAATCAAGATTTCACAAGAGAACTAAGCACATCAAGAGATGCTTCAATTCCATCCGCGATCAAGTCAAGGAGGGAGAGATAGAGATTTGCAAGATACATATGGATCTGAATGTTGCAGACCCGTTGACTAAGCCTCTCTCACGAGCAAAACATGATCAACACCAAGACTCCATGGGTGTTAAAATCATTACAATGTAATCTAGATTATTGACTCTAGTGCAAGTGGGAGACTGAAGGAAATATGCCCTAGAGGCAATAATGAAGTTATTATTTATTTCCTTATATCATGATAAGTGTTTATTATTCATGCTAGAATTTTATTAATCAGAAACTTTGTACATGTGTGAATACATGGACAACCAGAGTGTCACTAGTATGCCTCTACTTGACTAGCTCGTTGAATCAATGATGGTTATGTTTCCTAACCATAGACATGAGTTGTCATTTGATTAACGAGATCACATCATTAGTGAATGATGTGATTGACTTTACCCATCCATTATCTTAGCACGATGATCGTTTAGTTTGTTGCTATTGCTTTCTCCATAACTTATACATGTTCGTATAACTATGAGATCATGTAACTCCTGAATACCGGAGGAACACTTTGTGTGCTACCAAACGTCACAACGTAACTGGATGATTATAAAGGTGCTCTACAGGTCTCTCGGATGGTGTTTGTTGAGTTGGCGTAGATCGAGATTAGGATTTGTCACTCCGATTGTTGGAGAGGTATCTCTGGGCCCTCTCGGTAATGCACATCAATATAAGCCTTGCAAGCAAAGTGACTAATGAGTTAGTTACAGGATGATGCATTACAGAATGAGTAAAGAGACTTGCCGGTAATGAGATTGAACTAGGTATTGAGATACCGACGATCGAATCTTGGGCAAGTAACATACCGATGACAAAGGGAACAATGTATATCGTTATGCGGTTTAACCAATAAAGATCTTCGTAGAATATGTGGGAGCCAATATGAACATCCAGGTTCCGTTATTGGTTATTGACCGGAGACATGTCTCAGTCATGTCTACATATTTCTTGAACCCGTAGGGTCCGCTCGCTTAACATTCGGTGACGATCGGTATTATGAGTTTATGTGTTTTGATGTACCGAAGGTAGTTCAGAGTCCTGGATGTGATCACGGACATGATGAGGAGTCTCGAAATCGTCGAGACATAAAGATTGATATATTGGACGGCTATATTCGGACACCGGAAGTGTTCCGGATGATTTCGGAGAAAACCGGAGTGCCGGAGGGTTACCGGAACCTCCCGAGAGAACTAATGGGCCACATGGGCCTTAGTGGAGAGAGAGAGGGCCGGCCAGGGCAGG
This sequence comes from Triticum urartu, assembly GCF_056163025.1. NCBI lineage: Eukaryota > Viridiplantae > Streptophyta > Magnoliopsida > Poales > Poaceae > Triticum > Triticum urartu. Next base: position 451,560,709 of record NC_141876.1, on the reverse strand, counting down.
CCACGTGCCCCTCCCCCTCTGGCCTGAATTGGACTAGGGAAGTGGGGGGGGGGGGGGCGCCCCCCTTTCCTTCTCCCTCTCCTCCTTCCTTTCCCCCTCCTAGTAGGAGTAGGAATGGGGAGTCCTACTCCTACTAGGAGGAGGACTCCTCCTCTCCTGGCACACCCCAAGGGCCAGTCGGCCTCCCCCTTGCTCCTTTATATATGGGGGCAGGGGGAACCCTAGAACACACAATTTGATTGTTTTCTGCCATGTGCAATGCCCCCCTCCACCACAATCCACCTCGGTCATATCGTAGTGGTGCTTAGGCGAAGCCCTGTTCCGGTAGCATCATCATCACCGTCATCACGCCGTCGTGCTGACGAAACTCTCCCTCGACACTCTACTGGATCGTGAGTTCATGGGACGTCACCGAGCTGAACGTGTGCAGATCGCGGAGGTGTCGTACTTTTGGTAGTAGGATTGGTCGATCATGAAGACGTACAACTACATCAACCGCGTTGTCATAACGCTTCCGCTTACGGTCTACGAGGGTACATGGACAACACTCTTCCCCTCTCGTTGCTATACATCACCATGATAGATCTTGCGTGTGCGTAGGAATTTTTTTGAAATTACTGTGTTACCCAACACTATAACCAATACAAAGCTGTTAGAAGGTGTAGAAATAAAGAAAAATGATCGATGCTTCTCTGAGCGAAGGGCCTCCCCATGCACACATTAATTTCCTGGGCATGCTTCTTTCTGCTCAATGTTGCGTGCACTTTGAGCATGTTGGCAACTCCACAGCTAGCTTGATGACTCATCTTGCAATTTACACTAACACATTGCAGCAAACAGAGGATGCAATAGAGATCATTCAACATCACACCATTTTGTGCAGTTCCACTGAAATCATCTTCATTGTCCTGAATGTGAAAAGATAGGAAAGCGTTGTACTTAAACGGTGTCGCAAAATTGTAGCACATATCAATAGCTCGGCATGAAAAACACAATCATATGGACGAACGGGATAATGACCTGCGCGAGGAAGATTACGCATAATTTATAGGTGGTTAGTTGATTTCCACCTTGGGGTTTCCTATGATGGCACAGAGGAAACTCTAGGAAATCGATGAGCGCAATTCCTTCCATGTGGCTTTAGAATTTTTTTCCGACTAACCCCATTATCTTTTTTGTGCAGTTCCACTAAAATAATGCATCGCTATTTGCACGACCCCTACTCGCCGGCCAGGCCATCAATGACTCGGTCTCTTCTATCTTGCGTTGATGGCGCGGCTGTAGTGCTTTTTTGCTCCTCCATGATACGTCTCCAACATATCTACTTTTTCTCACGCTTTTCCTCTTGTTTTGGACTCTAATTTGCATGATTTAAATGAAACTAACCCCGGACTGACACTGTTTTCAGCAGAACTACCATGGTGTTGTTTTTGTGCAGAAATAAAAGTTCTCAGAATGGAATGAAACTTTTTGAGGAATTTTTATATAATATATAAGAATTTCTGGAACCAAGACCTATAGGAGAGGGGCCCCTGGGTGGGCACAACCCACCAGGGCGTGCCCCCTCTCTTGGCGCGCCCAGGTGGGTTGTACCCATCTGGTGGCCTCGCAGACCTCAACCCTGACACTATAAATTCCTATTTTCTAAGAAAAAAATCAGGGAGAAAGAATTTCGCAATCCATGAAACGGAGCTGCCGTCAAGCCCTATTCTTCCTCGGGAGGGTAGATATGGAGTCCGTTTGGGGCTTTGGAGAGGGGGATCTTCGTTCTTCATCATCACCAACCCTTCTCCATCGCCAATTCCATGATGCTCCCCACCGGGAGTGAGTAATTCCTTCGTAAGCTCGCTGGTCAGTGAGGAGTTGGATGAGATTCATCATGTAATCGAGTTAGTTTTGTTAGGGCCTAATGCCTAGTATCCACTATGTTCTTAGATTGATGTTGCTATGACTTTGCTATACTTAATGCTTGTCACTTTGGGCCCGGGTGCCATGATTTCAAATCTGAACTATTTATGTTATCACCATTATATCCATGTTCTAGATCAGATCTTGCAACTTATAGTCACCTACTACGTGTTATGATCAGGCAACCCCGGTGTGACAATAACCGGGCCCACTCCCGGTGATGACCGTAGTTTGAGGAGTTCATGTATTCACTATGTGTTAGTGCTTTGTTTCGGTTCTCTATTAAAAGGAGGCCTTAATATCCCTTAGTTTCCAATATGGACCCTGCTACCACATGAGGGTAGGACAAAAGATGTCATGCAAGTTCTTTTAATAAAGCACGTATGACTATTTACAGAATACATGCCTATATTATATTGATGAACTGGAGCTAGTGTCGTATCGCCCTATGTTATATTGATGAATATCATCCAACAAATCACCGATCCAATGCCTATGAACTTTTCATTATTGTTTCTACTCAGTTACTACTGGTATCATCACTGTCACACTTGCTACAAAATCACTACTATCACTGTTACTGTTACCATTGGTGCTGCTACTACCATCAAAACTATCGAACTACTTTGCTACTGATCACTTTGCTGTAGATAATTAATCTCCAGGTGTGGTTGAATTGACAACTCAGCCGCTAATACCTTCAAATATTCTTTGGCTCGCCTTCTGTCAAATCTATAAATTTGGGTTGAATACTCTACCCTCGAAAACTGTTGCGATCCCCTATACTTGTGGGTTATCAAGACCTTTTTCTGGCGCCATTGCCGGGGAGCATAGCTATATTTGTTGAGTCACATGGGATTGTTATCATATTAGCACTATGAAGAATCTGAAGGATCCAAAGACTAAGATATTTCCCTCAAAGACGAGGGGAGGTAAGGAACTGCCATCCAGTTCTGCTTTAGATTCACCTTCTGTTATGAATAAACTTGCAACACCACCACATGCTATTAATTCGGATATGTCGCAAGTTATTGATGATGCTACTTCTACTATGAATGAAGCTTATGATGATGCTAGTACCTTGCTTGATAATGATGATGTGCCACTTGGTGAATTTCTTGATAAACAATTTGCTTGAGTTATACAACATGATGTTGTTGAATCTGATGATGAGCTTGAAACTGAATCTCCTGAAACACCTGCTGGAACTAGCCCTCCTAGATATGAATTGCCTAAGGTTCCAGAAGGTTATGTTATGAGTGAAGAAACAATTAGAGATATTCTTTCTTGCAATGATAGAGATGATCTAGAGAAATTACTACACAAGTATAAAGAAAAATCTCTGAATGCTAGAATGAAATGTGATCCTAAGTTTGCTGCTTCACCTATATTCATTGATGATAAGGATTATGAATTCTCTGTCGACCCAGAGTTAATTACTTTGGTTGAATCTGATCCTTTCCATGGTTATGAAACTGAAACTGTTGTGGGACATCTTACTAAGTTGAATGACATAACCACCCTTTTTACTCATGTTGAGAAAACTCGCTACTACTTTATTCTCAAATTATTTCCTTTCTCATTAAAGGGTGATGATAAAGCTTGGTACAACACTCTTGCTCCTGGTTGTGTGCGTAGTCCCCAGGATATGATTTATTACTTCTCTGAGAAATATTTTCCTGCTCATATGAAACAAGCTGCCTTACAGGAAATATTTAACTTTGTGCAAACTGAAGAAGAGAGTCTCCCACAAGCTTGGGGGAGGCTTTGCCAGTTACTTAATGCTTTGCCTAATCATCCTCTTAAGAAGAATGAAATACTTGGTATCTTCTATAATGGACTAACCGATGCTTCTAGGGACTTCCTAGATAGTTGTGCTGGTTGTGTTTTCAGGGAGCGAACTGTTGGACATGCTAAAGAATTATTGAATAACATATTGAAAAATTATGATGATTGGACTATTCCTGAACCACCGCCTAAACCCACTCTGAAGAAGAGGGGTATATTATATGTCAGTCCTGAAGATATGCAAGAGGCAAAGAAATCTATGAAGGAAAAAGGTATTAAAGCTGAGGATGTTAAAAATTTACCACCTATTGAAGAAATACATGGGCTTAATACACCACCATTGCCTAAGGTGGTACAGGTAAATTCTCTTATGAAGTTAAATGATAATGATAATCCTCACAATATGCATCCTAGTCAATGCCTTTATGAGTTTGAAAACTATATTAAAAAACAAGATTACTTCAATGAAAATGTTATGAAACAATTAAAATATAATTATGATATGATTGCTCGCTTGAGTGACTTGTTATTTGGAATATCAAATGATGTTAGAGGCATTGGAAAACATGCTTATATGGTTCAAATTAGAGCAAGTTGCTAAATCTCAAAGATAATTGCTTGATGAAATGAATAACAATATGCATGACTTTGTTGTTAGAGTTGCAACTAGAGGAGGTAAAATGACTCAGGAACCACTTTATCCCGAGGGACACCCTAAAAGAATTGAACAAGATTCACAAAGAGATAACACTAGTGCACCTAGTTGTAAGTGCATCTAGTGCCCCTTAGTGATTTTGGTGTATTGAAGACTTATAGGTTAAGGGACTGATGCGTTTGTGAGTGTACACGGGTCTATAAGTCTATGAGGAGTTTGATATTTACAGAGTAAGTGGACCCCTAAAAATGAAGTTCTTCGACTGAAGACTTTCTGAGACTTTGAAAGTGAAGAAATTGGTGTGACCATGAAGACTTGGTATTCATTCGAGGAACATGAAGCGTGAAGATTTTTGTTTTCGTCGTTTCTTTTTCTCTTTCTTGAGTCATAGGAAACACCGTACTGTTAAAGGGGGTCGAGGAAATACTAAGGAAAAGTTTCCAAGTGATGCTCAACTCAAAATCCTACACCTACTGAGGGAGTCCTGGATTAGGGGGTCTCCGGACAGCCGGACTATATCCTTTGGTCGGACTGTTGGACCATGAAGATACAAGATTGGAGACTTCGTCCCGTGTCCGGACGAGACTCTCCTTGGCATGGAAGGCAAGCTTGGCAATACGGATATGTAGATCTCCTCCCTTGTAACCGACTCTGTGTAACCCTAGCCCCCTCCAGTGTCCATATAAACCGGAGGGTTTAGTCTGTAGGACAGCACACAATCATACCATAGTATAGCTTCTAGGGTTTAGCCTCTACGATCTCGTGGTAGACCAACTCTTGTAATACTCATGTCATCAAGATCAATCAAGCAGGAAGTAGGGTATTACCTCCATCGAGAGGGCCTGAACCTGGGTAAACATCGTGTCCCCCGCCTCCTATTACCATCCGCCTTAGACGCACAGTTCGGGACCCCCTACCCGAGATCCGCCGGTTTTGACACCGACATTGGTGCTTTCATTGAGAGTTCCACTATGTCGTCATCATAAGGAGGGATGGCTCGTCTCGTTGTCAAGAACAACATCACCTCTGGGGGAGCCCTGGCTATAGGCCAAGCTCTCCGACTAGGTGGGTTCGTCATGACCGCCCGCTCGGCCACTGCGCCGACGATGACTTCTCGGGTCATCGAAAATAGCCTCCACATCGGCTCGAAATTCACCGAGCAGATGGATCCAATGTTGCTCTCCTCTTTGAACGAGGTCTTGGATCGCATCGCTGCTCCGGGAGTCGCTACGGACTAAGATCGGATTGGGCTTAAACCCGACCAAAGGGTGATTAACTCTCCGCCGGTCACCCATCAGATAGCGGTGGTGGAGGAGCAATGCGGTGATTCTTCCTCTATCCTGAGGATGAACTATGTCCGGATTCCCAAGCTCTCTGAGCCGGACATCCGTCCACGGGAGGACATCGCCCTAACCCTAAACCTAGAATCAGGTAGCATGCCGATCCCGCGGGGCAACATCCCGGAGCTCAAACTTCCAAGATCGAAAACTCCCCCGCCCCTGGGTCTCAGATTCGGTCAATGTCTGGACTTAAATCCACCCACCCACCCAGATATAAACGATCTTTTCCACATTAGGCAAGAGCCCCAAGAGACAGTACACCACTATTGGGCCAGATTCCTCCTTGTAATGAACAAGGTCAAGGATTGTCGCGAGGAAGACGCAATTTCGTTCTTTTGCAACAATTGCACGGACAAGTGAATCCTCAATGCCATAAGTCGCCGTGACATAGCACACTTCATTGACTTGGCGGCCATAGTGCAGAAGTACTATGTGATGGAAAGCGCCTGGAAAACCCAAACAGAATTTTGGGATAACCTGGCTCTGACAAAACCTCCAGTCCGAACTAAAAGGGTGCACTCTCATAAGTCGCCCGACTCAATTACAAAGAAGCAAAAGCCCACTACAGGGCGTGGAATCGTATTGGAGGGATGGCTTAACGGGCCCTGCAAAATTCATAGTACAATGGATACCATACCAACACACAGCCTTAGATCATGTTGGGTACTCCGGCAGGTGGCCAAGAGTGGTGAGGATCTCCTCATTCAAAACACCGCAGAGCACCATCCCGTGGATAATAATACAGTGTTGACAGTCTTCGAGACCTTCGCCTCAAATAATAGGTGTAAGCGAGCACTCTGCAGCCTTGCCGAAGTCTGCCATGTGGCAGCAATAAATCCATGGAGCGACACGGCTATCAACTTCAATGCCAGTGATGAACCTAAATTCCAAATAGCCCGAGCACCAGCCGCCTTGGTCCTTAGTCCAATTGTGGACGGCTTTCGGCTTACTGAAGTGATCATGGACGGCGACAGCGGATTAAACCTCATTTATGAGGAGACTCTTCAAAAAATGGAAATAGATAGAAACCGTATTGAGCAAAGCAGCACGACCTTCCGAGGAATCATCCCCAGTCGGGAGGCACGTTGCGCTGGGAAAATCACACTAGATGTGCTATTCAGCACTCCGGAGAATTACAGGTCCAAAGAAACTACATTCCAAGTGGCCCCGTTCAGTAGCGGATACCACGCCCTTCTAGGGCGGGAGGCGTTCACGATCTTCCAAGCCATACCCCATTACGGGTACATGAAGCTCAAAATGCCCGGGCCTAATGGAATCATCACTCTAGCTAGTGATCTGGACATAGCACTCCGCGCCGAGAACAAAACAGCCGCACTGGCCCTCGAGGCATTATCCAAAGCCCTTGCGGCGGAGGAATTAACTGCGCTGCGCTCCACAGTGGACAGGGATGACGTGATACTCGACAAAAGATACAAGTCCACCTCTTTTAAACCAGCGGATGAAATAGTCAAATTCCAAGTCCATCCAACGGACCCCACAAAAACAGCATCCATCGGGGCACAGTGAAACCCCGCTATAGACGCCGCACTACGGGAGTTCCTGCGCGAGAATTGGGACATATTCGCCTGGCATCCTTCAGACATGTCAGGAATCCCACGCAGGCTGGCCGAGCATAGCCTTAACATTCTAAAGGGATTCAAGCCGGTCAAGCAGACTCTTCGGCGTTTCTCTGAACCTAAGCGACAAGCCATGGAAGAGGAGCTAGCCAAGTTATTGGAGGCCAGATTCATTAGAGAAATAAAATATCCGGACTGGCTAGCAAACCTGGTAATGGTACCAAAGAAGGACAAATCCTTGCGCCTATGCGTCAACTTCAAGGACATTAATAAGGCTTGCCCAAAGGATCCCTTCCCCCTCCCTCGCATCAATCAAATTATTGACGCCACCGCAGGACATGACTCATTGTGCTTCCTTGATGCATACTCCGGTTACCACCAAATTAAGATGGCGGAGTCCGATCAAGCAGCAACGACATTTATCACTCCATACGGCCCCTTCTGTTTTAACACAATGCCCTTCGGGCTCAAAAACGCTGGCGCAACATATCAACGCATGATTCAGACATGTCTGGAAAAGCAGATCGACAAAACAGTGGAGGCATACGCAGACGATGTGGTCGTTAAAACCAGACACGTCGACTCCTTAATAGACGACTTGAGGCTCACGTTCGACAATCTCCGAACATATGAAATTAAGCTCAATCCGAAAAAATGCGTTTTCGGCGTACCCGCCGGAAAGCTCCTGGGCTTCATCATCTCCAGTAGAGGAATTGAAGCAAATCCGGCTAAAATCTGAGCTCTATCGTAGTTGGCTATCCCAACTGAGCTCAAGAAAATCCAGTAGTTAACTGGATGTGTGGCGTCCTTAAGCCGCTTTATCTCCCGATTAGGAGAAAAGGCACTCCCCCTTTATCGCCTTCTTCGGCGCACCGAACACTTCGAGTGGACGGACGCAACCACGGCCGGATTGGAAGAAATAAAAGCCATCCTGGCCACCAACCCAATCTTGGCCACGCCAAATGTTGGCGAACCAATGCTGTTATATATAGCGGCAACTCACCAAGTTGTAAGCACAGTGCTCATCGTCGAACGAGAGATGGACGGACATAAATTCCCACTTCAAAAGCCGGTATATTATGTATCCACTGTCCTCACTCCATGCAAATCACGATACCCACATTATCAAAAGATAGCATACGCGGTACTCATGGCATCCCAGAAATTACGACACTACTTTCAAGAGTGTTCAATTACAGTGGCCTCAGAAATACCACTCAACGGCATAATAAACAACCGCGATGCCACGGGCCGGATTGCCAAATGGGCTATCGAGCTCCTCCCGTTCGACATAACATATAGACCACGGTGAGCCATTAAGTCGCAAGTACTGGCCGATTTCGTCGCCGAGTGGACAGAAGCCGAACTCCCTAAAGAGTACGGCGCGTACTCCAATTGGATCATGCACTTTGACGGCTCTAAAATGCTGGCTAGTCTGGGGGTTGGCGTCGTCCCGACGTCCCCCATCGGAGATATAGTCCAATACGTACTCCAAATACTATACACGGACTTCAACAACGCAGCCGAATACGAGGCCTTATTACATGGTCTCTGCATGGCAGTTTCCATGGGCATTCAACGCCTAGAGGTGCGTGGGGACTCGAACCTCGCAATATCTCTAATAAATGGAGACTTCGATGCCAAGGATCCGAAAATGGCGGCATATCGCAACGCCATCCTCAAAAGTCAGCTCGGTTCAAGGGGCTTAAATTCCACCATGTGGCTCGGGAAAACAATCAGGCGGCGGATATCCTCGCCCTTATCGGCGCTAAGCGCGATCCTGTCCCACCTAACATCTTCTTGGAAAGGTTGTTTAAGCCATCCGTGGTATGGGAAGGGGACACCGGTAACAATAGTCCGGACCCGGCCACAAAACCAGATACCGAACACTCTAACACAATCGGAGGCTCTGCCATCGAAATAACACCTTCAACCCACGTGATAATGGTCGTCATCGCCCCGTGGACAGAACCATTCCTGGCCTACCTAACCAGGCAGGAACTACCCGAGGACCAAAATGAGGCACGCTACATAGTGGGGCAATCTAAAGCCTACAAGGTCCATGAGGGAGAGCTTTATAAGAAAAGCACTACCGGAGTCCTTCAAAGGTGCAACTCCGAAGAGGAAGGGCGGAAGCTTTTGGCAGAAATCCATGCTGGACTCCGCGGCCACCACGCCGCAGCCCGGGCCCTTGTAAGCAAGGCCTTCCGTACATGTTTGTATTGGCCGACGCCCCGAGCAGATGCACGGGATCTTGTCCAACGTTGCGTCGGTTGCCAGCTTCTTGCAAACCAAAGCCATATGCCGCCTACCGCTCTCCAAACAATCCCCATTACTTGGCCCTTTGTGGTGTGGGGGCTTGATATGGTCGGACCCCTCAAAGGGGGAACCCATAAGAAAAAATACTTACTGGTCATGGTGGATAAATTCACCAAATGGATAGAAGCCAAACCCATTAAAACGGCTGAATCCGGACCAGTGATAGACTTCATATTTGGGGTTCTACACCGTTATGGCATCCCCCACAGCATCATCACTGACAACGGCATGAACATTACACCCGACGAGGTAAAACTTTGATGCAGCAACATGGGCATCAAGCTCGATTATGCTTCTTTCTATCACCCGCAAACTAATGGTCAAGTCGAGCGAGCAAATGGTCTTACCGTGAGCGGCATCAAACCTAGATTAGTGCAGTCCTTAAAGGAATCAAACACGCACTGGGTAGAGGAGCTCGACTCCGTACTATGGGGGCTGCGGACCACGCCGAATCGCACTACCGGATACACACCATTTTTATGGTGTACGGCGTAGAGGCAGTTCTGCCTTGCGACATAATTCATGACTCACCTTGAGTGCGCATGTACGAAGAAAAAGAGGCCAAGCTCGATCAACGGGACAGTTTGGACGTCTTGGAGGAGGAGCGCGATGTGGCAAAATCTCGTTCCGCATTCTATCAGCAACAGGCTCGAAAGTATCACAGCAGAGAAGTACGGGTTGAAACCTATAACGTTGGCGAACTAGTTCTACGCCTGCCGGAGAAGAAAAAGAACAAGCTCAAGCCCAAATGGGAAGGTCCCTTCATTATTGACCAGGTTCTGACCGGTGGAGCGTACCTTCTACGGGATGCATTGGACAATCGACTCGAACCAAACCCATGGAACGCAGCCAGACTCCGAAGATTCTTCGCCTAGTGCCGGACTCTATGTTCGTCTCCTTACCCCCGTCAATTTTTTGCATATCCGTTATCTGTCTTTTCTCTCTTTCTCTCTTCTTTTTTCTTCTCCTCAAGGCCTTAAAAGGCTAACTTGTGTCTTGACTACACAATCTTGACGCGCTAACCGCGCTCATTATACATGGGGGCTTCTTATATAGAAGCTTAATATAACTATTTTTATGGGCTTTATGCCCCACACATGTGTTATTCTTCCACATGTACCTTTTTCGCCATTATATGCATCGATATGACTTAAGTTTTAGCCAAGCTTGGTTGCCTGGCTCTTGTATTTATGCCCTACGTTCTCGTTAATTCGTCTAGGGCATAAGGGGAGCACCTCTGTGATTGTTACTGCCGGGTCAGCCGGATGTGTACCTCAGACTGGGTGAAGCTGAAAGCTAGAGTTCTTAAGGGAATATTCGGTCGGTGAACAAAAGATGACTTTTATTCATTTTGATACATGCCCCCAGATGTTTATAGCCTGTGTCTCTTTTCGCAGTTCGGACATGCACATTAGGGCATGCGTACCCAGGGAAAGGAACCCTTAACGGAACTATTCTCGCTGGAAGATGTTTCTTACTATCCATGTAATATAACATAGCTAGTTGGGTACTTGTCTGTTCAAGCACTTATGACCCCTACGTCTGGTTTCCACGCATACCCCGGTTTTTACATAACCGAGCGGGTATTCGGATACACTCTGGACTATCAGGTCCAGAGGTCGAAGCAAAAAGGTCCGCCATGACAAATGATTTACAATCCGGCAAGGGACATTATATATGTAAATTAAAGTACATAGTCACTAAGACTGACTAAATTCTTCTTCTATACCATCCAACAGGCTGTCTAGCCTACAATCCTGTTGGGAATACTTTGCGACAAATTCTACTTGGTCATACACCAAACTGACGGGGATCTCTTTCCCATCGGGCCCCACAGGTCCGACCTCATCCATGTGGTTTGGGTCAGCTTTGGTATATCGCGTCTTCACCATGGCCCAGGCTTCCCTTGCACCTTGTCGGTAGGCTGATATCTTCCATAATCGGAAGCGCCGCCACGCTCCCTTGAGCTTCTCTATAAGCTCCCCCATGCCTCCTGGCGGGGAGGCGGATGGTCACAAGGCTTGGGCAATACCCTACATCACCTGCCGAACTTGTTCGTGAAATTGTGAGATCTCTGGTAGAAGATCACCCGCAGATGTCGGCGTTCTGGGAATGGGGGTCCCCAGACTTGCCTGTCTACGGCCTGCGGCGTGGCTGAAGTGGGGGCCTAGCGCGACCCATCTTCATCAGCGCAAGCTCAAGACCCTCGTGAGGGGCCAAGCCTTGCGGGGCGGATGACAGGAAGCTTCCTCAAAGGCAGCCTCATCAGGCAGGCTCGCGAGGAGGGGGAGAGATCAAGGCTGTGGTACCTTGCGAGGAACCCATGACGCAAGCCATGACGATCGAGACCGGGCAGGCGCCAGGCGGGCGCCGGCCTGCGCAGTGTCCTTGTTTCCCCTTTGGTGCAAAGGGGGCAAGCGCAGGCCAAGGCATCGGGAAAAGTTTACCATTCCGGTGCAACGAGACCAAGACCAGTAGAGCGGCAGGACGGAGGTCACCGTGGAGCCCAAGACGGTGTCATCACCAGTACTTTTGGCAGCCGAAGACCACCTTTGGTCAGGATAGCTTGTACTATATGTTCCCCTTCAAAATGGCCAATTGTTGGCACCCTCCCCGCTCATTTTTTGGGGAGAGGCCCAGGGCCTCTATAAGTAGAACTAGCCAGAGTAGAGGGACATCCGGAAATCTGGTAGAGCCCTAGCAGAGAGAGAGAGGCGATTGAATTCACCCTAGCAGTTCATCGCACCAGCTCAAGAACACCTCTCGTGAGGCTGTTTTTCCCTTGTATTATTCATCATCAGCCCCTGAGGCAATCCACCACACCACACACTAGAGTAGGGTATTACACCACAACGGTGGCCTGAACCAGTATAAACCTTGTGCCCCTTGTGTTGTTTGTGGTTTCCAGTTTAGATCACGCGAGGAGATTGGACATCGGTAGGGGAGAGATTTCCGCGCGCACCCCAGTGTTCGAACCTCAAGGGTCTGCTGGAACCCGAAATCCGACATTTGGCACGCGAGGTAGGGGTGCGCCGGTGTCCTCCCTCCTGACGACACACTCTCCCCCAACATCGCATTCCGCCCTCATGGCAGACAACGCGCCGCCCGCTCTAGCAAGGGATGTCGACACCGGGGCCAGGGGGCTCCGGGCCTTGGCCCCCGCCTTGCGACAGGTGCAGTGGCCGCGCAAGTTCAGGCCCGAGGCGCCGCCGTGCTACGACGGCGCGACGGACCCGATGATTTTCCTGCTGGCGTACGAGGAGGCCATCCTTAGAGCCGGGGGCGACGACCGGGTGATGGCCAACTGGTTACCCATGGCCCTCACCGGCATCCCGCGCGCGTGGCTCCTCTACCTGCCGGCGGCCTCTGTCACCTCCTGGGAGGATCTGCGCGACCTCTTTCTCGCCTGTTTCGCCGCACCAGCGCCGCCCGTTGTCGCAGCTCTCCTGGGTGGCTCCCAGGCACCACCCTCAAGCCGTCATGTCAAGCCATTCACCCACCGGATCAGCACCACCTCCAAGCGCCGAGAAGCCCCCTCGAGCTGGGTGGCGCCCGAGGCCGATCTAACCTTCGACTCGGAGGACCACCCTTTCAACCCCATTGGTTCGGGCATGCTCCCAATGCCGTGCACCCCCACCATCTGCCAAGTGGCCGTCACCAAGACCCTCATCGACGGTGGTGCCAGCCTCAACGTGCTCTCAGTGGAGGCCTTCTGCCTCCTCCACGTGCCGCTGGAGCGGCTCCAATCCAAGAGGCCTTTCTCGGGCGTCGGAGCCGGTTCCACCGCCTCCTTGGGACAGATCCGCCTCCCAGTGACCTTCGGCACCTGCGACAACTTCTGCACGGAGCTGATCGACTTCGACATTGCCCCCATTGGCCTCCCCTACAATGCCATCCTCGGCTATCTGGCCTTGGCTCGGTTCATGGTAGCAACTCACCCGGCGTACAACCTCATGAAGATGCCTGGGAGCAGCGGCGTCCTCGCCATGTCAGGAGACACAAGGGATGCGCTGCAGGTGCTCCAGCTTGTTTTCAGGGCGGCCGCGGTGGCGCAGCCCACTAGCACCGACGCCCTTGAGCCCAAGGGGGCTGCGCCGGCTAAAAAGAAGCAGTTGTTCACCCAAGACAAGGCGGAAACCAAGCAGGTACCAGTCGACAAGGACGGGTCCGCCAGCGCCACATTCACCATAGGGGCCAACCTCGAGCCCGAGCAGGAGAAATCCCTGATCAGGTTCCTGCGTGCGAACAAGAAGGTGTTCGCATGGGAACCTGATCAGTTAGCAGGGGTCCCAAGGGAAGTGATTGAGCATCACCTCAACGTGTGCCCCAATGTGCGCCCCGTGAAGCAGAAGGCAAGGTGGCAGTCTACTGAGAAATAGGCTTTCATCGTTCAAGAGACCCGGAAGCTAGAGGCGGCAGCAGTTATCCGCGAGGTCCGCTACCCTGATTGGCTATCTAATCCGGTCGTTGTGCCAAAAAAGGGAGGAAAGGGGCGCATGTGCGTCGACTTCACCAACCTCAACAAGGCCTGCCCGCAGGATCCATTTCCACTCCCCCGCATTGACCAGATAGTCGACTCCACCGTAGAGTGTGACCTATTGTGCTTCCTAGATGCCTTCTCGGGCTATCACCAGATCAAGATGGCAGTAGAAGACGTGGAGAAGACGGCTTTCCTGACCTCGTGTGGAGTGTACTGCTATACGTGCATGCCGTTTGGGTTGCGCAACGCAGGCGTGACCTTTCAGCGGCTGATGCACATCGCCTTAGGCCGGTAGCTCGGGAGGAATGCTGAAGCTTACATCGATGACGTTGTGGTGAAGTCTCGTGAGGCAAGAACCCTGATACAGGACCTGGAAGAAACCTTCGCGAGCCTCAACGAAGTGGACCTACGGCTCAACCCGGAGAAGTGCGTGTTTGGAGTCCCCTCGGGCAAGCTCTTGGGTTTCCTCGTATCCCACAGGGGCATCGAGGCCAACCCGGAGAAGGTCAAGGCAGTCGAAGACATGAGCCCGCCAAGGACCCTCAGAGGAATGCAGAAGCTCACCGGGCGTGTAACTACGATGGGGAGTTTCATCTCCAAGTTGGGGGAACGAGCACTGCCCTTCTTCAAGCTGATGAAGAAAAAGGGTCCCTTCGAATGGACTGAAGAGGCCGACAAGGCATTCCAAGACCTCAAGAGGTACCTTACCAGTCCACCAGTGATGGTAGCTCCGCTTCCTCGGGAGCCCCTGGTGCTCTACCTTGCGGCCACCCCCTACTCCGCTAGCGCAGCCCTAGTAGCGGTCAGGAAGGAGCATTGTGCCAAGGCCGCATCGACCGTCCGAACTGAAGCGAAGCAGAGCTAGGAGGGCCTCGCGAAGGCGCAACCGCAGCCGGAAAGGAACAGCCGCAACGAGAGAACGCACCCGGAGAAGGAGAGGCCTCTTCAGGCGACCAAGCACTGGGAGCTCCGTCGTCTCAAGAGACGCCTCGACCTCTGGAGGACGCAAGCAGCGCCAGCACCCCCAACCTCATTGAGCATCCCGTGTACTTCGTCAGCACGGTGCTACGAGACGCAAGGGCACGGTATCCCATGCCTCAAAAACTCCTCCTCGCACTATTGGTGGCCTCATGCAAGCCGCGCCACTACTTCCAAGGACATCCCATCAAAGTCGTCTCAGCATACCCCTTAGAAAGAGTGCTCAGGAGCCCCAACTCAGCTGGAAGGGTTGCTAAATGGAACATCGAGCTACATGCATTTCAGCTAGAATTCAGTACGACCAGAGTCATCAAGGGAGCCGCACTTGCGGATTTCGTGGCAGAATGGGCAGAAGCACCGGGTCTCGAGGTAGGTGAAGACCGATCACTTTCCCTGGGAAGTGAAGCACCGGATGGCCGGTTCATGTACTTTGATGGGGCGTTCTCCTAATACGGTGCGGGAGCTGGCACAGTGCTTGTATCCCCTACTCAGGACAAAGTCTACTATGCCGTACAACTTTGCTTCCAGCACGGAGAAAAGGTTTCCAACAACATAGCGGAGTACGAAGGCCTAATAGCAGGTTGAAGGCCGCAACTTCCTTAGGGGTGAAGCGCCTCATCATCAAGGGCGATTCGCAGCTCCTCGTCAACTTCTCCAACAAGATATACGAGCCAAAAGACGAGCACATGGAAGCCTACCTCACTGAGGTTCACAAGATGGAGAAACAGTTCTGGGGACTGGAGTTGCAGCATGTGCCTCGTGGCACCAATCAGGAGGCTGATGACATTGCTAAGAGGGCATCTAGGCGGCTGCCTCAAGAGCCTGGCGTCTTTGAGGAGCGGCTCTTCAAACCCTCGGCGGTGCCGTCACTATCGAGCACGGCACAACCAAGGGAGGAGCTCCCTCAGCCGCCTGCCTTAGGAGCCCCGGTCTGCAGCCCAGCCTTAGGGGCACGCCTGCTCCTGGCGTTAGAGCCTCAGGAAGGGTGTTGGATCCCGGAGCTCAAGAACTACCTGATGCAAGGGACTCTTCCGGAGAATGAGGAGGCAGCGGAGCATGTGGCGCGACAGGCCACGGCTTATTGCATCAGGGATGGAGAGCTCTACAGGAAGCGACCTAATGACGTGTCCCTATGTTGCATCTCCCGAGAGCAAGGGAAGGAGCTACTGGCGGACATACACGGTGGAGACTGCGGGCACCACTTGTTGTCACGGACCCTCGTCGGCAAGGTGTTTCGTATTGGATTCTATTGGCCCACAGCACTCAACGACGCCATTGAGCTTGTGAAGGCTTGCGAGGCCTGCCAGTTTCACGCTAAGCAGATCCATCAGCCTGCAGGGGGTCTACAGACTATACCCCTCTCATGGCTGTTCGCAGTTTGGGGGCTGGACATTCTGGGCCCGTTTCCTCGGGCACCAGGGGGCTATCGCTACCTCTACGTTGCCGTGGACAAATTCACCAAGTGGGCTAAGGTGGAAGCCGTCCGCACAATCTCGGCAGGCTCAGTGGTCAAATTCATCAAGGGCCTCGTGAGCCGATTTGGGGTGCCCAACCGCATCATCACCGACAATGGTCCGCAATTCACCAGTAACCTCTTCAAAACGTACTGTGCTAACCTTGGAACACAGATATGCTACGCTTTGGTAGCACACCCCGGAGCAACAGCCAGGCCGAGCGGGCCAACGCGGAGGTCCTGAGGGGCCTCAAAGCCAGGACCTTCAAGAAGAAGCTGGAAGCCTGCGGCAGGGGCTGGTACGACGAGCTCCAGTCCGTGTTGTGGTCAATCCGCACAACTGAGACCAAGCCGACTGGCGAGACCCCGTTCTTCCTCATCTACGGAGCAGAGGCTGTTCTCCCTCACGAGGTCAGGTGTCGCTCTGCATGGGTCCTGGCGTTTGACGAGACGCAGCAGGACGCCATGCGGGGGACGGATCTCGTGCTGGGGGAGGAACGCCGTCGAGAAGCTGTGCTGCGAGTGGCAAGGTATCAATAGCCACTACGACGATACCACTGCCACAACATCCGCCCCAGAACTCTTGAGGTAGGGGATCTCGTGCTAAGACGGGTTCTCTCCAGGGAGGGGCTGCAAAAGCTCTTTCCCATGTGGGAGGGCCCATTCAAGGTTGTTCATGTTTCCAGGCCTCGCTCCGCGCGCTTGGAGACCACGGAGGGGGTACCCATCCAGAACGCGTGGAACATTCAGCATCTCCGGAGGTTCTATCCCTGAGCAAGGCCTAGCACCTAGGAAAGGCCCGGTGCCTGTGAAGAAGGCGAATGCCTGTGAAGCTGCTGCGTTTTGGGAAAGGCCCGGTGCCTGTGAAGAAGGCGAATGCTTGTGAAGCTGCTGCGTTTTGGGAAAGGCCCGGTGCCTGTGAAGAAGGCGAATACCTGTGAAGCTGTTGCGTTTTGGGAAAGTCCCGGTGCCTGTGAAGAAGGCGAATGCCTGTGAAGCTGCTGCATTTTGGGAAAGGCCCGGTGCCTGTGAAGAAGGTGAATGCCTGTGAACTGCTGCGTTTTGGGAAAGGCCCGGTGCTTGTGAAGAAGGAAAATGCATGTGACGCTCGCCGCCCGTGACACTCTCACGTAATAATGAGTGGGGCTATACACGCCCCGGAGTCTCCGGAGTGCCGCCCTCGGGCCTCGGGGGCTCCCGCCCACGCCTAGTGGCAGCACTTAGCTCCGCGCTGGTGAGAAGACGTCGAAGACTAGAATAGGTGCCGGACGCGGCTTTCCCATTTGCTTTCTGCAGTTGGCTTGTTTATTCCCGTTTGAAGTATTATTGGAGTTGCTGACGTTCCTGGCTTGTGACTCTTTGTCTTTCTCGCTCGCTTGCCTCGTTTTCTCTCGCACAAGTCTCGCGAGGGAGTCGCGGGCGCCCTCGCGAGTGTTTTCTGCCCCGATCGTTTGGAGCTTCCCTATCCGAGTCCTCTGCGGGAGCACCCCTCCCAGTCTATGCCCCACGGGCATCGTGACCCGAGCGCAGGACCTAGGCTGATCGCCCCCACAACCAAGACCGTAAGCTACCCCTCCTACTGATCCTTGCAGGGCACGAAGCGCACGACGAGGCCACGGCCTCAGGAGGCGAGGACCGCGCCAAGCCCCACCGAGCTAAAATAGTTCCCGCACATGGGTGCGCGGCGTGGAAACACAGCGCAGAGATAGCGGAAACAGCATGATGGTTAAACAGCAGCAGTTCCAACACGCCTCCGCGGGGCCCTACATTACTTTCTATTTCTAATTTCTACGCATAATAAGAAAGAAAACAAAATGGGCGCGATTCGTCCTGCGCCAACCCACCGTGAAGGCTCGAGCTGCTCCTGCGGCTCTGGCAGATCCCTCCTCTTGCTTCACTGGGGCGCAACGGTGGGCTGACCCGCTACCTTCACCCAGGCGGGCCTGACGGCGCGGGGGCTGGTCGCGGCCACCGCTGGAGGAGCTGCTGCCCGAGAGGGGGTCGCCGAAGCTCAGCGAACCCTGAGCACCGCCGCCTGTACGCCAGTCGCCATCTTCATCCTGGTCAGTGCCGGGGCTGGGCAGGCGGCCGCGGTCGTCGTCTTCAGAGCAGCACCCAGCACGGCGACCATCTTCCCCAAACACCCTCACGTAGAGGGTGGCGTCGCCATCAAAATTGAAGTACAGGGTACACCATCGGCCCAGGCCGCGCACGCAGGCAAACGTTTGCCAGCCGTGCGTCAGAGCTCAGTTCCCAGAGACGGAGACCTCCAGCGAAGCCCAGGAGGCCCTGCTGCAGCAGCCGTCTGCCTGGAGCCAGAAGCCGTACCGAGCGCTGGCCGGCAGTTCATCTACGAAGAAACGGGGGAGCTGGAGCCGGGTGCTGGATGGGTCCACCGACCACACGACGAACTCTGGCAGCACCTTCGCAAAGCGAAAGCGTGGCCTAGGGGGGCGCACACCCACGGTGTGCCCCCCGTCGGCAACCGGGTGCTCACCACAGCGCAGGGAACCGCCTCCATGGCCACGGGAGGCTACCACGGGGACAATGGTATACTTGCGAGGGCGGCCTCTGCCGCGCTTGGTCGGGGGAGGGTCAGGCCCTGCCCGGGGGGCCTTTCCTTTCTCCGCGGCCGAGAATCTCTTTGGGGACATGGGGACGGCGAGTAGCCAAGAAGAAGAAAAGGAGCATCAAGAAGGGATGGACTGAAGGGGCTCGCCCAGCCCCGTACTTATAGCCGGAGGAGGCCAACCGCCGAGCACCACGATCGCAGGTAATCACAACCGGTTTCTCTGCATGCGGTCGCCGAGGCATCGTGGGAAGCGCATATGCCCACGTCCAGTCAACCGCCACACGGCGCCCAAGGCCGCAGGCTGTTGGGGCCCGCGGCGCTTCGTGCTTACCCCCTTCGCTTCCCCGCCAGGCCAAGCCCGGGCACGCCTTGGGACCGGGGCTACTGTGCGTTCTGGGAACGGGGGTCCCCAGACTTGCCTGCCTGCGGCCTGTGGCGTGGCTCAAGTGGGAGCCCAGCATGGTCCATCTTCATCAGCGCAAGCTCAAGACCCTCGCGAGGGGCCAAGCCTCGCAGGGCGGACGACAGGAAGCTTCCTCAGAGGCAGCCTCATCAGGCAGGCTCGCGAGGAGGCAGAGAGATCAAGGTAGGGGTACCTCGCGAGGAAGCTGTGGCGCAAGCCATGACGATCGAGACCGGGCGGGTGCCAGGCGGGCGCCGGCCTGCTTAGTGCCTTGTTTCCCCTTTGGTGCAAAGGGGGCAAGCGCAGGCCAAGGCATCGGGAAAACGTTACCATTCCGGTGCAACGAGACCAAGACCAGCAGAGCGGCAGGACGGAGGTCACCGTGGAGCCCAAGACGGCGTCATCACCAGTACTTTTGGCAGCCGAAGACCACCTTTGGTCAGGATAGCTTGTACTATATGTTCCCCTTCAAAATGGCCAATTGTTGGCGCCCTCCCCGCTCATTTTTTGGGGAGAGGCCCAGGGCCTCTATAAGTAGAACTAGCCACACAGAGTAGAGGGACATCCGGAAATCTAGTAGAGCCCTAGCAGAGAGAGAGAGGCGACTGAACTCACCCTAGCAGTTCATCACACCAGCTCAAGAACACCTCTCGCGAGGCTGTTCTTCCCTTGTATTATTCATCATCAGCCCCTGAGGCAATCCACCACACCACACACTGGAGTAGGGTATTACACCACAACGGTGGCCCGAACCAGTATAAACCTTGTGCCCCTTGTGTTGTTCGTGGTTTCCAGTTTAGATCACGCGAGGAGATTGGGCGTAGATCGGTAGGGGAGAGATCTCCGCGTGCACCCTGGTGCTCGAACCTCAAGGGTCTGCCGGAACCCGAAATCCGACAGCAGACCCGGGCATCTCCTCCGCGGGACGACCCGTCAGCATACCTGCAAACATAACTCTGTTAGTCGGCTTCTTCGCCGAACTCTTTCAAAAGTTCATTCAAGCACTTACTGAAAATGCCGCGTCGAAGCTGCTTATTCTCCTTCACAGAATCCGCAAGCTCGGCTCGGACATCTTTCAGTTCCACGCCCAGCTGGATATTGGCGTCCCGGAGATTATTTTTCTCCTTCCTGACCCGCATAAGCACGCGCTCTCCAGCATTTAGCTGTCGATTAGCACATTGCGCATTCTCCGGCACGGCCTCCGGATTCACTCTAGAGTCATGTGTAACATCTATTGTTAGATTTGCATGCATGACGCATACTATCTGGTACCTGTCATTCTTTGCAATAAAAACAAGTGTTACCAGAGGGGGCCTTCTCGGACTCCTTCAATGCGGCAACCGCGGCCCGTAGCTGGGCTTTGCACTCTTCCACCTCTTGAGACAATTGGGTATTATTCTCTGTAAGAACCTGCAAAAATAATGATCCTTAAATCAGTTGTGTCAACTGTTTCAAGTCTCAGGGGCTACTGATATATATAATTGTTAGATTTTCTTACCCGTATATCCTTTACATACTGGTCCGTGGCTCTGGCAAGACCATTTTGAGCAGCACGGATGTACGCGTCTCCTGATTTGAAGACATCGAATGCCTCTTGGGAGAAACAAGCGTCACGGAGTACGGCCCGGCGACGCCTGTGATTCATGGCGCTCTCCACTTCAGAATTTGTAGCGGATAGTCTATCCGCATCCTCTGTAGGAGGAGTGACGGTGTCCTGGACTAGGGGGTACTCACCATGTCATCTCCCGATCTGTTAGATTGGGCCGAGGACCCACATGGCCGTATACTCATGGGCCAGTTCGGACAGCTGCCGCATACATGGAAGATTCTACAAAACTTGGTGATCAAGACAAGGACTCCTCCCCACCGGCATATTCGGTTAGGACTCTTGTTATCCTAGGCCTCTGGTGCATTATATAAACCGAGGCCAGGCTAGTCAATAGATATATACAACAATCATACCATAGGCTAGCTTCTAGGGTTTTAGCCTCTACGATCTCGTGGTAGATCAACTCTTGTAATACTCATATCATCAATATCAATCAAGCAGGACGTAGGGTGTTACCTCCATCAAGAGGGCCCGAACCTAGGTAAACATCGTGTCCCCTGCCTCCTGTTACCATCGATCCTAGACGCACAGTTCGGGACCCCCTACCCGAGATCCGCCAGTTTTGACACCAACATTGGTGCTTCCATTGAGAGTTCCGCTGTGTGATCGGCAAAAGGATCGATGGCTCGTCTGCAGGTCAACTGTGATGCCGGCATCTTTCGCCGGCTCGACTGGTCACCTTGGCTTGACCGAGGACCGTGCTCCATCTCCGATCGTCATGATCGGACGAGGGCCTTCATCAACATCAACTCCGATCTCTATCAAGATCATGGAGGAATCATCCATGGAGCTCGGGGGCTCAACGTCAACATTGCCCTCGGGCGACCGTGCTGTTTTCCCGAACAGAAAACTTGTATCCGCTGCCACCACCTCTTAGAGCATCGCTTTGACGATCCCTTTGGTGGAATTGTGCGGAATTGATTCTACAACATCCATGCAAAATTTCGTCGAGTTCCGATGGAGGAATCTCCGACAATCTACGATATACCGGAGCCCTGTCAAATCTGGACGGGAATCTGGACGAGTTTAGGGCGTGGTCTCCAGAGCCTAGCTCGGAGGTCCTTTGGAAGATCCAAACGTTCATCTACTGCAGAATTCCCATATCTACCACCCTTCCAAATTTCAGCTCGATCCGATGGTTCAAACTCCGGAAACCTTCCGATGAGTGGATCAATTTTTGGATCCGTTTTCTGCGCGAATACGGATCCGACCCGAATTCATGTTCCTTTATGAACGTGACATTGGACAACCTTTTAGAGGAATTCTCTTCTAGGTTATTGTGAGTTGTTTTTAAACACGCGCCCGTAAATTTTTAAGCCTCCCCTGAGGTCGCCTTCATCATCATGCTGGTATCAAACCAGACCGGCGATATTGCTCCAAGGCTGCCGACTTGCGCTAGACACGTCGTCACTTCATTGAGCCGAGCTCAACTTCTTCGGATCATCATCTCGGCAAGCCGAACAAGAGTCCGGCATCGTGAAGGATAAATCATCACCAACATCGCCGCCCCACGGATTACACGAAGCGGGCATATCGGCATCGCCGCACGGTCACTTTATGAAGCCGGCATCGACCACGTCATGACCTGCATCGGCAGGGCCGCACTATTGCTTCTTCAAGCTGGTGTCCATCATGCTGACCTACTTCGACTCATCGGCTGACATCGAGGCTTTGACATCGAGGCTGGACCGGGGGCTTCGTCATCTCTTCATCAACCTACTCCGGAGACTTCGGCGTCACTAGCCGACCAGCTCCGTCATCATAGCTGGACCGAGGGCTTTGCCTCGGCGAGCCAACCTTGGTCAGCATCGCCATACCGTCGCTTTATCGCCCATCGGGCAATGGGTGTGCGGATCGAGTCCCAATTTTGGGAATCACCTTTCTTCGGATTGCTACAACAAATAAACCAGGTTCTATTAATCCTAGTATTTTTTGCTTGTTTGGGTTTATTTTCCCAAGGAATTATTACCCTGGCTTGTCCATCATCTGTACACAGGTCTATCAAATGATGGCCGCATTAACGACGATCGCGTGGTGGTTCGGTCAGTTTCCGTACATAGTCCGGCGAACGCCGCATCCGGAACTCAGACCGACTTGTGAATTCAGGCTTTGCCACGCCTTTGCCGCATCACGCCGACGCCCTGCATCGACATTGACTTCGGCGCTAGGCCATATTTCTTTTATTACTCACTTTGCATAAATTATTTATTATGCGACGATTTTTTAATTATTATTACTATCATCTCCGATTTGCACTATTTTTTGTGCACAGAAAAATGATCCGGGGACTTCGGCATCATTCTACCGGTCCGCATTGACCGTGCTATGTCACCACTTCAGCGTGTCGAGCTCTCCGCTCCGCCACCTCGGGACCGGCTTGGGGGATGGAACCTCTTCCCGCATCAAGCTCGGACCGCGTCATCAATGCCGAACACATTAACCAGCTAAGTCGCTTTCATGCTCAAAGTTTTAATTTTTAACTTGTGTTCGGTTCGACCAAGCATTATACTTTCTTGGGAAAAAGTTGCTTGTAAAAAATTTCCTTGTCCAAACTTTGTTTGTGACACACATATTCAAATACCCCGTTTATTTGGGGGCTTCCTTTATGAGGCTTCTCCTCTTGCATATGATTATACTTGTACGGCTTCGTTCCTTGTTCGTGTATTACACCACAATATGCACCATATTGACTTAAGCGATTTGCAAGCTAGGTTGCCTGGCTCCTGTGCTTACCCCTACATTCCTGATTGTTCGGCTTGGGAGTAAAGGGAGCACCTCTGTGATTGTCACGACCGGGTCCTCCGAGCTCTGACCTCAGACTGGGTAAAGCCGAAAGCTAGCGCTCTTATTGTTTTCAATCATGGTCGGCACACAACGGAACTCATGAGTACAAAAAATCTATTGCACAAGTCTCATAGTAATAATGAGCACCGAAGAAAGGTATCGGTGGGGGTACTATTTTCTTTGAAGATGCTTCTTAAACTTCGTCTGTAATATAGCATAAGTTCTCTGAGCGCGCTTTGTCTGTTACAGCCTTATGGCCCGGTTGCCTGTTTATCGGAAACACTGTTGATATTCTCGACAGGTGGAGTACATAACACTTTTCGGTCCTTCACCGAACAGGGAGAAGCCGATGGTTGGTTAAGAAGCGTTTAAAGTTCGGTTGAACAAAGATATGATATAAGTACTTCGGTACATGCAATCATTATACATAAAATCTTTTACGCAAGTCACTTGGGGGCTCTTAAAATTTATATGAGCTATTTTATAGTAAATGTGTTTTCTTCTTGGTTGTTGCAAAGTCTTTTTCTATCCCTCCTTTTTCGACGTGAGTGTGTGGTCAATAGCCAGATAACCCATTTTCTCTCTAGTGACCGCTCGAGTTTAGTTCGCTAAACTGGTGTAACGAGAAGCACTCCGCCTTCGGGATAGGAGGCTGCTGCCGTAGGCTGACCCTCTTGAAGTCTTGAGATCGGATGTGTAATGTTAAAGCACGACAGAAGCACTCTTTTTTTCTAAGACCAATTTTCGGATTGGCACCGAACACTTGATCTTGTTCGGACGTCAAGTTTTTACTGACGTTTTTTGGTTTTCCAAGATTATGGCACTTTTAAACTATTTGTGTGTTTTCAGCACAAGTCTTGCAGTGCATTGCCGGACACCTTTATAGATTCGGCAAAAATATTCTTGGATATTGCTATATATGCATCGGTTTCGAATTGTGTCTTCGGTCAATAGTTGGGTTGCCCGGCTCCTACACTTGCTTTGTTCGGCTAGGCGTGCAAAGGGAGAACCGCTGCGATTGTGCTTCCAGCTCACACGGTTAAGCACCTCAGTGGAGAAAGCCGAAAATTGACTGTCACAATAAGCGTAAACTGGTCATCGATCCGATGACTATGTTAAATGACGGGCCACTCATAACAATGGCCGAAGTGTTTATGGCTTGACCTCGAATGTCGCCGAACACTACCGGGGCTATTAACTGGCCTCCCAAACTAAATCCTCGATATTTTCTCTTACATTAGAGCTGAGGTTTCATGATCATGCTTAGCATGACAACCCAAAGAAAGAAACCGATAGCGGGACTATTTTCTTTGGAAGACATTTCTTATGTTAAACCGTAATATAACATATCTCTCTGCGTATCTTTGTTTATAAAACCGTATGGCCAGATTGCCTTGTTTGTCGTAAATCTTTGCCCTCATAAAGGCTTTATAAAGTAGGACAAACACTCCTCGGCTACTAGCCGAGGAGGTGGAAGCCGATGGTCGGTCAACAAAGTTTTGTACAATGCGGACCCAAGCATTAATGACGTAAAGTACTTGGATACATAGAGTCATTACACATAATTTGTGATTTTACTATGGATATTGATCCTTAATTCGGCCACCCGTGCCCGCATTAAGGCTCGGGGGCTACTGGGCTTTGGGCTTATTATTTACAAATATTAAAGGGGCACATCGATCCCCTATTCTGGTGTTGCCACCCGACCAGTGTCTCGGGGGCTACTGCATTGCCTATCCAATGCAGAAAGTTTTAAGTGCAATACAGTTTCCGAGGAGATTTTGATCCTCAGGTTTGTTGGCCGCACCCAACCTGAGTCTCGAGGACTGAGCACGCCACTTTTTGTGTCCCGAAGTATCCTGCCGAGCTAGGACTTGATCCTCAGGCCGATTTTACAAATCAACCTGAGTCTCAGCGGCTACTGGGATCAGCGGTCTTACGTCATCCTTCAGGTGCATCTCGGGTTTTAAACCGATACACACCTTGAGGGCTACTGGCTATATATCTCGGCAGAGAATAAATTGCGCCAATCAAAAATATTGACAAAAAAATTGGCCCACAGTCGGGGTGGTTCACCACCTCGGAAGCAGTCCGACATAAAGCTCGGGCCCTAGTGGCTGGCTCCATAGAGGGCATTTCCAGCATTAAGCTCGGCTAAACTCCTTCAAATTTTTTGGACCAAGATGATCTATGACATCTTGGATATTGTCCGGCGTTGGAGCTTGGACACAGTCCGGCGTTGGAGCTCGAATATATTTCGGTGTTGGAGCTCGGAAGCAGTCCGGCATTAGTGCTGGGCTGCAAAAGATACCTTGAATGCTATCCGGCGTTAGAGCTTGGAAGCAAGAGGACACTGCCTCCTGGGAACAACTTCAAACCCGAGGTGTGGCATAAAAATAACAAGGCATTGATAAAGGCTGGAAACTTAAAGGGGCTCCTCGGATACCCGACGTGTAAACTTGTCGAATGCATTTCGGCGATCCTCAAGATCGAAGATGAGAAGATTTGTTGAACCAGTTTTCAAGACCAACGACCGAAGATGAAGAACAGTTCGGAAGAATGGAGGAGCGTCTCTAACTTGAAGACCGGTTCAGGGGGCTACTGACGGTGTCCTGGACTAGGGGGTACTCACCACGTCATCTCCCGATCTGTTAGATCTGGCCGAGGACCCCCATGGCCGTATACTCATGGGCCAGTTCGGACAGCTGCCGCATACATGGAAGATTCTACAAAACTTGGTGATCAAGACAAGGACTCCTCCCCACCGGCGTATTCGACTAGGACTCTTGTCATCCTAGGCCTCTGATGCATTATATAAACCGAGGCCAGGCTAGTCGATAGATATATACAACAATCATACCATAGGCTAGCCTCTAGGGTTTTAGCCTCTACGATCTCGTGGTAGATCAACTCTTGTAATACTCATATCATCAATATCAATCAAGCAGGACGTAGGGTATTACCTCCATCAAGAGGGCCCGAACCTGGGTAAACATCGTGTCCCCTGCCTCCTGTTACCATCGATCCTAGACGCACAGTTCGGGACCCCCTACCCGAGATCCGCCGGTTTTGACACCGATAAGGAGCATCCGGCGTTCGCCCCGTGTTAGCTTCCGCCTCTATGTCCGGCCCTAGAGCCCGACTGGTGGAGGCGTGATCGGCAACCTCTCCGGATATAGTCCGGCGAGTGTTTTTCCTACTAGGAAACATGGACGTCATTATATTTTAAGAAAGAAGACAACCACGGAGCGAGGTTCTGTATCATACCTCTGCGCCGGCATCTCAGTCCTGACCGCCTTCCTTTTTAGCCTACCCGGCTTTGGTGTCCCTTGTTGGCGAGTCACCGTGGGTTCGGCATGGTGTCCCGAAGGCCTTCCCTGTAAAACACCATATGTGTACGGTAGGAGAAGTGCATAAAAGGGGATCCTTCTCGGAAGTTGGGACTCCGGTTTTTCTTACATGCAATGCAGGGAGTAGCACAGGATAGTCGGCTATGATGGCCACCATGGCATCATCGCAGCTCAATTGATAGAATGTCATGTCGATCAACTCCACAAATATGTGCAGATCCTCTTCGAGTCCGGGATCGAGGGCCCGGTCAGGGTCCTCCGGTTGTGGAGGTGGGCTGTTGACCTCCCTTACAGCTTTTCACAGTTCCTGCAATGAAACGGCAAGGTGAGTATTTATGACGAAGAATGCGGGAAGGTTGGGAGTAAAAAGTGAGAGCTCACCCAGCTTGGAGGGTTGTACATGGAGAATACATCCCATGGCTTAATACGAATGAACTCCTCTTCCTCTCCCTTGAACAAATCGGACAGAATTTTTCCTAGAGAAGCAACTGAGTCCGGTCCCTTATGCCCGCAGCGGGTGGCATCATCTTCCTCGTTAAAGCGCCACATGGGGTGCCCTCGATATTGAATGGCTGCACTCCCCCCCCCCCCCCCCCCCCGCATTATACATATTGACATAACCTCGATTATTGTCTGTCCTGATCGAGCCAGCACTTTTATCTGGCCCATCAGGTAAAGGACTTCTCCATTATCTTCCTCCTGAGGGATCCGTGGGCGCATGCTTCGGTGTTTCTTCAAAGGGGGATTATCGAACTTGGGAAGACCCATCCGAATAGGATCTGGAAGGGGGACGTCCTCCATATAAAACCACTCCGAAGGCCAGTCTTCGGACGTCTTCTTCGGGGTACCGGACAGGTATTCGGTCCCGGCAATGCGCCATATTTCGGCTCCGCCCACTTGATATATTGACCACTTCTGTGTACGGGGCACAAGGCAGAATAGCCTCTTCCACAGCTCGAAATGAGCTTCGCAGCCCAGAAACAGCTCACAAAGGGCAACATAACCAGTGATGTGTAACATGGAAGCGGGGGTGAAATTATGCAACTGGAGGCCATAAAACTCCAGGAACCCGCGGAGGAATGGATGGATTGGAAATCCAAGTCCCCTTAGTAAATGAGGGACAAGGCATACCCGGTCTCCCTTGGAGGGATTGGGGAAGCTCTCCGCTTGCTCCCCGCCATTATAGGTGGCGAGCCCGGCTTGAACGGGGACCATATACGCTGGAGTGAGAAATCCCTAGGTCTGTAACTCTACTAATTGGCTGTTCGGGACGGAACACTTCTCCCAATCACCGGGCTTAGGGCTACGGGAGCGGGAGGAGGAGCTGCGATGGCCAGCCATGTTGGAATGGATTTTTCCGAGCACGCTCCGATGAATACTGGCCGTGGGAGGATGGTGTGGTCTGCATCTAAGAATCCCCGTCTCTTCAATAGACAGTTTACTTACAAGGCTAGGGTGGCGAATGTAAAAATGCCCTGGCTCCTCGCATTCGCTCGACACGTGGGAGATAGCCCTTATTGGGTGCGGAAGCCAAGAAGTGCAACATTTATGGGGAGCCGGACACTACTCAGCGGATATTCATAATTTGGAGAAGAACCTGCCTTGCAATGCCGAAGACAATCTGCATGCCGGACTCATCGTCATTGAAGCCTGGTTCGGGGGCTACTGAGGGAGTCCTGGATTAGGGGGTCTCCGGACAGCCGGACTATATCCTTTGGCCGGACTGTTGGACCATGAAGATACAAGATTGAAGACTTCGTCCCGTGTCCGGATGGGACTCTCCTTGGCGTGGAAGGCAAGCTTGGCAATACGGATATGTAGATCTCCTCCCTTGTAACCGACTCTGTGTAACCCTAGCCCCTTCCGGTGTCTATATAAACCGGAGGGTTTAGTCCGTAGGACAACACACAATCATACCATAGGCTAGCATCTAGGGTTTAGCCTCTACGATCTTGTCGTAGATCAACTCTTGTAAAACTCATATCATCAAGATCAATCAAGTAGGAAGTAGGGTATTACCTCCATCGAGAGGGCCCGAACCTGGGTAAACATCGTGTCCCCTGCCTCCTGTTACCATCAATCCTAGAAGCATAGTTCGGGACCCCCTACCCGAGATCCGCCGGTTTTGACACCGACACCTACCAATCCCTTCGAGTGAAGCCATTGGAAATCTCATGCAGTTCAGTCAATTTCTTCAGTGAAAGAGACGAAGCTCTTCTGGTCTCTGAGAAATTAGTTCTAACTGAGGAGTTAGGAATTCGCTAGTGCATATTGCGTACAAGTGAGGAACATGATAGCCCTGAGGAATTTGATAGTCAAATTTCCGACCGTTGCTGTGCTACGCGCCAGGTGTCCCAAAATATCTCCCCACCTAACGGTCATATCATTAAAGGGCATTTATTTCTTATCATGTCAAGATGCTCCCTAGGCTATAAAAAGTTGCCCCTACAACCAATAGCTGGTTGGCTACTCCAAAAGAAACTGACACTTGTCATTTGAGAGCATCCCATCCTTCGAGGACTTTGAGCGAAAATCATCAAGTGGGGAAAACCCAAACCCAAACACCTACAAACCCAAAGTGATTGAGCATCACTGAAGAGATTGATCCTACGTGGATCCGACGCTTGCTACCTTTGAAGATTGTGCATCATCCAGACGGTTAGGCGTCATGGTCTAGAGCATCCAAGAGGAAATTGTGGATCGTCGAGTGACCGAGTTTGTGAAGGTTTGGAAGTCACCTAAAGACCTACCATGAGTGATTGGGCGAGGTCTGTGTGACCTTAGCTCAAGGGGAATACGATGAGGACTAAGTTTCCTGAACTGCGTGTTCAGGACTGGGTGTTCGGGACTGTGTGTCCTCAGGTTTGAATACCTAGCCACCCTAACCAAACGCACGACTGTCACAAAAGTTGGAACTGGTCTACCAAATCATTGTCTTCAACAAGCCTACTGGTTCTATTTCCTCAACCCTTCCATTTCCTCATTACTGTGTTGTGTGCTTGTTCATATCTGTTTGAAGACTTTGACTGAAGACTTTCTCAATTTCCTCAGTTCAATTTGTTCAGTCTGTTTGTCTTCATCATGTGTTTACGCTTTCTGTACTCTGTGCTTGTTTTCATTTCATCTTGAAGACCATGTTATGTTCTATTATGTCTACATCTGAGTACCTATTGCACTGCAAGCAGTTCTTCTCTTAGGAATTTCCTCACCCTGAAATTCCTTTGTGAAGAATTCATGAAAATCGCCTATTCACCCCCCTCTAGGACTTAACACACTTTCAATTGGTATCAGAGCAAGGTACTCCCTTGTTCTGTGTGATTTTGGTTTAACCGCCTGGAGTTTTTGTTATGTCGATCGCAAGTATGATTAAGGTTTCTGCTCGGTGTCCTACCTTTGATGGAACTGATTACCCCTACTGGAAGAATAAGATGCGCATGCATCTTGACGCAATTGACAATGATCGTTGGTACGTTGTGGAAAATGGCATTCCCTCTGTCACTCCTACCATCAACACCGCTGATGTGAAGAGATTCAAGCAACTCGACTCTCAAGCAAAGAACATCATAGGTGGCCATCTGAGCAAAGGGCAATATGGTAGAGTCGGTGCTTTGGAGACATCAAAGCTTATCTAGGACAGGCTGTCCAAGGTTAATGAAGGAGTCTCAACATAGCGTGACTCTCGAGTCGACGTTCTTCGCAATCTCTTCAACCGCTTCAAAAGACTCGACAATGAAAATGTTCAGCAAACCTTCGATCGCCTCACTGACATCTCAAATCAGCTTCGAGCACTCGGTGCCACTGACATCACCGACCATGAGGTGGTGAATAAATTGCTGAGATCGCTTGATTCCTCATTTGATACTTTAGCATTGATGATACAAGAACGTGGAGACTATAAGTCACTTGATCCCGTTGATATCCCCTAGTGACTAAACACTCATGAGTTCCAGCTTGCTGAGAAGATAGATCTCTATGGAGCAAGCTATGATAGATCACAAGCTCTGAAGGCCAAGGCAGTGTCTGAATCTGAAGGTGAAGATTCTGGTAGTAGCCTTGTTGACCCTGAAGAACTGAGCTAGGAGCTGGCAATTCTCGTGAGGAAATTCCAGAAGTTCTCAAGACGTGGTAGTTCTGGAAAATCCTCAAAAAGTGGTGACTTGAGATCAGATTCCTCATCCCATGATTACAAGAAGAGACTATGTCACAAATGCAAGAAACCCGGTCACTACATTCAAGATTGTCCTCAGTGGGAAAAGGAATCAAAGAAGAAGAAGTACAAGGACTACAGTTCTGATGATTCAAAGATGAAGAAGAAATCTTCAATGTCCTCTTCATCAGAACCTTCAAGGTCTTCATCTCACAAGAAGAGAAGCTCCAAGAAGGCTCGGGCATTCATTGGCAAGGAAATGGACTCTGAGGCTGAATCTAAGGAAAATGAGGAAGAGGAGGAATCTGAGGAGTCAGACTCTGGTGTGGCGAGCCTAGCCCTCGCTACCGCATTCGTCAGCAAGTCCATCTTTAACTCTGAGGAAAAGTACTTCCCCAACACTAATGATGACGACGATGATGACTACGCTCCCACCTATTGCTTCATGGCAAAAGGCTCAAAGATACTCAAATATCCCTCCTCTGAATCAAGTGAGGATGAATCTGATGAAAACCTCAAATCCAGCTATTCTAAACTTGCTAAGATTGCTGTGAAACTGCAAAAGGCTCTGGAAAAGTTCAAAACATGATAGATAAAAGCGATGATATGTTGGGCGATGAAGTGGATCGCACTAAAATTTTGACTAAAAATCTTCAGAGAATTCAGTCGAAGTTTGACAATCTTCATGGTCATCATAATACTCTCTTATCTGATCATGAGAAGCTTTCTTATGAATTTCTTCAAAGAAAGCAAGATCTTGAGCAGTTAAGAGTGAGTTATGAAGATCTTCAGAAGGAGCATGATTCATTACATGCTCAACAAATCAGTGCTACTCAGGAAGAATTTTTCCTCCATGTTTGAAGTTCTTTGAACATGAATCTGCTAATTCTTCACCTAAATGCTCAAATGCTTCCATTGCTGCAAATTCTTCAACTGTCTCTGCTATCACTAATTCCTCATCTGAGGACATTGCTAGTATCACTGATGATGCAGGGCTGAAGGAATTGTATATGACAGGCATGTACAATAGCCTCAAAGGGGATCAGGCTCTTTGTGATGTGCTTAATAGGCATATCCTCAACAGGAACCCTAGGAAAGAGGGTATTGCCTTTGAGAGGAAACTCAATGCTGATGGGACCTACTGGAAACCTGAGCAGTATCCCAAAACCTCATGGGTTGCTCCAAAGGGACCTTCAGTGGATCCATCTACTTTATCTGGCTTTACATGTGAATCTTCATATTCTTCTGATGAGTCATTTCACTCCAACTACAAATTGTTCAAAAATCAGAATGGTGAAGTATTTGCTTGATATGTTGGCACTAACTGCAGGAACGGTTCTCCTATGAAGAAAATCTCGGTTCGCAAAAGGTTCCTTGAAAGTCTTTAGGTGAATGTCATCATGACACCACCTGTGAAGAATAGGAACCCCAGATCAAGTTCTTCATCTGGACCAAATTCTTCATATGGATCCAAGTCCTCATACGGACCAAATTACTCACGTGGATCAAATTCCTCAAAAGGATCAAAGTCCTCATCTGAACATCATCGTGCTAACACTTCTGTTTCATAGGGAAGATCTAAGGATTATGGATATGTGCATCATTCTTTAAATCATTATGTTCATAAATCCTTACTCTTATGCTTACCCTTCTCTGCTTACTCTTATGCTTACCCTAACCCCTCTTATGTGAAACAAAGTGGATTGACATCTATGCCACCTTTCTCTTATGGAGCTCGCAGAATGATGAACTCTTTACCACCCCTTTAGATGTGTGTGGTGAAGAAAAATAACTAATCTCTTATGCAGGGTCAGGTCTCCAGACGAACTTAAACGTCTGAAGAATTTGCTGGAGACCTGAATATGCTTGAAAGGACACAAGCTAATGATGAAGAAATGAATTCTCATTTCTCACGTCCTCATACTACTTTATCTGTTCTATTGCTTGATGAAATTGATATCATATTCTTCACTGATGAAGTATATGAGTTCGTAAGCTGCACTAATTCACCTACAGGATGATCAACCCAAAGACACTGAGTGGGTCCTCCATAGTGGATGTAAAAATCACATGACTGGTGAAAGGGCTTCATCCAAATTTGGTGTGAAGATCAAGCACATCAGAAGTGACAATGGAACTGAGTTCAAGAACACTTGTCTTGATGACTATCTTGATGAACTTGGTATCTCTCATGAGTTATCTTCTCCATATACTCCTCGGCGGAATGGCGTCGTGGAGCGAAAGAACAAGACTCTTGTTGAGATGGCTCGCACTATGCTTGATGAGTACAAGATGCCTACTCGCTTCTGGCCTGAGGCAATTGATACTGCGTGCCACATCATCAACAGGGTATATCTTCACAAATTCTTCAAGAAGACTGCATATGAACTCATAAGTGACAAGACACCCAATGTGAGTTATTTCAAAGTCTTCGGTGCTAAATGCTGGATTAGAGATCCTCATCACAGTTCTAAATTTGCACCAAAAGCACATGAAGGTTTTATGCTCGGTTATGGTAAGGACTCGCACACCTACAGAGTCTTCAACACCTATCACCACAAGGTTGTTGAAACTATAGATGTGTGGTTCGATGAAACTAATGGCTCGCAAAGAGAGTACCTACCTCCTGTGATAGATGAAATACCTCCTGAGGAATCTATTAAGTTCAAGGCTACCGAGGATGTCATTCCTACCAAGGAATCTGCTGAAGAAGTCATTCAAGAATGTGAAGAACATCATGCTGATGCACCTGAGGAAAATAATGCTGAAGAAAATGCTGATCAAATTCCTTAACGACAACCAGCCCATCATCGTGTTGCAAATGAAGTGTAGATTGAGAAAATAACTAGCGACATCAACATTCCAGGTCCTCTCACACGCTCAGGAGCTTCACATTTATCTTACTTTTGTGGGCACTTTTCCTTCATCTCTATCAAAGAGCCCACTAAGGTAGATGACACATTTCTGGAGCCTGAGTGGATTCAAGCTATGCAAGAGGAATTACATCAATTTGAGCTCAACAACGTCTGGGAACTGGTCAATCATCTAGATCCTCGCAAGCACAATATCATTGGCACAAAGTGGATCTACCACAACAAGCAAGATGAGAATGGCCTTGTGGTGAGGAATAAGGCACGACTTGTAGCTCAAGGCTACACACAGGTTAAAGGAATTGATTTTGATGAAACTTTTGCACCTATTGCTAGACTTGAGGCTATTCGCATATTACTTGCTTATGCTAACCATCATGATATCATCTTATATCAAATGGATGTGAAAAGTGCATTCCTCAATGGTAAGTGTCGGTGTCAAAACCGACGGATCTCGGGTAGGGGGTCCCGAACTGTGCGTCTAAGGCGGATGGTAACAGGAGGCAGGGGACACGATGTTTTACCCAGGTTCGGGCCCTCTTGATGGAGGTAAAACCCTACGTCCTGGGCAGCGGCCCCAAAGTTCCGATCTGGCATCCCCACGTGGCTCACCTCCTGGCAAGAGAAGGGCCTATCCTGGGGTAGTTCGGGAGAGCTGTCGGTGTCAAAACCAGTGGATCTCGGGTAGGGGGTCCCGAACTGTGCGTCTAGGCCGGATGGTAACAGGAGGCAAGGGACATGAAGTTTTACCCAGGTTCAGGCCCTCTCGATGGAGGTAAAACCCTACGTCCTGCTTGATTAATATTGATGATATGGGTAGTACAAGAGTAGATCTACCACGAGATCAGAGAGGCTAAACCCTAGAAGCTAGCCTATGGTATGATTGTTGATGTGTATGTTGTCCTACGGACTAAAACCCCCCGGTTTATATAGACACCGGAGAGGGTTAGGGTTACATAGAGTCGGTTACAATGGTAGGAGATCTGAACATCCGTATCGCCAAGCTTGCCTTCGACGCCAAGGAAAGTCCCTTCTAGACACGGGATGGAGTCTTTAATCTTGTATCTTCATAGTCCAGGAGTCCGGCTGAAGGTATAGTCCGGCTATCCGAACAACCCTAATCCAGGACTCCCTTAGTAGCCCCTGAACTAGGCTTCAATGACGACGAGTCCGGCGCACAGATTGTCTTCGGCATTGCAAGCCGGGTTCCTCCTCCAAGTACTTTATAGAAGATTTTAAACACAAAGATAGTTTCCGGCTCTACAAAATAAGTTTTCCACATATTGCCATAGAGAGAATAATATTTACACAAATCTAATCTGCTGACGTATTCCGTAGTGCGACACACCACGGCCAAGCTTTTATCCGAGTCGTTTCATTATCCCGCCTCAGCGCGTCATGCGAGGCGGTTTCCTTGGCACGTTTGTCAAAGCAGATATCATGTCCCCTTATTCCGGGATTCTCATCAATACGGGCGTGGGTAACCCAACCGCGACTTTGATTACGATGCTCGGAGATAAGCGAGTTTTACTATGCTGGTGGGGACATGTAGTTGCGTCCACCCATATAAGGGGATAAGGATCCACCTTTTCACCCACGCCTTCTTCCTCCTTTGCCTATCCATTCTTGCGCACTCGAGCTCCAGCGCCCAAGTCCGCACTACCACCTCAACCTTCTCCAGTCATGTCCGGAGCGAGAGGCAAGTGGATGGTCTCCTCCGTCACGGAGGGACACATCAAAAAGCTGAGGAAGGCCGGATATTTGGCTAGCGACATCGCGCACCGGCTTCCCGAAAAGGGGCAGCTCATCCCCACTCATAGGCCCCATGAGAGGGTGGTATTCCTCCCCCATTTCCTCCGTGGACTGGGCTTCCCTCTGCATCCATTTGTCCGGGGGCTCATGTTCTACTACGGCCTGGGTTTCCACGATCTGGCCCCGAACTTCGTCCTCAACATCTTGGCATTTATAGTTGTGTGCGAGGCGTTCCTCCGCATCCGCCCCCATTTCAGCCTATGGCTTAAGACTTTCAACGTCAAGCCAAAGGTGGTGCGCGGCAGCCAGGCGGAGTGCGGCGGTGCCATGGTTGGCAGGATGGCCAACGTCCTGTGGCTCGAGGGCTCCTTTGTGGAGACCCTAAAGGGGTGGCAATCATGGTGGTTTTACGTCACCGAGCCGCACGACGCCGAATGGGTCGCACCCCCTGAGTTTCGATCCGGCCCCCCTACGCGGCTCACCTCCAGGAAGGAGACAGGCCTGTCTTGGGGTAAAAAAGGAGAGCTGACCGGACTCCAAACATGCATCCAAACCCTGGTGGACAAGAAGCTCAAGCTTGTCAACGTAGTCCAGGTTATGCTCATCCGCCTGATCCTCCCGTGTCAACGACGGGCTTCAACCTGTGGGAGTTCAACCCAGCGCAGCATCGAACTCTAAATAGGCTCTTCGACATGACGTACGAAGATGCCTGGAGGATGCTTTTCAAAGGCGCCGAGGCTCCCGCATCCGCTACCGAGGATCGCGGATTCAGTACTCAGCATCATGCTCATGCGGTAAGCTGTTTTTGTCCTTTTACAGGGTATCAGTTTTTCATAGTTTGACTCTATGCGGGATCTAAGTTCCCTTATCTGTGATAGGATTGGGAGGTGACGTCTGGACAGATAAATTGTCTGGCTCCTTTGCCCAAAGGCCCAGCGGACGCTCGCTTGGCGAAGCTGCTGGTTCCGGCACCCTATGTGGTGCCGGAGAAGAAGGCCACGAAAAGGTTCACGGGGACTCGAAAGAGTGCCCGGCGCCAGGAGGTGTCGGATTCGTCATCCGACGGTCCCAAAGCGCCTTCCTCTCGTGAAGACGAGGAGGAAGAAGAAGAGACCTCTCCCCCTCTAGCGGGAGGAGAGAAGAAAAGGAAGGCCGCCCTCTCTGAGGAGGCCGGAGGGTCCAAGAAGGGGAAAACCCTTCCTCCGGACTACTCCAACGACGCTGACGACGGCGAAGAGGAGTGGCAGCCCAAGGCCAAGCCCCTGGCAAAATCGTAAGTATCCGGATACCGGAGTAATTCATAGTATTCGTTTATTGCACAGCTTTCCCTTATGTCGAATATGCTTATGCAGCCCACCCAAAGACCGGCTCGATGCGTCGTCGAGCGGGTCACTGGACTCGTCGGATGTGAACTCGCTTCTGACGGCTTCCTCCCCCCGCCCTATGGACGACACCGAGGTGTTGTCCCAACAGGTTCCAAGCAGGGAGGAGGTGGTCCCGGAGGCGCCGCAAGGCGAACTCCCGGACTCCAGGAGTAAAGGGGATGAAACACCCCAGGGCTCCAAGTCCGGCTCTAGGCCGGACACCGCTCCGGAACCTTCAAGGGTTCCGGAGTCCGGCGGGGGACCTCCTTCCAAGAGGAGCAAGTCCACCGTGCCGGCGACCCCCGTCCACCCGGAGGCGCCGGACAATATGCTGGAAGCGCTCCAAGGCGCCTCCATCGACGAGAAGGTTCAGTCCGCCAAGAGCGGACTGACTGAAGCTTGTACTAGCCTTTTGACGGGCTTTGAGGTAAGTAAATAATGTGTAAATGATATTACCGCATAGACAGTAGCCCCTGATGCTCTGTTGGGCGTTCGGGAAGAAAAGCCGAATAGAGGATCAAAAAATTCGCAGGAGTTTAACAAAAGGAGTCAATATGCGTGTGCAGGCTTCTCTGCTGGCATCCTTCGTACTCACTGCGGAAGTGGACACGCTGAAGCAGAGCCTCGAGAAGTCCGAGCGAGAGCTCGGGCATGCCAAGAAGCAGCTCGAGGAGAAGGAAGGTAAGAAATACCTTGGTTGAATATGTATATAAAAAGGTGCAATTGCAAGAAATGACAGGATTAACATGGCTATTGTAGGGGCCACATCTGAGGTGGCGGCCCTTAAGCAAGCGCTGCTCGAGGCCGAGAAGAGTGCGGCCGCGGAGCGCACCGAGCGAGAGAGGTATGAGGCCGAGGTTGGCAAGGTGCGGCAAGAGCTCCAGGTTCTCATGAAGAAACATGAGAGTTTGGAGCTTGACTCGAAGACGCGAGCGTCCGAGCTCGCGGCGGCTATTGAAAATGCCAATTCTACCAAGGCCGAATCCCAGAAGACCCTCCAGGAGTTGGATGAGGTGAAGAAAATAGCGGCGGGTAAGGCATTCTATATGCATAGTAAACACATAAACGTGAGTTACTTGATACTTACCCGAATCCGGAGCTCTCCAGGGGCATTTGCAGATCTTCCCCGGAGTGTATCCGATGCCGCCGCATTCTATCGAGCCGAGGAGGGCAGCTCGACGGAGAAGGTGTTCTGGTCTCAGTATGCTGAGGCCGGACACCCCGTGCCCCTGAGCGACCAGCTGAAGCAACTGGTCGAGCTCCACAAGGCGGCCGAACAGGCCATGAAGGGCCTCCTAGTTTGGTTGTGGCCTGGAGAGGCTCTGCCTGGGAGCTATTTCGGGCTGGTGCGGCGGCTGGTGGAGGCCTGTCCAAGGCTTGAAGTCATCAAGCGCTCCGTCTGTATTGAAGGTGCCTGTAGGGCCTTTGCCCATGCTAATGTGCACTGGGGCAGGCTGGATGCGGAGAAGCTTGTGAAGGACGGGCCAGCAGTGGGGAAAGAGCATCGCAAGCCCGAAAATTACTATAAGGATGTTCTGAAGGGTGCCCGCCTTGTGGCGGATGAATGTACTAGGGATGTAATTTTTGAGTAAAACTCGCTCGTTTTTGTCCTGTGCGCTGAAAACTTGTTCATATGCGCTGAGCAATGCTGCTTGAATTTAAAATATTACCTTCTGTGCGGCTGTTTATCAATACTGAGAGATGGCGAGTCATCGGCTTCTGCCCCCTTGCCGCTAGTGCTGGGGTGTTCAGGGATAAACCTGGGCGCTCTTTTTCCCATATTTGGGTCCTTCAAGGGAGGCGCTCAGCCCAACAAACAAGGCAATCAGACTATAATGCGTGAACACTCTCACTTAGCCATAGAATTCTATAATTTTAAATTTTGGCGAAGCCCCTAGTATTCGGAAGACCGAGTTCGGGGCGCTATCCACGCCTTGGCCGGACAAAACCGACTCGTCGCCCTAAGCGGCATAAGTGTTTAGGGACTTGAAAAAACCTCTCGAATAGCGACCAGCTCTCGCTTCATCATGACAGTCAGTTTTAGCTTTCTCCACTGAGGTGCTCGGCCCAGCTCAACTGGGGCACAATCGCAGTGGTTCTCCTAGTGATACCTTAGCTAATATAGCGGAACGTAAGGCACCAAAACATAGGAGCCGGGCAAACCCAACTATTGACCCAAGACATGATTCGGAGCCGATGCATATAATGCTATAAGTTCGGGGTGCCGCACTTGTGAAAGTGTTCGGACTTCTCACACCATATTGAGGGGTGCTAAAAGCCCCTAGTGTACTTTGGCCGTACCAAGTTGTACGGGTGCAACATGTCGTTAAGGAACATTTATTTATAAAAAGATAGTGCAAAAATAGACAAAAGCTATGCATTGTTTATTAGAAATAGCTGCGATCAAAGCGGAACGATACAAGTAATGTGATAAACGAAAAGTTGGACTATTTAACATGTCTGCTCCAGGGGCAAGCTGCGGAATAGTATGCGAAACAGGTATACTGCTCGTGATAGAGACCACCTGGGATTTCCGTAATGCGGCATGGCTTGTCTGCTTCCCTGGTTCTTGCATCGTTTGTGCGGCAATTGAACTGCCGAACAGGTCTTCCGAAGAGTAGAGTCCTGGAAGTAAGAGAAAAGTAAAAAATTGGCAGCCCCTGGTGCGGTTTAAGCCATGTTTTGGGCATGCCGTGATGGTGCCCCTCCCCTTATACCCATGGTATTTCTAGAGCGTAATTATGTACGCGAAGTACTGGCGTCGCCTTTTTGCTAGGGTTGGGGTTGGGGCCGCATTGCTACGCCTGCTCGGAACGTGCCAGGCGATCTTGTTGTAGGTTACTCCGGGCGCGCTTGACGGTGTTCGGACGTTTAATGGCCGGACTGGAGAACTGCCTGGAGAGGCTGCTTTGTACTTCCGCTGCAAGGGCCGCAGTGTGCTCCTCCGTTCGGAGGGAGCGTTCGATGTTTCCATTGACCGTAATTACTCCACGAGGGCCTGGCATCTTGAGCTTAAGGTATGCATAGTGCGGTACCGCATTGAATTTGGCGAATGCGGTTCGTCCGAGCAGTGCATGATAGCCACTGCGGAATGGGACTATGTCGAAGACCAATTCCTTGCTTCGGAAATTATCTGGGGATTCGAAGACCACTTCAAGTGTGACTGAGCCTGTACAGTTGGCCTCTACACCTGGTATTACGCCTTTAAAGGTCATTTTGGTGGGCTTAATCCTCAAGGAATCCTGGTAAAGCAGGTTCAGGCTGCTGCCGCCGTCCATGAGGACTCTAGTGAGATGAAATCCATCAATAATTGGGTCTAGAACCAATGCGGCAAATCCGCCATGACGGATGCTAGTGGGATGGTCTCTTCGATCTAAGGTGATCAGGCAGGAGGACCATGGGTTGAAATTTGGGGCGACTGGCTCTACCGCGTATACGTCCCTTAACGCGCGCTTCCGCTCCCTTTTTGGGACGTGGGTGGCGTATATCATGTTCACCGTCCGCACTTGTGGGGGGAAACCCTTCTGTCCATTGTTGTTCGGCGGCCGGGGCTCCTCATCATCGTCGCTATGTAGCCCCTTGTCTTCATTGTCGGTGCTTAACTTGCCTGCCTGCTTGAACACCCAACAATCCCTGTTGGTGTGATTGGCCGGCTTTTCGGGGGTGCCATGTATTTGGCACAAGCGGTCGAGTATTCGGTCCAAGCTGGACGGGCCCCTAGGATTCCTTTTGAATGGCTTTTTCCGCTGACCGGATTTAGAGCCTCTGAATCCGGCATTAACTGCCGTATTCTCAGCATTGTCGCCGTTAATGCGGCGCTTCTGCTTGTTGCGACGTGACCTACCACTAATGTCCCTAGTGTCCGAACTACCAGGGTTCTTGGTCATATTGTTGCTACGAGCAAGCCAGCTGTCTTCTCCCGCGCAAAAGCGGGTCATGAGTGTCGTGAGTGCTGCCATAGATTTTGGCCTTTCCTATCCAAGGTGCCGGGCCAGCCACTCATCACGGATATTGTGCTTGAAGGCTGCTAGGGCCTCAGCATCCGGACAGTCGAATATTTGATTTTTCTTTGTTAGGAAACGTGTCCAGAATTGCCTGGCCGATTCCTCTGGCTACTGAATTACGTGACTTAGGTCATCGGCGTCTGGGGGTCGCACATAAGTGCCCTGGAAATTGTCGAGGAATGCGGCTTCCAGGTCCTCCCAACAACAGATTGATCCTGTTGGCAAGCTATTGAGCCAATGCCGAGCTGGCCCTTTAAGCTTGAGTGGGAGGTATTTGATGGCGTGAAAATCGTCGCCGCGGGCCATGTGGATATGAAGGAGATAATCCTTGATCCATACCGCAGGGTCTGTTGTGCCATCATATGATTCGATCTTT
This sequence comes from Triticum urartu, assembly GCF_056163025.1. Lineage (NCBI taxonomy): Eukaryota > Viridiplantae > Streptophyta > Magnoliopsida > Poales > Poaceae > Triticum > Triticum urartu. The sequence continues at coordinate 451,518,980 of NC_141876.1, read as the reverse complement.
ACGGGTTTGAAAACCTCAGGGATTTGATGATCCATTATTTCGTCTGTAAAGCATAATGGGTGTGCGGCGCCTCTGTACTGGGCGATATCATGACGTAGCTCCAATGAGTTTTGTCTACCGTGTTCGGCCCTGCCGAATTTGTGGCCGGCATGATGGTTACCGTCTCGAGCCGTGGGGTGCCCACGCGATCCGTAGATCGATTGTGTTTGCCTTGCCTTGTCCTCCAACATGTCTCGTAAGTCCGGCGCATATTCTCGTGCCTTGGTACGGGGTGCGGCTTGAGTGGAGGGCCGGGAGGCCTCTCTGTCGCGGCCACGAAGTGGCCGTTCAGCCGCATCAAGTGCTTCCTCCTCTAATTGGGGTAGCAACCTGCGCTTTGGGTAACTCTTGGAGGGGCGTTCGAGTTTATGCTCTTCGGCCGCAAGGACTTCGGTCCATCTGTCAACCAGCAAATCTTGATCAGCTCGGAGCTGTTGCTGTTTTTTCTTGAGGCTTCTTGCCATGGCCATAAGCCTGCGTTGGAAACGCTTTTGCTCAACGGTATCCTCTGGCACGACGAATTCGTCGTCGTTGAGGCTTGCCTCGTCTTCGGAGGGAGGCATATAATTATCATCCTCGACCTCTCTGTCTGCCGCTCTCTCATGAGGGCTGGTTTCTCGATCCTCCTGTGCTGAATCTTGCTGGAGGGGGTTTTCTTCGGAACTCTCCAGAGTATTATTATCTCCCGTGCTGGAATCACCGTTTTTGTGTTGGCGGGATTTTGAGTGGCGCCGCTGACACCGGCGCTTGGGCTGTTTCTTGGAGGGGTCATCCTCCGCTGTTCCATCGCCCTCTCCCTCTTTTGGGGTGTCCGCCATGTATATGTCATATGACGAGGTGGCTTTCCAAGGCCTAGTAGGCGCCGGTTCTTCATCACCTCCTTCATCGGCGTCCATATCGTCGATGTCTTCAGAGTCAAAGTCGAGCATGTCAGTTAAGTCGTCGACAGTGGCTACAAAGTGGATGGTGGGTGGGTTTTGAATTTCATCATCGTCCGTACCCCAACCTTGCTGACCGTAGTCCGGCCAAGGCTCTCCTGATAAAGAGAGAGACTTCAGTGACTTCAGGATATCACCGAAAGGCGAGTGCTGAAAGACGTCCGCGGCCGTGAACTCCATGATCGGCGCCCAATCGGATTCGATCGGCAGGGGCGCGGAGGGTTCGGATGTCAGGACCCCGATTCCAAGTCACATCGATCTAGCCGGTAACACCTCATATCACTTTGCGTCCTCACGCACGGTATCCCACGGGTGTCGCCTTACCATGGCCCGGGACCATTTGCGCCTTTTGGCTCACGTATATGATAGTGTCGCTAGCATCCATATGACAGAGAACCCGGGCCAACATGGCTAGTTGTGAACCCAAAGCGGCACAGACCTATGGAGACAGGCATACATGAATCACATCGAACATGTCGGTCATCAACGAGTGATTCCGGGCTGTAGCACTGGGCTAACAGGACTCCGTGGAACCCCGGGCTGTAGCAGGCTAGGCAGGACTCCGGAAGTCACCGTGTGACATTTCCCCGAAGGGACAGACATAGGGACAAAGTGAAACACATGCCGGCCAGTCAAGTGTCTTAAACAGTAGTGCTGGGCTAGCAGGACTCCGGTGAACCGGCCTGTAGCGGACTACTATGGCTCGAGGAACACTAGACTACATTTCCCCATAAGAAAGGCTGCCAAGGATAAACAACTAGATTGTCGGATCCCACTCATACTAAGCATTTCAATCATACACACAATATGCCCGATATGAGTACATACAACATGGCATCACAACAAAACTCTACAACTCAAGTACTTTATTTAAAGGCTCCAGAGAGCCATACATAACATGTTCATACAGATAGGGGTCACATGACCCGACACTCAAGTCATACAAACATACAAGCACATGCGGAAGCAACTAGTCTGAGTACAGACTCTAGAAAGAAAGAAGGCTTCTCGAAGCCTGTATATCTACATAGGGCCCTCCATGGCCAGGATCACCACCTGGGTGGCTAGTCACTCGTCGACGTCAAGGTCTACATAAAACCCATCGGAGGGGGCAGTGTTGTCGTCTGAAAACAATAAATAAGAAAACATGAGTACAAAGGTACTCAGCAAGTCTTACATCAGAACCTACTATACATGCTTATTCTCAAGAAGGCGGTGGGGTTGATGCAGCAAGCCAGCTTTGACTCTTGGCTAAGCTATCCTACGGAACTCCACCAGTAAAATAGTTTTCGCACACGAGTCCACTACTCACCAACACAATACTCCACCGGGGATCCACCCTCATCATCCTACGAGAGGGCCATCCTCGGTACTCACACTTATCTTGAGTCTTTTAGTAGTATCCATTAACTTGTCTATGAACTGTATAGGCAACCAAGTAGTCCTTTACCGTGGACGCGGCTATTCGAATAGTTTATACCCTGCAGGGGTGTACTTCGTCATACACACTTTCACCACTTACCGCCGTTTACACGACATGTACTCGGCAACCTTCAAGCGGAAGCCCAGCGAGGATGTCGGCCACGGCCTACCTAAACACTTAACACTACTGGAATCAGCTAGTTTGCCAGCTGCCAGTTCTTTGCCGTCCGCTAGCGGACGGCAAAGAAGCTCTTTGCCATCAGCTTCCAAAAAGCAGACGACAAAGAACTGGCTGATGGCAAAGACAAAGTTTGCCATCAGCCAGTTCTTTGCCGTCTGCTAGCGGACGGCAAAGATTCTTTGCCGTCGGCTAGCGGACGGCAAAGAGGGAGGGGCCCCACTAACGACCTGCAAAAAAAAACCTGACGGGCCCCCCTCTTTTCCGTCCGCTAGCGGATGGCAAAGAGCAAGGAGGCGGATGGCAAAGGTTGGCGGACGACAAAGAGGGAGGCCCCACGTAACGTTAACGGGGCCGCGCCGCACACCCTCCTCTCTCTCTCCCACCTCCACCGCCCCGTCGCACCACGCCCCGCCACCGCCCCAGCGCCCCCCGCCGCCGCCCCGGGCCCCCCCCCCCCCGCCCCGCCGCCGCCCCAGCGCCCCCCGCCGCCGCCCCGGCGCCCCCCCTCCCCCCGCCCCAGCGCCCCCCGCCGCCGCCCCGGCGCCCCCCCCCCCGCCCCAGCGCCCCCCGCCGCCGCCCCAGCGCCCCCCGCCGCCGCCCCAGGCCGCCCCGCCCCACTCCTCCGTCGCCCCAGGCCGCACCGCCCCCTCCTCCACCCTGCAGGTGAGGCCTTCTTCTTCCTTTTTTCTTTTTCCTTTTTTCTGTTTTTTTAGTTTTAGGTTTATGTTTAGTTTAGATTTAGTTTTATTTTTAGGATTAGTTTTAGGTTTATAGGTTTAGTTTTAGTTTAGTTTTAGGTTTAGATTTAGTTTTTTTCTTTTTCTGTTTTTTTAGTTTTAGTTTTAGGTTTAGTTTAGTTTTAGGAAAGAAGAAAAAGAGAAAAAGAGGAGATCAGGAGAAGAAGAAGAAGAGGAGGAGAAGAAAAAAGAAGAAGAGGAAGAAGAAGAAGAAAAAAGAGGAGAGGAGGAGAAGAAGAGGAGAAAGGAAAGGAGGAAGAAGAAGAAGAAGAAAAAAGAGGAGAGGAGGAGAAGAAGAAGAGGAAAAAGGAAAGGAGGAAGAAGAAGAAAAAAAAGAGGAGAGGAGGAGAAGAAGAAGAGGAAAAAGGAAAGGAGGAAGAAGAAGAAGAAGACCCCGACACCCCGACACTCCAAGCCTGACCCGACACCCCGACCCCGACCCCGACACCCCGACCCCGACCCGACACGGTACCCAGACCCCGACCCGGCACCCCGACACGACACACCGACCCCGAGACCCCGACCCCGACCCCGAGACCCCGACACCCCGACCCCGACCCCGACACTGACCCCGACACCCCGACCCTAACCCCGACACCCCAAGCCTGACCCGACACCCCGACCCCGACACCCCGACCCCCCGAGCCTGACCCGACACCCCGACCCCGAGCCTGACCCGACACCCTGACCCCGACACCACACCCCGCCCCCGAAACAACACCCCGACACCGACACGGCACTACCCCGACATCGACACGACACCCCGACCCCCCGACCCCGAAACAGCACCCCGACCCCGACACGGCACCCCGACACCGACAGGACACCCCGACCACCGACACCTCCCGTAAAGGTGTTCTTTGGCCTTCCAGAGGCCAACGGGGTCATATATTTGTGAATTATTAGTTAGGTCATATATTTTTCGATTTTGTTATGAAAAACATCATATATAATTGTGTTGATCGTGTAGTTTTAAATGTGCAGTTGTTTCATCGCTGCGAGGTTTGGTGTTCGACGACCTCGCCGTGCGTTTGACGAGCTCTGCCCCTTCGTTCGTGGGTGAGCACAAATGACAAGTCCTCCTCCCCCATTAATTATTTGATCTATTCCGATGAAACTTGATAGCTAGCTATGTATGTGTCTTGAATCATCAGTATGCGTAACCAATATGTGTCTCCCATTTGAAAGCATCATAGTTATAAATATGCATGCATTTGCATATATATAACCTTGATTCTTTCGAATTGTCCAACGCTATCCATGGACAGCCCGAGTATGTGTAGATTGGGTTCGTTTTCCCATATGCTTTGCTCTGGATCCGACGCATATATTTCGTCAGTGCCTCCCCTGTTGTTCTCCGGGTACACATCCTCTTTGTTTATTGCAGAGACGGGTATCAGGAGAACAGCGGGGAGGTGCTGCCGAAATTTTGCGTCAGATCCGGAGCATAGCATGGGAAAATAAACCCAATCTACACATACACGGGTGGGATTAGGACCTATCATTACCTATTAGAGTGTAGGTTGCATGGACGTAATAAAATTGACAAAGTAGATCAACTGATGAATATATACATGGTGAATTACATATATAATTGTTGTGTGTCCAGTAGCTCTGAAAGTCAAGATGAGTGACCGTGCTTGGATGTATACCGGTCACACTGGTCAGAACAAATGGAGCGCTGAATGGTTCACAAAAACTAAGGGGTTTGTGCAAGCCGCATTTGCAAATGGCCAAAAGAAAAGCTGGTGCCCCTGTTTCCGGTGCGGCAATTGGGAAAAGAAGACAGAGGCTGAAATGGGCAAACACCTGCAGAAGAGTGGTTTTACGCCCGATTATACGGTGTGGACATTTCATGGTGAGTCTGCCCAACGTGACCGAGCTGAGGTGGATCGTCGTCGCACCGACGAGCATGGTACCGGGATGGAAAACATGGTGCAAGGCTATGATGATGCTCGGGATTCGGACGAGGAGATGGAGGAATCTGCAAAGGCCTTCAATGAAATGTTGGAGTCTTCGAAACGTCCGCTCCACGAGCACACTGAGCTTTGTCAGTTGGATGCCATCTCACAAGTAATGGCTCTGAAGGCTCAGTTCAACTTGGGCAGAGAATGCTATGACGCAATTATGACAGTATTTGGACGCTTTCTACCCAAAGGCCATGTAATGCCTGCAAACCTGTACCAGTCGGACAAAATCCTCCGTGCACTAAAGATGCCCTATGAGAAGATACATGCCTGTGAGAAAGGATGTGCCTTATTTAGGCTTGACTATGCGGACTTGAACTATTGTCCCATTTGCAAGTCTTCCAGGTATATTGTGGTAGACAACGGTATGGGTGAGAAGACACAGACCAAAATCCCCGTTACTGTTCTTCGGTATATGCCAATCGTACCAAGACTTCAACGTCTTTTCATGGTCGAAGAGACGGCCAGACAGATGACATGGCACAAAACAGGCAAAAGAACCGAACTAGATGCAGATGGGAATCTGATGATGGTACACACATCGGATGGTGTTGCGTGGAAAAAGTTTGATGAATTACATGCTGACAAAGCGGCAGATCCGAGGCATCCTCGAGTCGGCATCAGCACGGATGGGTTCAGTGTGTTTGGTATGACGGCAGCCCAATACAGTTGTTGGCCCGTATTTGTCTTTCCACTCAATCTCCCCCCCGGACAGATTATGCAAAGAAAGAACATTTTCCTGACGTTGATAATTCCAGGACCCAACTATCCGGGCAAAAATATGAATGTGTACATGCAGCCGCTTAAGGACGAATTGCAAGAAGCCTGGGATAATGGGTTCAAGACATACGGCGCCTTTAGCAAACGGAACTTCATAATGCGTGTCTGGTACATGTACTCGACACATGACTTGCCAGCGTATGCGCTATTCGTTGGCTGGTGTGTGCATGGAAGGTTCCCGTGCCCCACATGCAAGGGAGCTCTTGAGTTTCGTTGGCTTCAGGCCGGTCGCAAGTTTTCTTGCTTCGACATGCATAGACAGTTCCTAGATCCTCGCCATAAGTTAAGGAAAGACAAGAAGAACTTCATCAGGGGTAGAGTTGTCAAAAACTCTGCACCACCTGCATTGACAGGCCAACAGACCCTGGATCAGTTAAACGCTCTCGAGCCAGATCCACAACGTCCAGGGTACTTCAAGGGGTATAATACTAAGCATGCATGGACTCACAAAACATGCTTATGGGATCTGCCTTACTTCAAAGACCTCCTTTGCCCACACAACATCGACGTGATGCACACTGAGAAGAATATCGCCGAGGCACTTTTTGGTACATTGTTCGACATAGATGGGAAGTCAAAGGATAATACTAAGGCTAGAGTCGATCTGGAGGCGCTATGTGATAGGCCGTTACAAAACATGAAAGAACCGAAAGGAAAGCAAAACTGGACGAAGCCAAAGGCATGGTTCAATCTTGGAATTCCAGCTATGAGGGAAATTCTCTTGTGGGTCCTACAGCAGTTGATGTTCCCCGATGGGTATGCAGCGAATCTAAAGAGGGGAGCAAATCTTGATAAACTGAAGATATTTGGTCTCAAGAGTCATGATTGGCACATATGGATTGAGCAGGTAATGCCGGTGATGTTGCGTGGCTTCATCCCTGAGGATGAATGGCTAGTACTGGCAGAACTCAGCTATTTCTTCCGTGTTCTTTGTGTGAAACAACTATCGCCTGGCGTGCTAGAAGAAATGGAAGAGTTGGCGCCGGAGTTGATCTGCAAGTTAGAGAAGATCTTTCCAGCTGTGCTTCCTGGGAGCTGACCCATTTGGCCAGTTTGCCTACAGTGGCAGACGGCAAAGACTTTGCCATCAGTGGCAGACGGCAAAGAACATGCCATGTAGTGACGTGTAGATGACATCACACGGCGGACGGCAAAGACACTAGAAAGTTTGCCGTCAGCGGCGGACGGCAAAGGCCTGCCGTTAGCCACTTAACGGATTGACAGTGCAATTATTGCCGTCCGCCTTCTTTGCCATCTGCCGAGCTCTCTTTACCGTCTGCGGTGGACGGCAAAGACTTTGCCATCAGTAGCAGACGGCAAAGTAGCTGTTTACCAAAGCCTACTTTGCCGGAGCCTTTTGCCGTCCGCGGCTGACGGCAAAGGCCTTTGCCGTCCGCCGTTCATGCCTTTGCCGTCCGCCGTGGCGGACTGCAAAGTAGCTGATTCCTTTAGTGTAAGTCTCTAGTCCAGGTTTATCGCCTATCCAGGTTCCATCCGCAGGGAGTCCGACCGAGGTTTCCACATACGGCCCCGAACGATGTGAACAGGGTTCCCGAGACACCAAACGGGTGACTCGGTACACCGTGCCACGGTGTATCTACCGCAACATAGCCCACCCCTAGGGTCAGCACTACGCACGGCCGCCAACACATAACCTACAAACACCAGAAACTAACAGCAACTCCTGGACAGAGTACTAGGGTGATTAAGAAGCCGAGAGGGTCCATTGGTTTCGGGCCCAATGTACGGTAGTAACTGCATCTTAAATCACACATACAGATCTCAGTTCTTATGGATGGCCTCAATGAAACAACCCACCATGTACTCCTACATGGCCTCTCATCGATACCTTTACCAAAACATGTTCAATACATCCCTCATATTACCGACATAAGCATTTCACTCTAGCTCATCACCCAGATGAACCAGACCTGACTCAACTCTAAGCATAGCAGGCATAGCAAGGTAGGAATCACATACATGGCTCAATCAACTCCTACACATGCTAGTGGGTTTCATCTAGTTACTGTGGCAATGACAGGTCATGCAGAGGATAAGGGTTCAACTACCGTAGCACACAGCAGTTTGAATCGCGATGTCTTAATGCAGTAAACAAGAGCAGGAGCGAGAACATGGGTTGTATCGGAATGATCAATGGTTGCTTGCCTGATGGAGTGGTAACGGGATACTGCCCTTCAGTTGGATACTCGTGAATATCCTCGGAGGCAGAACCTACCACGAAGAACACATCGGAACACAATCAACACATGACGATATGCAACAATATGATGCATGCTATGACATGGCAATATGGTTGTGTCTTGCCCTAATGCAAGCTAAAATAGGAAGGGATGAACCCATTTGAATCAAAGATTCAAATATTAGCTCATTAAACATGGCATTAATAGTGCATTTCCTTATTCTTCTTAAACAGCAAGGTAAACTTGTTTTGTCATGCATGAAACCATTACAGATGGATAGATTGAATTTTTCTGATAATTTTTCATATATAATTTATCTCATTTGGAGGTATGGTTGAATTTCTATGAATTTTTGAAGTTTGAACTATTTTCAGGAATTTCCTGAATAAGGATAAATCTAGAAAATCAATTACTGCGTCAGCAACGCGTCAGGGTGACGTCAGCAGGTCAAAGGCGCCAGTCCAGGTCAAACCTGACTGGTAGGGTCCACTGGTCAGTGTCTCTGTGCACTAACTACGTTTAGTTAGCCTAATTGGCTGGCAGGGCCCAATAGTTAGTGACTATACTAATTAACTAACCTATTTAGTTAGCACTAACAGAGGAATTAGTCAGGCGGGGCCCGCATGTCGGTGAGAGAGAGGGGGGAGGTCAACCCATGTCACTAGGTCAACCTCGCCGGTCAGCTGGTCAAAACCTGCCGGCGTTTAGCCGCCGGCGAGGCCAGACGCGGTGGCGCGCTGCGGAAATCGCCCACAGGGCACCAATTGATGCGCGGAGAGCAGCTACGGGTAGCTGGGAACGAACTGCAGCGTTTGGTGGTGGTGGTTGAGCTCGGGGTGGCCGGAAACGTCACCGGCGACGAGCCTTGCGGTCGCCGGAGTCGGGCGAAAGTGAGCCCGAGGCTACGGGGCACGGCGAGGCGTGTGGTGAGGTGCGTTGTGCCCCTAGGGATGCAGTGAAGTAGTTAGACTAGGTGGCATGGCCGGTGTTTGGCCGGAGACACGTCGGCGACGAGCTCCACGGCAGCGCGTGCGGGTGAGCTTCGTGTGCTCGTTTTGGTGCACGAGAAGAAGAACGGGGAGGATGGGGAGGTGGAGCAGCTCACGGCGATCACGTAGAGGCAGACGGCGCGGTCGGGGACGAGTCGATGCGGCAGCGACGTCGAAAGGGATCTCCGGCGATGCTCGATGAAGATGAGGTCGAAGAAGACGTTGCAGAGCGTGTGAGCGCTCGGGGCTCAGCTGCTCGATGGAGTCGACGATGGCAGAGAGGATGGACACGGTGGTGCAACACGGGGACTACGGTGGACGCGGTTTCATCGTGGCGCGAGCACGGCAGCGTCGGCCATGGCGGAGGAAGAGCGATGGAGAGGGACCAGGGGGAAAGTGCGGTGTCTGCGAGGTCGGGGGATGCAAGGGAGTTCGTCCCACGTCGACAGGTCGACGAGGGAGCGGCGAGGCGGCGGCAGCTGCGTGGCGCGCATGCGGTGCTCGCCGTCGAGCACCCGCGTGCTTGGCCAAGCCAAGCTGCTCGCTGGCGGGGTGGCTGGGCTGGGCCGGCAGGTGGGCCTGGTAGGTGGCGCCAGGTAAGTTTTTCTGTTTTTTTGTTTTCTTTTCTATTTTTTTTCTGTAGCTTTAGGGCTTTATTTAAAATACCTAGGCACTTTCTAAAATCCTGAAAATAATTGTGGGCTCTGTTGGGATTATTCCTAACAGCCCTGACTTAATTCCAGAATTATTTGAACATTTAAAATATTTATTAGCATTTAAATGTCCAAAGGCAACATACATATGATTTAATCCAGTGACCTTTTGTTGACCTAGAAAATTGTGCACCTATTTTGCCAGAGGTTCTAACCCAAGGCAAAAAGGGTGAGAATTTTAGAAGGGCATTTCAGGTTCATTGAAATTATTTTTAGTAAACCCTAGTTGATTTCAAGAGGGGTGCTGGGGGTTCTTCCTTCCCCATTTCAAGTTTCTGATGAAAAATAAACATGATGCACACTCTAATGCATGGACTAGCTAGGGTGTGACAACTCACCCCCACTCAAAAGAATCTCGTCCCGAGATTTAGGATCCTCTGGGAAGAAGGTGGGGTGCTCGAGTCGAAGACGATCCTCCCTTTCCCAAGTGGCTTCTTCCTCGGAATGATGTGACCATTGTACCTTGAGAAACTTGATATTATGACGTCGAGTGGTACGCTCGGCTTGATCAAGGATACGAATGGGATATTCCCGATAAGAGAGGTTATCTTGTAGATCAAGCGTTTCGTGGTCCACTCCACGGATAGGATCCGTGAAGCAACGCCTAAGTTGTGAAACGTGGAAGACATCATGAACTCTGGAAAGATGCGGAAGTAGTTCCAATTGGTAGGCAACTTCTCCTCGTTTAGCAAGAATGTGAAAGGGTCCAATGTAACGAGGAGCCAATTTGCCTTTGATACCGAAATGATGGGTTCCCTTTAACGGGGTAACCCAAAGGTAAGCCTTCTCGTTGACTTCATAAGTCATAGGCTTATGTTTACGATCATATTGACTCTTTTGACGAGATTGGGCTGTTTTCAATTTCTCACGAATAATGCGAACCTGCTCTTCTGCTTCCTGAATCATATCCGGGACAAAGAGTTGTCTTTCCCCGGTCTCTAACCAGTTAAGAGGCGTTCGGCATTTTCGTCCATAAAGAACTTCAAAAGGAGCTTTGCCCAAGCTAGCTTGATAACTATTGTTATAAGCAAACTCCGCGAATGGAAGGCATTTCTCCCAACTCATTCCAAACGAGATAACAGAAGCTCGGAGCATATCTTCCAGAATTTGATTGACTCGCTCTACTTGACCACTTGATTGGGGATGGAAGGCAGTACTAAAGGAGAGACGAGTTCCCATAGCATTTTGGAAACTTTCCCAAAATCGAGAGGTGAAGAGACTCCCACGGTCTGAGTTAATTTCCAATGGAACACCATGAAGAGACACTATTCGGGAGATGTATAACTCAGCTAGCTGGCTAGCAGTGATACTCTCACGAACAGGTAGAAAGTGGGCTACTTTGGAAAGTCGGTCGATCACAACGAAGATGGCATTATTCCCTCTCTTGGTCCTGGGAAACCCAGTGATGAAATCCATATTGATTTTATCCCATTTCCATTCAGGAATAGCCAAAGGTTGAAGGGTGCCAGCAGGCCGTTGATGCTCTACTTTAACACGACGACAAACGTCGCAATTAGCAATGTATTGAGCAATTTCTCTCTTCATCCTAGTCCACCAAAACCTCTGGCGTAGGTCTTGATACATTTTGGTACTATCGGGATGAATGGTGAGAGGGGATTCATGAGCTTCCTTAAGGATCAGTCGCCTCAGGTTTCGCGCCTTTGGAACCACTAGGCGATTCCCAAAGTATACGACACCTTGATCATCAATGGAGAAACAATTCGCGACTCCTTTCTTAATGTTTCTCTTAATACGGGAGATTCCCGGATCTACCTTCTGTGCCTTGATGATCTGATCCGTAAGGGTAGGTTCCGCCACCAGGGTGGATAGGAATCCTCGAGGAACAATGTGAAGGTTTAGCTTACGAAATTCCTCATGGAGAAGTGGTTGACTTTGTTGTAACATTAGGTTGTTACAATAGGACTTATGGCTTAGCGCATCAGCCATGACATTGGCTTTGCCCGGGGTGTAAGTTATTCCTAAGTCGTAGTCCGAGATCAACTCGACCCAACGTCGTTGCCTGAGATTCAAATCTGGTTGGGTGAAGATATATTTCAAACTTTGGTGATCGGTGAAGATCTCGCAACGATTACCAAGAAGGTAATGTCGCCAGGTTTTAAGTGCATGGACTACAGCTGCAAGCTCTAGATCATGTGTAGGATAATTTTCCTCATGTGGGTGTAATTGCCATGAAGCATAGGCAATTACCTGACGATCTTGCATGAGTATGCAACCTAGTCCTTGTCGCGAGGCGTCGCAATAGATAATAAAGTCCTTGGAGAAGTCTGGTGGTACCAGTACGGGGGCAGATGTCAGGCGTCTTTTCAGTTCTTGAAAATTGATCTCGCACTGTGGAGTCCACTCGAACTTTTTATCTTTCTTGAGGAGTTCAGTTAGAGGTTTAGCAACCTTGGAGAAATTTTCGACGAAGCAGCGGCAATAGCTCGGTAAGCCAAGGAAGCTCCGAACTTGCTTGACCGTCTCAGGTGGAGTCCAATCAAGGACGGCTTGAACTCGCTCGGGATTGACAGCAATACCCTTACCAGAGATTACATGGCCTAGATAGGTCACTTCTGGCAACCAAAATTCACACTTGGAGAATTTGGCATAAAGGCGATGCTCTCGAAGTTTCATCAATACCAGCCTTAGATGTACGGCATGTTCCTCTTCATTCTTGGAGTAGATGAGTATGTCATCAGGGTATACTACGACGAATTTATCCAAGTACTCCATGAAGACCGAGTTCATTAACCGAGAGAAGGTAGCCGGGGCATTGGTTAAACCGAAGGACATGACGGTGTACTTGTATTGGCCATAACGAGTAACAAAGGCCGTTTTGGGAATGTCCCCGTTTCTGATTTTGATTTGATGGTAACCCAACCTCAAATCCATCTTGGAGAAGACTGAGGATCCAGCGAGCTGATCATACAGATCGTTGATCCTGGGAAGCGGATATTTGTTCTTGATGGTGACCAAGTTGACAGGTCGGTAATCCACAACCATTCGATTCGTTCCATCCTTCTTCTTAATGAAGAGGACGGGGCAAGCCCAACGAGAGGAACTAGGACGGACGAAACCCTTGTTCAAGGACTCATCGAGTTGGTTCTTAAGCTCGGCTAGTTCTAGGGGTGCCATCTTGTAAGGTCTTCTAGAAATTGGAACGGTTCCTGGAACAAGGTCTATCACAAACTTGACATCCCTGTCAGGTGGAACACCTGGCAGTTCTTCTGGAAAGACATCGGGAAAGTCTCGGACTACCGAAACATCTTCAAGGTCTGGAAGGGGGTTGGCATTTAGGGAGTAAAGTTGGCGCTTGGCCACTCAAGTTAAGACATTAACTGTCTTGCCCGAGGGGTGGGTAAGTTGAACGGTTCTAGTGGCATAATCGATCTTAGCATAATGAGCTGACATCCAGTCCATACCCAAGATGATATTTATGTCGGAGGACTTGAGAGCTATTAAGGATGCAAGGAAGACAAGTCTATCGACAAGAATTTCGTTCCCATGGCTTACTCTAGAAGTTTGCCATTTGGAACCCGGAGTTTGAATTACCATGGAAGTGGGCATGTCGCAGAATGTCGTGTTATGCAATCGAGCATAGTTCTCGGATATGAATGAATGAGATGCTCCAGTATCAAAAAGAACAGATGCCGGATGGCAGTTAACAAGGAGCGTACCAAGGACGACGTTAGGATCCTCATGAGCCTCCTCGGCTGAAACATAATTGACATGGCCATGTGCAGTGGTGGCCGGCTTGGCATAGAAAGTCTTCCCCGCTGGCTTACCACGGCCAACGGACTTTCCAGTTTGATTAGGGTTGTTGTTCTGGGGACACTCTTGGCTATAGTGACCCGGCTCTCCACACTTGAAGCATGTCACCACATTGGGGCGTGGAGCAGCATTAGCAGCGGGGCCACCATAGGGCTTGGGCGGTGCAAATTGTTGGTTGGGACGAGGCGCCTAAAAGGATGGCCTCGGAATGAACCTGGGTGGCAGTGCCGTTCTTGGAATCCACACCCGGCGCTTCTGAGCCCCAGAGCCGGATGAAGAGCCAAAATCACGGGAGTGCTTGCGTGAAGCATCATAATCAGTCTGGCCTGTCTCAGCACTGATGGCTTTATTTACCAACTTCTGAAAGGATGTGCACTCGTGTAGACGGAGATCGCGGCGAAGCTCAGGGCTAAGTCCCTTGCGGAACCTTGCCTGCTTCTTAGCGTCAGTAGATACCTCTTCAGGAGCATAACGTGCCAGATTCCCAAATTCACGACTGTAAGCATCCGCAGTCAGTCTTTCTTGGGTGAAGTTGCAGAACTCCTCCCTCTTGCGATCCATGACACCTTCCGGAATGTGATGCTCACGGAAAGCCTCACTAAATTCAGCCCAAGTAGTGATTTGACCGACCGGGCGCATAGCTTTGAAGTTTTCCCACCAAAGGCTAGCAGAGCCTTCGAGGTGATAGGCAGCATAAGTAACCTTTTCGGCTTCGGCTACGTTGGCAGAACGTAGCTTGTGGGTGATGCTGCGAAGCCAGTCATCCGCGTCGAGGGGCTCGACGGAATGGTTGAACTTTGGTGGGTACAGCTTGATAAAGTCATTGATTGACACCAAGTCATTTCGCGAGTGGCGTGTAGTGTTCTGCTCAATCCGCTCCAGCAGGAGGTTAGTCTCACGCTTGTTTCTTTCCGCCTCTAGCATCACTTCGGCCAGAGAAGGCGGGTGAGGCAGATTTTCACCTCTAGCTGCACTGGCTTCCCCCTGCTCCGGGACAGCAGGGTTGCCGCGGGTGTTGACCATCCTAGGAGAAAACAAGACAACGGTTTAGACAAGGATGGCTCAAACTTAGCAAGGAAGTGCAGAATGTAATGGATAACACAGAATGCAGAGATGTTCATCCGTATGTCATGGTAATATAAAACTGCCATATATATACCAACGGTCATACACATCATACATAGTTTAGTACAAGCCCAGGCTACAGTACAACTATGATGAAAGACGTTACATCTCATCGGAGGCATTCCAAGCTCCTATACATTATTTGTCTACACCTCCGGAATCGATTACACGCCAAGTCATATTCCACAAGTCACGCAGGACAGTGGAGATACAACTACTACAATACTAGTGGTATTAATACTAACTCAGACAGCTCCGTAGTAGTCCTCATAGAAGTCACCTCCATAGCCTGGAAGTTCAACGTGACCATCCGAAAACAGACGGTCCTGAGGAGCCTGTGGACCATAGGGGCTAGGATGAGGTCTTGGACCAACAAACGGTGGCCTGCGGGGACCACGGGGTGGGGTGATGCCTCCCACATCACGCCAATCCACCATGTCTGGCAGAGCTGATCTCACAGGATACAAATCCCTTGTATCCATACATCCAGCTTGCACCGCAGGTGCAAACCGAGTCAATGTGGCCCAATGATCAGCATGGGTATTGAAAAGCTCCAACCTCAAGGCCCGATTCTCTCGGTCCTTATCTTCGAGCATCTCGGCAGTGGTACGAGTTAATGAGTCCTCCTGAGTGGAGTCAGCATAGATGGCCTGAAGATACCCTTGCGCTCCCGGAAGTGAAGCTGGCATGTAACGGAAGTCGGTGTTCCGAAGCAAGCCAGTCTGGACTCGCATGATGGTCATCATGGAATAGGCAGCATCCTGCACAACCATCTCAATGGTAACCCCGAGTCCATAGGAACAGTGAAGGGGCTCGGTAGATCCAGGATAAGAAGGAAATATCCAGACGGTGCAGAAATACTGGCTTTGGTTAAAGTCCCGGAACTGCTCTTTGACGGTGTATTCGGGATACCAACGGTAACCTGTCTCGATCATGACCCGGACTAACATAGCAGTATGACCGGGCACGTCGAGGCACCTGGTCAGGCGAACCACTTGGTTTTGAGGACGGTTGGCCATCTGAAAGCACAAACACAATGCAAAGACATTAGAATTTCTAGGGAAAATTGGACATCATAACGGCTGTAAATGCTCAGAAAAAGATTTGAGAAATCCACAACAGTTCACAATACCACTCAACAACATCATATCAAGGTTCTGATTCAATTAGCAACATACTAAGAATAGTAGAAACTGAACTGGGACTTGTAACAACAATCCTATAAGCTACTACAGATTAGTAACACGTGAACCTGATAGAGGAAGAGAGCCTAGTCCTTAACCCACGTTGAATGAGGAGAGAATGACTCAGATCAGAGGCATAGGTAAAGGAGTAAAAGAACCTTACGTTCCCTCCCACAATCAATTCCCCTACATATAACTAGAGCATTTCTAGACTCGACATCGACCAGTTTGGCTCAACGAACCTACAGGCAGTCCGGCTCTGATACCAACGCTGTTAGGACACCGATTCCAAGTCACATCGATCTAGCCGGTAACACCTCATATCACTTTGCGGCCTCATGCATGGTATCCCACGGGTGTCGCCTTACCATGGCCCGGGACCGTTTACGCCTTTTGGCTCACGTATATGATAGTGTCGCTAGCATCCATATGACAGAGAACCTGGGCCGACATGGCTAGTCATGAACCCAAAGCGGCACAGACCTATGGAGACAGGCATACATGAATCACATCGAACATGTCAGTCATCAACGAGTGATTCCGGGCTGTAGCACTGGGCTAACAGGACTCCGTGGAACCCCAGGCTGTAGCAGGCTAGGCAGGACTCCGGAAGTCACCGTGTGACATTTCCCTGAAGGGACAGACATAGGGACAAAATGAAACACATGCCGGCCAGTCAAGTGTCTTGAACAGTAGTGCTGGGCTAGCAGGACTCCGGTGAACCGGGCTGTAGCGGACTACTATGGCTCGAGGAACACTAGACTACATTTCCCCATAAGAAAGGCTGCCAAGGATAAACAACTAGATTGTCGGATCCCACTCATACCAAACATTTCAATCATACACACAATATGCCCGATATGAGTACATACAACATGGCATCACAACAAAACTCTACAACTCAAGTACTTTATTTAAAGGCTCCAGAGAGCCATACATAACATGTTCATACAGATAGGGGTCACATGACCCGACACTCAAGTCATACAAACATACAAGCACATGTGGAAGCAACTAGTTTGAGTACAGACTCTAGAAAGAAAGAAGGCTTCTCGAAGCCTGTCTATCTACATAGGGCCCTCCATGGCCAGGATCACCACCTGGGTGGCTAGTCACTCGTCGACGTCAAGGTCTACATAAAACCCATCGGAGGGGGCAGTGTTGTTGTCTGAAAACAATAAATAAGCAAACATGAGTATAAAGGTACTCAGCAAGTCTTACATCAGAACCTACTATACATGCTTATTCTCAAGAAGGCAGTGGGGTTGATGCAGCAAGCCAGCTTTGACTCTTGGCTAAGCTATCCTACGGAACTCCACCAGTAAAATAGTTTTCGCACACGAGTCCACTACTCACCAACACAATACTCCACCGGGGATCCTCCCTCGTCATCCTACGAGAGGGCCATGCTCGGTACTCACACTTATCTTGAGTCTTTTAGTAGTATCCATTAACTTGTCTATGAACTGTATAGGCAACCAAGTAGTCCTTTACCGCGGACGCGGCTATTCGAATAGTTTATGCCCTGCAGGGGTGTAATTCGTCATACACGCTTTCACCACTTACCGCCGTTTACACGACATGTACTCGGCAACCTTCAAGCGGAAGGCCAGCGAGGGTGTCGGCCACGGCCTACCTAAACACTTAAGTCTCTAGTCCAGGTTTATCGCCTATCCAGGTTCCATCCGCAGGGAGTCCGGCCGAGGTTTCCACATACGGCCCCGAACGATGTGAACAGGGTTCCCGAGACACCAAACGGGTGACTCGGTACACCGTGCCACGGTGTATCTACCGCAACATAGCCCACCCCTAGGGTCAGCGCTACGCACGGCCGCCAACACATAACCTACAAACACCAGAAACTAATTGCAACTCCTGGACAGAGTACTAGGGTGATTAAGAAGCCGAGAGGGTCCATTGGTTTCGGGCCCAATGTACGGTAGTAACTGCATCTTAAATCACACATACATATCTCAGTTCTTATGGACGGCCTCAATGAAACAACCCACCATGTACTCCTACATGGCCTCCCATCGATACCTTTACCAAAACATGTTCAATACATCCCTCATATTACCGACATAAGCATTTCACTCTAGCTCATCACCCAGATGAACCAGACCTGACTCAACTCTAAGCATAGCAGGCATAACAAGGTAGGAATCACATACATGGCTCAATCAACTCCTACACATGCTAGTGGGTTTCATCTAGTTACTGTGGCAATGACAGGTCATGCAGAGGATAAGGGTTCAACTACTGTAGCACACAGCAGTTTGAATCGCGATGTCTTAATGCAGTAAACAAGAGCAGGAGCGAGAACATGGGTTGTATCGGAATGATCAATGGTTGCTTGCCTGATGGAGTGGTAACGGGATGCTGCTCTTCAGTTGGATACTCGTGAATATCCTCGGAGGCAGAACCTACCACGAAGAACACATCGGAACACAATCAACACATGACGATATGCAACAATATGATGCATGCTATGACATGGCAATATGGTTGTGTCTTGGCCTAATGCAAGCTAAAATAGGAAGGGATGAACCCATTTGAATCAAAGATTCAAATATTAGCTCATTAAACATGGAATTTATAGTGCATTTCCTTATTCTGCTTAAACAGAAAGGTAAACTTGTTTTGTCATGCATGAAACCATTACAGATGGATAGATTGAATTTTTCTGATAAGTTTTCATATATAATTTATCTCATTTGGAGCTATGGTTGAATTTCTATGAATTTTTGAAGTTTGAACTATTTTCTGGAATTTCCTGAATAAGGATAAATCTAGAAAATCAATTACTGCGTCAGCAGGTCAAAGGCGCCAGTCCAGGTCAAACCTGACTGGTGGGGTCCACTGGTTAGTGTCTCTGTGAACTAACTACGTTTAGTTAGCCTAATTGACTGGCAGGGCCCACTAGTCAGTGACTATACTAATTAACTAACCTATTTAGTTAGCACTAACAGAGTAATTAGTCGGGCAGGGCCCGCATGTCGGTGAGAGAGAGGGGGGAGGTCAACCCATGTCAGTAGGTCAACCTCGCCGGTCAGCGGGTCAAAACCTGCCGGCGTTTAGCCGCCGGCGAGGCCAGACGCGTTGGCGCGCTGCGGAAATCGCCCACAGGGCACCAATTGATGCGCGGAGAGCAGCTATGGGTAGCTGGGAATGAACCGCGGCGTTTGGTGGTTTTTGGGCTCGGGGTGGCCGGAAACATCGCCGGCGACGAGCCTTGCGGTCGCCGGAGTCGGGCGAAAGTGAGCCCGAGGCTACGGGGCACGGCGAGGCATGTGGTGAGGTGCGTTGTGCCCCTAGGGATGCAGTGAAGTAGTTAGACTAGGTGGCGTGGCCGGTGTTTGGCCGGAGACACGTCAGTGACGAGCTCCACGGTGGCGCGTGCGGGTGAGCTTCGTGTGCTTGTTGTGGTGCACGAGAAGAAGAACGGGGAGGATGGGGAGGTGCAGCAGCTCACGGCGATCACGTAGAGGCAGACGGCGCGGTCGGGGACGAGTCGATGCGGCGGCGATGTCGAAAGGGATCTCCGGTGATGCTCGGTGAAGATGAGGTCGAAGAAGACGTTGCAGAGCGTGTGAGCGCTCGGGGCTCAGCTGCTCGACGGAGTCGACGATGGCAGAGAGGATGGACACGGTGGTGCAACACGGGGACTACGGTGGACGCGGTTTCACGGTGGGCGAGCACGGCAGCGTCGGCCATGGCGGAGGAAGAGCGATGGAGAGGGACCAGGGGGAAAGTGCGGTGTCTGCGAGGTCGGGGGATGCAAGGGAGTTCGTCCCACGTCGACAGGTCGACGAGGGGAGCGGCGAGGCGACGGCAGCTGCGTGGCGCGCATGCGGTGCTCGCCGTCGAGCACCTGCCTTCTTGGCCAAGCCAAGCTGCTCGCTGGCGGGGTGGCTGGACTGGGCCGGCAGGTGGGCCTGGTAGGTGGCACCAGGTAAGTTTTTCTGTTTTTTTTGTTTTCTTTTCTATTTTTTTCTATAGCTTTAGGGCTTTATTTAAAATACCTAGGCACTTTCTAAAATCCTGAAAATAATTGTGGGCTCTATTGGGATTATTCCTAACAGCCCTGACTTAATTCCAGAATTATTTGAACATTTAAAATATTTATTAGCATTTAAATGTCCAAAGGCAACATACATATGATTTAATCCAGTGACCTTTTGTTGACCTAGAAAATTGTGCACCTATTTTGCCAGAGGTTCTAACCCAAGGCAAAGAGGGTAAACATTTTAGAAGGGCATTTCAGGTTCATTGAAATTATTTTTAGTAAACCCTAGTTGATTTCAAGAGGGGTGCTGGGGGTTCTGCCTTCCCCATTTCAAGTTTCTGATGAAAAATAAACATGATGCACACTCTAATGCATGGACTAGCTAGGGTGTGACATCGGAGTCCGGAGAAGAATCCGGCTCCGTGGAGTCACGAGTCTCGCAGAGTACGGGGCTGGTGTTCGGCTCAACCGCCGTTGGGATCACAGCCCCCGAGGTGGCGTCCAACCGCCCATCCTTGATCGGCGCGGTTGGCTCCGAACTAAGGGTCGGAGCCAATGCGGGTGTGGCCTCTAGGGCACTGTTCGGCGACGGAGCTAGATCATGCTCGTCGTGACAGTGCGGCGCGCTTGGCGGTGGTTCGAGTCCGTCGAAGATCAAGTTGCCGCGGATGTCAGCCATGTAGTTTAAATTTCCGAATCTGACCTGACGGCCAGGGGCGTAGCTTTCGATCTGCTCTAGATGGCCAAGTGAATTGGCCCGCAGTGCGAAGACGCCAAAGACGAAGATCTGTCCGGGGAGGAAGGTCTCACCCTGCACTGCATCGCCATTGATGATCGTAGGAGCCATCGGGCCTGACGTCGATGGCACAGAGGAACTCTCAATGAAAGCACCAATGCCGGTGTCAAAACCGGCGGATCTCGGGTAGGGGGTCCCGAACTGTGCGTCTAGGCCGGATGGTAATGGGAGGCAAGGGACACGAAGTTTTACCCAGGTTCGGGCCCTCTCGATGGAGGTAAAACCCTACGTCCTGCTTGATTAATATTGATGATATGGGTAGTACAAGAGTAGATCTACCACGAGATCAGAGAGGCTAAACCCTAGAAGCTAGCCTATGGTATGATTGTTGATGTGTATGTTGTCCTACGGACTAAAACCCCCCGGTTTATATAGACACCGGAGAGGGTTAGGGTTACATAGAGTCAGTTACAATGGTAGGAGATCTGAACATCCGTATCGCCAAGCTTGCCTTCCACGCCAAGGAAAGTCCCTTCCAGACACGGGACGGAGTCTTCAATCTTGTATCTTCATAGTCCAGGAGTCCAGCTGAAGGTATAGTCCGGCTATCCGAACACTCCCTAATCCAGGACTCCCTCAAGAGCTGACCGGACTCTATGGTGAGCAAGAAGCTCAAACTCGTCAACGTAGTCCAGGTCATGCTCATCCACCGGATCCTCCCGTGTCAACAATGGGCTTTCAACTTGTGGGAGTTCGACCCGGCCCAGCACCAAACTCTGAACAGGCTCTTCGACACAACACACGAGGATGCCTGGAAGGTGCTATTCAAGGGCGCCGAGGTTCCCCCTCCCACTACCGAGGATCATGGATTCTGCGCGAAGCGCCAAGCCAGCGCGGTAAGCTGTTTTACCTCTTACAGGATACTTGTTTTTCATAGTTTGACTCTATGCGGGATCTAAGCTCCCGTACCTTTGACAGGACTGGCAGGATACGGCCGGGCAGATTGACTGTCTGGCTCCTTTGCCCGAAGGCCCCGTAGACGCTCTCCTGATGGAGATGCTGACTCCGGCTCCTTACAAGGTGCCGGAGAAGACCAAGAAGGCCAAGGGAACCCGAAAGAGTTCCCGGTGCTAGGTGATATCGGACTCATCGTCCGAGGAATCCTCGGCGCACTCCTCCCACAAAGACGAGGAGGAAGATGAAGACGCTCCACCTCCAGTTGGGGGAGACAAGAAAAGGAAGGCCGCCCCAACTGGGGGGGCCGAAGGGTCCAAGAAGGCAAGGACTCTCCTTCCGGACAGTTCCACCACCACCGTCGAAGGCGAAGACGAGTGGCTGCCTAGGGCCAAGCCCCTGGCGAAGTCATAAGTATTCGGATACCAGAGTAACTCATAGCATTCCCCTATCGCACTACTTCTCCTAACGCCGAATCGTGATTATGCAGACCGTCCCGAGCCCGTAACGACGTATCCTCGTCGGACGGCTCCCTGGACTCGCCGGATATGGATAGCGATCCACTTCCGACCGCCACCTCCCCTTGCCATATGGAAAATGCCGAGGTGTTGTCTCAAGAGGCACCGGGTCGAGGGGAGACAGTCCTGGAGGCGCCTCAAGGTGACCTTCCGAACTCTGGGAACAGAGGGAACAAGGCCCCCGAGGGCTCCGAGTTCGGCCATCAGCCGAACACCGCGCCAGAACCTCCAATGGTTCCGGACTCAGGCAGGCAGCCTCCTTCCAAAAGAGGCAAGTCGCCTGTGCCGGTGACCTCTATCCAACCATAGGCACCGGACAGTCTGCTGGGAGCGCTTCGCAGCGCTTCCATCGACGAAGAGCACCACACTATTATGAGTGCGGTGGTCCAGAAGGTTCAGTCCGCCAAGAGCGGATTGACTGAAGCCTGTGCCAGCCTTCTAACAGGCGTTGAGGTAAGTTTTTGAAATATAGGAAAAATATTACCGCATAGACAGTAGCCCCTGATGCTCTGTTCGGTGTTCAAAAAGAAAAGCCGAATAGAGGATCAAACAATATCGCATGAGTCTAACATAAGTATGTCTATATGCGTATGCAGGCTTCGCTGCTGGCCTCTGCTGCACAGACTATGGAGGTTGCCGCATTGAAGCAGGACCTTAAAGGGTCCAAGGACGAGCTCGGCCTTGCCAAGAGGCAGCTCGAGGAGAACAAAGGTAAGTAGTACCTAGTCTATGGATATGTATAAAAAGAATGCGATTGCAAAATGACAGGATCATCGTAAATTTGCTAGGGGCCACGACCGAGGTGGCGACCCTGAAGCAAGCGCTATCCGAGGCCGAAAACAAAGCGGCCAAGGAGCGCACCGAGCGGGAAAGGCATGAGGCACGGGTGGACGAGGTGCATCAAGAGCTCCACGCTCTCCTGACTAACCACGAGGCGTTGGAGCTTGACTTGAAGACGCGAGAGTCTAAACTTGCCGCGGCCCTCGAGAGCACAAAGAGTGCCAAGGCCGAAGCCCAAAAGGCCCTCCAGGAGATTGATGCGATGAAGAAGATAGCGGCGGGTAAGGCATTCTATATGCAAAGCAAGCATGTGAAAGTAAATTACCTGTTACTTACCCGAATCCGGAGCTCTCCAAGAGCATTCGCAGATTTGCCCCGCAACGTGTCGGATGCCGCAACGTTTTAACAGGACGAGGAGGGAAGCTCAACGGAGAAGTTGTTCTGGGCCCAATATACTGGGACCGAACACCCGGTTCCTCTGAGCGACCAGCTAAAGCAGCTGGTCGAGCTACACAAGGCGGCCGAACAGGCCATGAAGGGCTTTATAGTCCGGCTGTGGCCTGGCGATGCCCTTCCGAACAGCTACTTCAGCTAGGTGAGGCGGCTTGTGGATGCCTGCCCATGGTTGGAAGTCGTCAAGCGGTCCGTCTGCATCGAATGTGTATGCCGGGCTTTCGCCCGTGTGAAGGTGCAATGGGCCAAGCTAGACGCCGTGAAGCTGATCAAGGAAGGGCCGCCGGAGGGCAAGGAGCATCGCCACCCCGAGATGTACTATGAGGGTGTCCTGAAGGGTGTCCGTCTCGTATCGGACGAGTGTACGAAAGATACAATATTTGAGTAAACCCGCTCGTGTAATCCTGTATTCATGAAAACTTGTTCATATGCGCTATGCAACGCTTGTTTGAATTTAAAATATTACCTTATGTTTGGCCGTTTATCAAATCTGAGATATGGCTAGTCATCGGCTTCTGCCCCCATGCCACGAGTTCTGGGGTGTTCGGGATAAACCGGAGCACTCTTGTTCCCATTTTTGGGTCCTTCGAGGGAGGTGCTGGGCACAACGAACAAGGCAATCAGACTATAATGCGTTATCACTCTCACTTAGCCATAGAATTCTATAATTTTAAATTTCGGCGAAGCCCCTAGTATTCGGAAGGCCGAATCTGGGGTGCGATACACGCCTTAAGCCGGACAGGGCCGACTCCTCGCTCTAAGCGGCATAAGTCTGTAAGGACTCGAAAACCTCTCGAACAGCGACCAGTCTCTCACCTTATCATGACAATCAGTTTTAGCTTTCTCTACTGAGGTGCTTAGCCCAGCAGAACCAGGGCACAATCGCAGTAGTTCTCCCAGTGCTACCTTAGCCGATATAGCGGAACGTAAGGTACCAAAACATGGGAGCTGGGTAAACCCAACTATTGACCAAAGACATGATTCAGAGCTGATGCATATAATGCTATAAGTTCGGGGTGCCGCACTTGTGAAAGTGTTCGGACTTCTCACACCATATTGTGGGGTACTTAAGCCCCTAGTGTTTTGGCCATACCAAAGTGTATGGTTGCAAGGTGTCATTAATGAACACACACACACACACACACACACATATATATAAGAAGAATGCAATAAAAGCCTTAATGCAATGCATTGTTTATTAAAAAACGTGCGTTAGAGCAGAATGATACAGGTAGTGTGATCAGCAAAAAGTAGGACTATGTCCCCTCCAAGGGCAAGATGAGGAATAATATTAAAGCAAGTATTTCACTCGTTATCATAATCCACCTGGGAGTTCCGTGGTGTGATGTAGCTTTCTGCCTCCTTGGTTGCTGCATCATTTGTTCAACAATCATGCTGCCGGACAGGGTTTCCAGAGATTAATGTCCTGAAAGAGAGAAAAATAACAAAGCGGGAAGCCCCTAGTGCAGTTTAAGCTGCGTCTTGGGGCATGTCGTAGTCGCGCCCCCTCCCTACCTGTGCCCATGGTATTTTTAATGCGTAACTATGTACGCGTGGCACGAGTTTTGCTGTTTGGCATGGGCCGGGGTGGGGGCCGCATTGCTATGCGAGCTCGGAACGTGCCAGGTGGTCCTGTTGCCGATTACTCCGGGCGCGCTTGAAGGTGTTCGGGTCCTTAAATGTCGAACTAGTGGATTGCCTTAAGAGGCTGCTTTGCGCTTCCGCTGCGAGGGCCGCAGTGTGCTCCTCCGTTCGGAGAGAGCGCTCTGTGTTTCCATTAACTGTAATGACCCCCTGAGGTCCTGGCATCTTGAGCTTGAGGTATGCATAATGCGGTACCGCATTGAATCTCGCAAATGCGGTTCGCCCGAGCAGTGCATGATAACCACTGCAGAACGGGACTATATCGAAGATTAACTCTTCGCTTCGGAAGTTATCCGGGGATCCAAAGACCACTTCCAGTGTGACTGAGCCTGTGCAATGGGCCTCTACACCTGGTATGATGCCTTTAAAGGTCATTTTTGTGGGTTTGATCCTTGAGGGGTCTATACCCATTTTGCGCACCGTGTCCTGGTAAAGCAGGTTCAGGCTGCTGCCGCCATCCATAAGGACTCGAGTGAGGTGAAATCCGTCAATAATTGGGTCTAAGAGCACTACGGCGAATCTGCCATGATGGATACTAGTGGGGTGGTCCCTGCGATCGAAGGTGATCGGACAGGAGGACCATCAGTTGAACTTTGGGGCGACTGGCTCCAACGCATATACGTCCCTGAGCGCATGCTTCCGCTCCCTCTTGGGGATGTGGGTTGCGTATATCATGTTCACCGTCCGCACTTGTGGAGGGAACCTCTTCCGTCCTCCGGTATTCGGCCGCCGGGGCTCCTCCTCGTCATCGCTATGTGGCCCCTTATCTTTGTTTTTGGAAATTAACTTGCCGGCCTGCTTGAACACCCAACAGTCCCTGTTGGTGTGGTTGGCTGGCTTGTCGGGGGTGCCGTGTATTTGACACGAGTGATCGAGTATACGGTCCAAACTGGACGGGCCCGGAGTGCTTCTTTTGAATGGCTTTTTCCGCTGACCGGGTTTAGAGCCTTTGAATCCGGCAATGACTGTCGTATCCTCAGTATTATCGCTGTTAATGCGGCGCTTATGTTTGTTGCGATGTGACCTGCTATTGCCGTCCTTGGTATCCGAAGTACCATGGTTCTTTGATATGTTATTACTGCGAGCCAGCCAGGTGTCTTCTCCCGCACAAAAGCGGGTCATGAGTGTCGTGAGGGCTGCCATAGATTTCGGCTTTTCCTGACCAAGGTGCCGGGCTAGCCACTCGTCGCGGATGTTGTGTTTAAAAGCTGCTACGGCCTCTGCATCCGGACAGTCGACGATTTGATTTTTCTTTGTTAGGAACTGTGTCGAGAATTGCCTGGCCGATTCCTCTGGCTGCTGAATTATGTGGCTCAAGTCATCGGCATCTGGTGGTCGCACATAAGTGCCCTGAAAGTTGTCGAGGAATGCGGCTTCCAGATGTTCCCAACAGCCAATGGACTCTGCTGGCAAGCTGTTGAGCCAATGCCGAGCTGGTCCTTTAAGTTTGAGTGGGAGGTATTTGATTGCGTGTAGGTCATCACCGCGGGACATGTGGATATGCAGGAGGAAATCCTCGATCCATACCGCAGGGTCTGTTGTGCCGTCGTATGATTCTATGTTTACGGGTTTGAAACCCTCTGGGATTTGATGATCCATTACTTCATTTGTGAAGCATAAGGAGTGTGCGGCACCTCTGTACTAGGCTATATCGCGACGTAGCTCCAATGAGTCTTGCCCGCTGTGTTCGGCCCGGCCGGATTTACTTTTACTGTATCCGGCGTGACGTTTATCGTCTCGCGTAGTGGCGCGCCCTCGTGATCCGTAGATCGATCTTGCATGTTTTGCTTTGTCCTCCAATACGTCTCGCAGGTCTGGCATATTTCCCCATGCCTTTTTATTTGAATGGCGTCGGGGTGCAGGTTGAGCTTTTGGCTGGAATGCCTCTCTATCGCCGCCACGAGGTGGCCGATCAGCCGCGTAATACACTTCTTCCTCCAGTCGGGGTAGCAACCTGCATTTTGGGTAACTCTTGGAGGGGCGTTCGAGTTTATATTACTCGGCCGCGAGGACTTCAGTCCATCTGTCAGCTAGCAGATCTTGATCAGCTTGAAGCTGCTGCTGCTGCTTTTTCTTAAGGCTATTTGCCGTGGCTATAAGCCGGCGCTTGAAGCGCTCTTGTTCGACGAGATCCTCTGGCACGACGAATTCATCATCGTCGAGGCTTTCCTCGTCTTTGGAGGGAGGCATGTAATTATCATCCTCCTCCTTTTCATCTGCCGCTCTCTCAGGAGGGCTGGCTTCCCCCTCCTCCTGCCCTAAATCGCGCTGGGGGGGGGGGGATTGTTGCCATCTTCGGCACTGTCTGGAGTTCTATTATCTCCTGTGCCGGTATCACCACTTTTGCTTTGGCGGGACTTAGAGCGGCGCTGCTGACGTCGGCGCTTGGGTTGCTTCTTGGAGGTGTCATCTCCGTTGTTTCGTCGCCATTGCCTTCTTTGGGTGTGTCCACCATGTATATATCGTATGATGAGGTGGCTGTCCAGTGCCCTGTGGGCAGTGGTTCCTCTTCGTCTCCTGCATCGTCGTCCATACCGTTGATGTCTTCAGAGTCGAAGTCGAGCATGTCGATTAAGTCGTCGACAGTGGCTACTAAGTGGGTGGTGGGTGGGCAGCGAATTTCTTCGTCAACCGCATCCCAATCCTTCCAGACATAGTTCGGCCAGGATCCTCCTGATAAGGAGAGAGACCTTAATGAGTGCAGTATGTCGCCAAAGGGCGAGTGCTAAAAAATATCCGCGGAGGTAAACTCCATGATCGGCGCCCAATCGGATTCGCTAGGAACAGGCGCAGGCAGTTCGGAGTCCGTGGCCGGAGAAGGGTCCGGTAGTCCTACAACACGGCTCTCGTGTAGGGTAAGGTCGATGTTCGGCTCGATTGCCGCTGAGGGTAAGGCCTCCGTGGCGGGGTCCATCCACTCGTCCATGGACGGCGCTACTGGCTCCGAATTGAGGGTCGGAGCGGCTGCCGTTGCGACCTCCTGAACACTGTCTGATGGTAGAGCTAAATTGTACTCATTGTGACCGTGTGACGCACAAGGCAGAGGCTCGAATCCGTCGAAGATCAAGTCTCCGTGGATATCAGTCGTGTAGTTTAAGCTTCCAAACCTGACCTGATGGCCAGGGGCGTAGCTTTCAATCTGCTCCAGATGGCCAAGCGAGTTGGCCCGCAGTGCGAAGCCGCCGAACACAAAGATCTGTCCGGGGAGAAAAGTCTCACCCTAGACTGCATCGCTATCGATGATCGTAGGAGCTATCAAGCCTAACGGCGACGACACAGAGGAACTCTCAATGAAAGCACCAATGTCGGTGTCAAAACCGGCAGATCTCGGGTAGGGGGTCCCGAACTATGCGTCTAAGGCAGATGGTAACAGGAGGCAGGGGACACGATGTTTTACCCAGGTTCGGGCCCTCTTGATGGATGTAAAACCCTACGTCATGCTTGATTTATTCTTGATGATATGGGTATTACAAGAGTTGATCTACCACGAGATCGGAGGACTAAACCCTAGAAGCTAGCCTATGGTATGATTGTTGTTGTCCTACGGACTAAAACCCTCCGGTTTATATAGACACCGGAGAGGGTTAGGGTTACACAAGGTCGGTTACAAAGGAGGAGATATCCATATCCGTATTGCCTAGCATGCCTTCCACGCCAAGGAGAGTCCCATCCGGACACGAGACGAAGTCTTCAATCTTGTATCTTCATAGTCCAATAGTCCGGCCAAAGGATATAGTCCGGCTGTCCGGAGACCCCCTAATCCAGGACTCCCTCAGTAAGCTTGAGGAAGAAGTATATGTTGCTCAACCCCTAGGTTTTGAAGATCCAAAGCATCCTGATAAAGTCTTCAGACTCAATAAGGCCCTCTATGGCCTCAAGCAGGCCCCTCGGGCGTGGTATGATACTTTCAAGAAATTCCTCATGAAGAAAGGCTTCAAACCCGGTTCACTTGACCCAACTCTTTTCACTAAATCTAATGATGGTGAATTGTTTGTGTGCCAAATATATGTTGATGATATCATTTTCGGCTATATTGATCAATGTTACAGTGATGAATTTGCCTATATGACGAGTGAAGAATATCAAATGTCTATGATGGGAGAATTTAAATTCTTCTTAGGTCTTCAGATTCGTCAACAGCGAAATGGCATATTCATATCTCAGGAGAAATACCTCAAGGATGTACTGAGGAAATTCGGTATGCAAGATTGCAAAGGAGTCAAAATCCCTATGCCCACAAATGGCCATCCGTGCATTGATGAAAATGGTATTGACTTCGATCAAAAGGTATATCGCTCCATGATTGGTTCTTTATTGTATTTATGTGCATCTAGGCCAGATATTATGCTTAGTGTTTGCTTGTGTGCCCGATTTCAAGCTACACCAAAGGAATCACACCATAAGGCTTTGAAGCATATTCTTCGATATCTAGCTCACACACCAACACTTGGATTATGGTATCCCAAGGGCTCAGCTTTTGATCTCATTGGATATTCAGACTCTGACTATGCCGGTGATCGTGTGGACCGCAAGACAACATCAGGTACATGCCATTTCCTCAGACGATCCTTGGTTTGTTGGTCCTCGAAGAAACAGAACTGTGTATCACTGTCTACTGCTGAAGCTGAGTACATTGCTGCTGGTTCTTGCTGTCCTCAATTGCTATGGATGAAGCAAACTCTCAAGGACTATGGCATCAACATGAAGAATGTGCCTCTCTACTGTGACAATGAGAGTGCCATCAAGATTGCTCATAACCCAGTTCAGCACTCGAAGACAAAGCACATTCAAATTTGTCATCATTTTCTTCGTGATCATGTGTTGAAGGGCGACATCGCTATTGAGCATGTGAAGACTGAAGAACAGCTAGCCGATATCTTCACAAAGCCCTTGTATGAGAAGAGATTTAGCAAGTTGAGGTGTGAGCTAAATATCTTAGAATCTTTGAATGTCCTTTGAAAAGGACACACATCCTAACACTTATGCAAAATTGCTGACTTAGATGTGCAACACACAAAGTAACGTTTTTTCAATCAATGAAGACTAACCCTATAAGTGTGAAGAAATTAACGAAGAATTTGATTCTCAGAACCCTACGACAATTGTACGCGGTGTCTGAAATCATCATTCTTATACGGTGGGTGACGCCACCACCAAAAGTTGAAAATCTTCAATTTGATTTTTTGAAATTCCTCAGTTGTTCATTTTCTTCAACTTTCCAATGTCTTCACTCTCTCCGTTGTTGTTCTTCATTGGCAATATAGATATATATGAGTTTATGTCCTCTACAACATTCACTTATTACTATTTCTTCAAGTTGCTTGTTCTGCTAAGTGAATGTGATCGGAACCTTCCCCCTCTATGCTAAACTCAATCCAGTCTATTCACAAATTCTTCATGTGCGTTCTATTTGAAACTCGTTCAAATTTTTCACTGTGTCCTTGCCAGCTGAAGAATCTGTGAACGAAACTTTGAACTTATCTTATCTGAATTTTCAGCTTTTACCGCTCAAATCGTTCCACCTTTCGCGATATATTATTCTATTCACCCACGATCGCACATGATCATCACCTCTCTATACGTGGGTGACACATGCCACGTGAATGAGAAGGGTCAGTGGCACGTTCGTCCAATTTCCTCGGGCGAGCAGTTTTTCACTTCGGCTATAAATAACCCCCTCCCTTCCTCACTTTGTTTTTATTCCGCTCGACCTCACTCCCTCGCTCGAGCTCTCAAACCCTAGCACCACCGCTACATCCATTGTCGCCGATGAGGAAGAGTTTCACTATCTCGACCTTGTCGCCATCGTACTCGCGCCGGCTGTGGATTTCTTCACTCTGCCGCCGCCGTAGCTGTCTTCCTCAGCATAGTTAGGGCGTGGAAGATCCGAACTATCGAGCTTCTAAATCTACTCTTCACAGTTTGTCGTGTTCTTCGTCAAGGGTAATTAAAAGTTACTTTTACTGCCCTTTCTGATTCTGATGTTTTCTTCAAATCTTCAAAAGGTGTTTCTTCCTCAAATCTTCACACACTAAACACCTCACATATCATCTGTTCTTGATCTGTTTCTCTAAGCAACATTTCTCTTCAAGATTCCTCAATTGTGTGGATTTTCAAATATGTACAACTCTGGAACGTAAGTCAAAGAACACCTAGTGAAATTCCTCAAGACTCATCCAGTCAAATTCCTCAAACTTGTTCTTTTTGCAAGAACTTCTGAGAACGCATATGACCTCTCCAAATTCTTCGCACCTATACTGTATTCACAAGTACAATGTCTGTTGCTGAATCTCTAGGTTCTCATCAACTTAACTCATTTGCAACATTCCTCGAAGAAAACTGCATACCTCTTAAGAGAATTCAACCGTTCAAAATCCTCAGCTGAAGAAAATGGCTGACGGAAAGAAACCTCAGAAGGGAGGAAAGAAACTAGAACTCAAGACAGCTTTTGAGATCCCTGATGACATTTACAAGGATTATTGCACTCCTGATGAGGGCACACATGGAAAGGAGGACAAAAATCAGTGCAAGGTGCGCATACAAAGGATAGAGAGGAGATGGGCACGAGAATGGAGAGAATACAGATATGCCATTCCAAAATATATGAAGAAATTTGCTCTTCACCCTCCTTGCCCAAGACCTCCATTGGTACCTGGCCAAGAAGCTGATCCCACAAGCCTCAAGCGCGGTTAGGACTATCCTGATGAATGGGCAAAGCATCAAGCTAAGTTGGCCAGAGTAGCAAAAGAGGCAGTGACGAAATTCAATGAACACTCTGCTGCTGCTGCCACTGCTGAGGCCTCTACTAGCAAGCTGAAGAAGGCCATGCCTAAGAATCCTACACACAAGCCCAGTGCCCCTTCTTCTTTAATGCCATCACGACCAAGCTCTTCTAGTAAGCCCTCACAACCATTTCCTCAAGCCGCCCCAGTTCCTCAAGTTGCAAAATCCACAGCTCCTCTGTCAAAGCCTCAGCACCTGCGCATCTCGCCTCGTGCCAAAGGATAACAGGCATCTCTATTGCCTTAGGAGCCTCTGCAAGCATCAGCTCCTCTGCATTCTTCAACTGGCCCCACTTTGCTGAACACCATGGCCACTGCTGGACGAGGAACTAGACCAAGTCCTCAAAAGAAGCAGGTCGCCTTTCAGGTCCCGTCCTCTGGGGACGAAGCTGATGATGAAGAACTTGAAGAAATCATCAAAGACAGATAGCACAGGGCCGCTAGAGCCAAAGGCAGTAACGCGCCATTGATACTGGATCCAAAGCTGATCCTCGACTTCATCGACTTATGGCACAAGGACCCCAACAAACCTCTTCCTCAGA
Organism: Triticum urartu; assembly: GCF_056163025.1. Taxonomy (NCBI): domain Eukaryota; kingdom Viridiplantae; phylum Streptophyta; class Magnoliopsida; order Poales; family Poaceae; genus Triticum; species Triticum urartu. Next base: position 451,486,518 of record NC_141876.1, on the reverse strand, counting down.
TGAACCTCACTCCTGGTCAAAGTCATGTGTTGACTGCCTTCATTGACGAAGAGAAATGGAAGTTTGAGAAGGCCAGGTAGCTGAAGAAGGCGCAATACAAGAAAGAGCGCTACCTAAAGAAAAATGTTGTCAATATGACATCTGATGAACTTTTGTCTATTCAAACTGAGATCAAAGGACTCAGTGATGAATTCAACGCCTACCGCACAGACTGGCTTGGAGCCAAGGTAAGATTTGTGAAGTTAGCAGAAAAATTCACTACCAATGTTGGAGCTCCAACGCAACAAGAAATTCCTCAGGCTGAAGCATCTGCTTAGCCTACTGAAGAAAATGCCAGCACCGCTGATGAAAATCAAGCTGCTGAAGAAAATGCTACTACCAGGGCTGATGACTACATTCCAGCCACTGACGAAACTGTCAGGACAACTGAAGCTTCAACCGCTGTGCCTGAAGAAACTGATCATGCCAGGGAAACTGCATCAGTTGTGCTTGAAGAAACGGAACCAATTTCCTCTGCTCCTCCTGCACCTACAGCAAGTCCAATTCTTCCTTCTGCATCAGAAGCGAAGAAGACCAAGGCTATGGAACGTGTAGCTGTGAAGAAACGGAAAGCATCAACTTCATCAGAATCTTCAGCTCCGAAGAAGATGAAGAAATTGACCAGCTCGTTTGAAAATCCGATTGATGTTGTTCGAGTCTCAAGCATGCCATCAAAGGAGCTTGTTCCTTTTGATGAACAATATATGATCCCAAGCGGACCCGATGAAGATATTCCTTCTGCTGCTTCTTCACAGCAGTTGGATGAAGAAATTGAGGTGGATGCAATCCCTTCAACCCCGGTTATCTCATCGCCGATGCCTCAGTTTACTACTGAAGAGGCCGACGCTGAAGAAATATATGAAGATGAGGATGTGGACATTGGGTGCACAACGCCAGTGATGAATGATGACTTTTGGGAAAGTCAGCACCCCAATTCTCCTTTGTTCACTGCTCTGCAACAAATTCCTCAGTCCCCAGTGACTACTGAAGTTCAAATGGGATCTGAAGAACCACACCCCACTTCGTTTATGCCTAAAGAGATTCCAGCCACTAGTGCTGATGAAATTGCTGCTGAAGAACTGAAGACCCAGGCTGCCACTAAAGAAGAAACTGAAATTCCTCAGCCTGCGGATCCTTAGATTGCAATTCCTGAGGTTGTCATGCAATTGAGTGACACTCCTCAGCCCAAGCCAAAGGATCCTTTCTCAAAGAAGCAAAAACTCATGGCTGCTGACTTCTTCGATGAGCATGTATTCTTCACGGACTACAACCCCTATGACTCTGCTCGTCTTAGAAGGAAGCATTTCTGGACTGCCAGCCAAGCAAGCTTCTATTCTTCGGTGCTTTTCAACAAAGACAAATCTTTGACCACGAGCATATTCCTCACGTGGACATGGAATCACTGCCTTGCTTCGCACCAGTCCTCAGTGTTCTTCATGATGCTGGACTGCTCAACTTTTGCACTGACATTGTTGATTGGAATGAAGAGCTCATTCTTCGGTTCTATGCCATGCTGCACATCACAGGAGAAGCTGAAGATGTGAGCTCTTGGGTATTGGACTGGATGACAGAGAATACACACTTCAAAGCACCGGCCTCTGAATTGCTTCATGCCTTGCCTGTCAGTCCTCCCCTTGAAGGCGCTCGCTGCATATACCATGAACCTGAACTTACCACTCACTACATGCAAGTGTTGATGAAGCCGCTGAAGCCCGGTCAAGTCCCAAGGACCAAGTTCCTCGTGAAGGAATTGTTGTTTGTGCCCAGAACTGTCTATCGCATTCTAACGAAGACATTGAGTCCAATAAAAGGCCACGATTCGAATGACGAAGAATTTGTTGGCAACATGAAGAATCTGCTATTCAATATCATACATGGCATTCCTATCAACTACCATGACTTCTTCATGCGGACTCTGGCAAATGTTGCACTCTCTCCATTTGAGTTGAAGCCTTATGCTCCTTGGATTATGAGATTCCTCAGAACAAGGTCTTCACTCAACTACAAGGCTGATTTTCAGAATCACATCAGTTACCTACCCCCAATAGAAGTCCTCAAGCAGACATTTTCCTCATCTGATCAAAAGGGCAAGGCTACTGCAATATTTGATGAAGGCATTCATCCATTGGATGGTCTGTTCCGCAAAGCTGCATCCTACTCCACCAATGATGACTTTTCCACTCATGACTCTGTCGCAAATGCTTCAAAGCAAAATCCTCAAGGCACAGCTCCAAGGGTGATGACTGATCGTGAGCTTCTCCTCAGTCTTCACCAGAAGGTCGATCGCAACCACAAATGGGATAAGTGTCAGTTTGGTTCTATTCTTTGCAACATGACTGCTACACACAATGAAGTGAAGAAAAACCATTACTACCTCCATGAAGTTTTCGGTTGCACCTGGGCTATTTTGTCACATCTGTATGGTGAAGATGATCTTAAGCAAATGGGTTTCAAGCAGGACTTTGACTGGTCTCAGTCACCAGCAAAGAAATTCAAGAAGACCAAAGTTCCTTCCTTGGTAGCCAGCTCATATTCTTCATCACGCGCGACTGATGAACATGAAGACTTGGACGACACTGCGGCAAGCCCTACCTCAACAACGGACCCCAACAATGCTGGCGCTCCTTCATTGACTCCGTGATGATATTCTTCATGGGCGTTAGTCCTCATTTTTGTTCCTTTTGGTCATTCGATGACACAGGGGGAGAAATTTGAGTTAGTCTTCAAGCAGGTCTACTTATATTGGCGTTTTTCTCTAAGTTACAACTCTCGTTCTTTTGAAGACTTTGCTGAATCAAGTTGTAAACTTAAAACCCGATGGTGGTCCGATACTTTTGTTGTGTTCTTCTGCATGTTTATTCCTCATATATGTTAATGCACGCATGCTGAATTACATCAGTCACCATATTTCATCATGCATTTCAAATTCTTCATATTATATGTTAAATGCATGTATGAATTACAAGATATAGGGGGAGATCTCCATGATTCTACTCTTCAAGTGTGCATTGCTTCAAAAGCAAATTCCTCACTATGCACATCTTCAGGGGGAGTTCTATATCTTGCAATCAAATTCCTCAATATCAGTATTTACACTTCATATGTTTATCCGCGTTGAAAACTTAACCTATATTGTCATCAATCACCAAAAAGGGGGAGATTGTAAATGCATCTAGTGCTCCTTAGTGATTTTGGTGTATTGACGACTTATACGTTAAGGGACTGATGCGTTTGTGAGTGTGCACAGGTCTATAAGTCTATGAGTTTGATATTTACAGAGAAAGTCGACCCTAAAAATGAAGTTCTTCGACTGAAGACTTTGGATTTCTGAAGACTTTCTGAAGACTTTGAAAGTGAAGAAATTGGTGTGACCATGAAGACTTGGTATTCATTCGAGGAACATGAAGCATGAAGAATTTTGTTTTAGTAGTTTCTTTTTCTCTATCTTGAGTCATAGGAAACACCATACTGTTAAAGGGGGTCAAGGAAATACTAAGGAAAAGTTTCCAAGTGATACTCAACTCAAAATCCTACTCCTACAAATCCCTTCAAGTGAAGCCATTGGAAATCTCATGCAGTTCAATCAATTTCTTCAGTGACAGAGACGAAGCTCTTCTGGTCTCTGAGGAATTTGTTCTAACTGAGGAGTTAGGAATTCGCCAGTGCGGATTGCCTACAAGAGAGGAACATGATAGCCCTGAGGAATTTGATAGTCAAATTTCCGACCGTTGCTGTGCTACGCGCCAGCTGTCCCAAAATATCTTCCCACCTAACGGTCATATCATTAAAGGGCATTTATTTCTGATCATGTCGGGCTGCTCCCTAGGCTATAAATAGCCACACCCTACAACCACTAGCTGGTTGGCTGCTCCAAGAGAAACTGACACTTGTCATTTGAGAGCATCCCATCCTCCGAGGACTTTGAGCGAAAATCATCAAGTGAGGAAAACCCAAACCCAAACACCTACAAACCCAAAGTGATTGATCATCACTGAAGAGATTGATCCTGCGTGGATCCGACGCTTGTTACCTTTGAATACTGTGCATCTTCCAGACGGTTAGGCGTCATGGTCTAGAGCATCCAAGAGTAAATTGTGGATCGCCGAGTGACCGAGTTTGTGAAGGTTTGGAAGTCACCTGAAGACTTATCACGAGTGATTGGGCGAGTTCTGTGTGACCTTAGCTCAAGGGGAATACGGTGAGGACTAAGCATCCTGAAATGCATGTTCAAGACTGGGTGTCCGGGACTATCAGGTTTGAATACCTAGCCTCCCTAACCAGATGTACGACTGTCACAATAGTTGGAACTGGTCTACCAAATCATTGTCTTCACCAAGCCTATTGGTTCTATTTCCTCAACCCTTCCATTTCCACATTATTATGTTGTGTGCTTGTTCTTATCTGTTCGAAGACTTTGACTGAAGACTTTCTCAATTTTCTCAGTTCAATTTCTTCAGTCTATTTGTCTTCATCCTATTTTATCATGTGTTTACGCTTTCTGTACTCTGTGCTTGTTTTCATTTCATCTTGAAGACCATGCTTATGTTCTGTTATGTTTACATCTGAGTACCTGTTCCGCTGCAAGTAGTTCTTCTCTTAGGAATTTCCTCACCCTGAAATTCCCCAGTGAAGAATTCATAAAAATCGCCTATTCACCCCCCTCTAGTCACTTAATGCACTTTCACTAGTCCTTCTAGTATGAAAATGAAAAAGAAAAATGATAAGACTTTGCACACTCCTAGTGAACTTGAAATAGAGAAACCTCCTGATAACGATAATGAAATTTCTATCTCTGATGCTGAAACTCAATCTGGCAATGAACACTCACCTACTGATAATGAAAAAGTTAATGATGAGGTTCATGAATACTCTCCACCAACCAATGATAAAGAACAAGATAATGATGTTGAGATAGAACCACCTATTGATCTTGATAACCCACAAGCTAAGAACAAAAGATATGACAAAAGATACTTTGTAGCTAGAAAAAATGGTAAAGAAAGGGAACCATGGGTTCAAAAACCTATGCCTTTTCCACCCAAGTTAACTAAAAAGAATGATGATGAAGAATTTGAACGCTTTGCTGAAATGCTGAGGCTAGTATTTTTGCGTACTCGCTTGACTGATATCTTCAAAATGCCTCCTTATGCAAAATATATGAAAGACATCATCCAAATAAGAGAAAAATACCGAAAGCTGAAATATCCACTATGCTTGCTAATTATACTTTTAAAGATGGAGTACCTAAAAAACTTGGAGATCTGGAAATACCAACTATACCTTGATCTATCAAAAAGAATTATGTGAAAACTGCTTTGTGTGATTTAGGAGCTAGTGTTAGTGTTATGCCTTTCTCTTTATATAAAAGACTTGACTTGAATAAACTCACACCTACTAAAATATCTTTGCAAATGGCTGATAAATCAACTACCATACCTATCGGTATCTGGGAGGATGTGCCCGTTGTTGTTGCTAATGTTACTATTTTGACTGACTTTTTTATACTTGAGATGCCCGAGGACGACAACATGTCGATTATCCTTGGTAGACCCTTCTTGAATACTATAGGGGCTGTTATTGATTGCAATAAAAGCAAGGTCACTTTTCATATTAATGGTAATGAGCATACGGTGCACTTTCCGAAGAAACTATTCCAAGTGAATGGTATTAATGTTATTGAAAAATCTCCGACAATCACTATTGGAAGTTTTCGAATACCTCTACCTATTGTTAAAAAGAAATATGAAATGCTTATTGTTGGGGAAATGCATATCCCCATTGAGGTAACTTAGTGATTTACGAAAGTTCTTCGGTTCCACGCTAATTGAAGGTGGTTGTTAATAAGACTTGATCAACCTTATTAATGGATCATTTTTGAACGGTATGAAGTTGATGAATTTAGTAAGAACTACTTTCTGTCCCTACTTTTCATTCTCTATTTTTATTAGTTAAATAAAATAAAATGTCATGTTTGTCTGTTTTCTGAATTTCCCATGCAATAAAAAATGACCCAAAAATAAAAGTTCTCAGAATGCACTAAAAATTTAATACATTTTTTCTGAATATTTGAGAATTTTTGGTGCAATAAACATAAGAGGGAGGTGCACCAGGTGGGCACAACCCACCTGGGCCCGCCAGCACCCTGAGGCACGCCCTGGTGGGTTGTGGTCCCCACGTGTACCCCCTCACTTACCTGTTCATACCACATCATCACTTACCTCCAGAAAAAATCCCCATTGCTCTCTATCCCGTGTTCTTGAGCTCAAACCCGCGGATTTCGATCTCTTTGCTTGAAGCTCCGTTTCGAAACTGTTTCGTGGGATTGTTGCTTGGTATGTGACTCCACCATTTGTCCAATTAGTTTTTGTTTTAGTGGCTTATACTTTGAATAATTAGCTACTCTTGGTGCTTCTGTTGATGCGCTTGCATGTTGAATTCTTAGTGTTCTAAGTAGTTTGAATGCTTGTTATGGCTTCTATGTATCCCTATGAGTAGTTGCTATCAATCTTACAAAGTTTTGTTGACAAATTTTTGTCACTCCAAAAATTTTATTTTCAGAAAATTTTACGCGGACATGATGAACCTATTTGGAAGGAGTTCTTCAAGGAGACGATCCTTGGGGGCATCTTCTAGTGATAGTTCTACTCGTCGGTCTTATGTTGAACCAAGTGAAAGTTTCACGCGAGATGCCGCCACAAAGACATGTTGATGGCCTAGCGATGAATATATGGTGCATGTGGGCATTAAGGAGGAATTTGAGCAATATGTTCACAACGCCGGCCTCGGTCTCTACCTATCAGATAAGTGTGCACAACACCAACTTCTCACTGAATCATTTGTCAAAGGATTTGAATATTTTCCACGTGAGTCTAGGGTGTCGTTTATGCTTTATGATAATCCTTATACCATCTCGCCAGAGAATTTTGCTTATCACTGCAAGCTTCCATTTTGGGATTCGCTTGATGAGCCACCCACGGTTGAGTACGAGTCTTTCTTGACTAGCCTTTGCTACGGTGAAAATAGGGGAGTGAGACAAGGAAGAATAAAGAGCATTCACTTTCTCGCAATTCAGTATTTTGCATTATTTAACGGGAAATGCATAGTAGGCAAGCAAAACTGTAGCATACTTTGTGCGCTAGACTTGAGGCTCCTTCACACCGCTCTCACTGGTGAAAGGAATTATAACCTCGGAGCGATTGTTGCACGTAGACTTCAGCACAATGCTAACAGTGGTTGGTTCTATGGTGGAATTTATGCCACGCGTTTAGCACGAGCACTGGGTGTTTCACCGTTGCCCTTTGATCCTTATAATCTAATCTTTAACCAAAAATCAATTGTGGACATGTATTTGCCTGCCGTCCTAAGTAAATTTGCATGTGCCTCCTCTAAAAACTTCTAAAAATTATCTGTTTTGTGTGCCTGGATCGTTCATGGAACGACAGGAGGTGGTCAATATCTTCCATGCTAAGCGGGATATTCTCAGGTCGAGTGTTTATTCACTCGCCATCGCACGAGAAAATGGGCGGTAATAGGGATTCTGAGTCCCGAACTCAAAAATGCAAATAATTAAACAAAACTCCCCCGTGACTATTGCTGGTTTGGACGGCACCCGCTGTTCCGGACAAGCCGTGGAGTGTGATTGTTGGTGGAGGGGGAGTAAACCTTTACTTTTATTGCTTGGGAACCGCCACTAGCGTGCTTAGCATGGAAGATGTTGATAACTGATGGTTGTGAAGTAAATGAGAAAGATGCATGTCTCAAAATATCATTTATCTCTGTTTAAAAATTGAGCTCTGGCACCTCTGCAAATCACTACTTTCCTCTGCGAAGGGACTATCTATTTACTTTTATGTTTTGACATCACCTTCTAAAACAAGCGCCAGAAACTGAGTAGAGCACATTGGTCATGATTTATGCATTGTGTGTAGCTAATGTTGGGTGCATCATGACAAGATATTTTCTACCATGAATCACAATGTTTAGCCGCTGCTTGAACTTTGGAGGTGCTCTGCATTTATGTTTTGCGGTCTCAGAAAGGGCTAGCAAGATACCACTATTGTCATATTATATCATGGTTGTTTTGACAACGTGTTGCCGTTTGAGATATCTTATTATTGCTTGCTAGTTGATTATGTCATTGATATGAGTCATTATAATCTTTAAGAGTTATTGTCGACATGGTTAGTTATAATGTTGGTTGAAAACATGGGTTCTGTTTAAGCTTATTTATGCAAACAAGAGCAAAAGAGTTCATAAAAGTTTTTCTTTCTCAGTTTCAGTTTATCAACTGAATTGCTTGAGGACAAGCAAAGGTTTAAGCTTGGGGGAGTTGATACGTCTCCAACGTATCTACTTTTTCTCATGCTTTTCCTCTTGTTTTGGACTCTAATTTGCATGATTGAATGAAACTAACCCCGGACTAACGATGTTTTCAGCAAAATTACCATGGTGTTGCTTTTGTGTAGAAATAAAAGTTCTCGGAATGGAACGAAACTTTTTGAGGAATTTTTATATAATATATAAGAATTTCTGGAGCCAAGATCTACCGAAGAGGGGCCCCTAGGTGGGCACAAGCCACCAGGGCGCCCCCCCTCTCCTGGCGCGCCCAGGTGGGTTGCGCCCACCTAGTGGCCCCGCAGACCTCAACCTTGACACTATAAATTCCTATTTTTGGAGAAATAAACCAGGGAGAAAGAATTATCGTGATCCACGAGACGGAGCCGCCGCCAAGCCCTGTTCTTCCTCGGGAGGGCAGATCTGGAGTCTATTTGGGGCTCCGGAGTGGGGGATCTTCGTTCTTCGTCATCACCAACGCTTCTCCATCGCCAATTCCATGAAGCTCCCAACCAGGAGTGAGTAATTCCTTCGTAGGGTCGCTGGTCGGTGAGGAGTTGGATGAGATTCATCATGTAATCGAGTTAGTTTTGTTAGGGCATGATCCCTAGTATCCACTATGTTCTTAGATTGATGTTGATATGACTTTGCTATGCTTAATGATTGTCACTTTGGGCCCGGGTTTCATGATTTTAGATCTGAACCGTTTATGTTATCACCATTATATCCATGTTCAAGATCCGATCTTGCCAGTTATAGTCACCTACTACGTGTTATGATCCGGCAACCCCGGTGTGACAATAACCGGGCCCACTCCCGGTGATGACCGTAGTTTGAGGAGTTCATGTATTCACTATGTGTTAATGCTTTGTTCTGGTTCTCTATTAAAAGGAGGCCTTAATATCCCTTAGTTTCCAATATGGACCCTGCTGCCATGGGAGGGTAGGACAAAAGATGTCATGCAAGTTCTTTTAATAAAGCACGTATGACTATTTATGGAATACATGCCTACATTATATCGACGAACTGGAGCTAGTGCCGTATCGCCCTAGGTTATAACTATCACATGATGAATACCATCCAACAAGTTACCGATCCAATGCCTACGAAAATTTCATTATTGTTTCTGCTAAGTTACTACTGTTATCATCACTGTTACACTTGCTACAAAATCACGGCTATCACTATTACTGTTACCATTGGTGCTACTACTACTATCAAAACTATCAAACTACTTTGCTACTGATCACTTTGCTGCAGATAATTAATCTCCAGTTGTGGTTGAATTGATAACTCAACTGCTAATACCTTCAAATATTCCTTGGTTCCCCTTGTGTCGAATCTATAAATTTGGGTTGAATACTCTACCCTCGAAAATTGTTGCGATCCCCCATACTTGTGGGTTATCACTCCACACATGACATGCTCGTTCCACACTGCAAACCGCAAGTCAACCTACGAATAAGCTTATTTCATCTTGCGTTGGTCATTCTACCTAGTTACGAATGTAGGAATACCTGGAACACCGTGAGGTCAGCTGACAGCAGGTTCCACTAAAATTGAGGTTTGTGCTTCCGTTTGCACAAATAGACACCATATGGATATAGACAACCCTGTTTGTACAAATATGTAACAGGGTTATTTAAGCAGTGTCATTTTTTGTAGTGGCATATGATTAACAGCAGCATCTCATATGTTATCAACGGCATTACAGTGACATTATGAAAAAGTGACATTAATTAAGAAATGCCATCACATCAAATCAACACTAGCACTAGATTGCTTACATTAACATGCATAACAATTGCATTATTACTCTATGATGACAGATTGGGAGTAGCAATTGATCAGTACATACGTGCATGGTTAACATGAACGATCATTCTAACAAAAGGTGATACGGAAAGGAGAAACACGTCATCATGTCAACCATTGTGCAATTAAATTTTGTCCAGTTCAACAGAGATGCAGCTATGTTATCTTTATGAGAAATAAAGCAAGATAGAAGCATTTCACGAAATGATGGTGGCATTGATTTAGTTTATCAATGGCAATAGATTGACAACAACATTATTAACAGCGACATCACATTAATAGTGGCATTGTTTCATTTTACTTGTGATGTTAGATTAACAGCAATAGTAAGGGCATAGGCATAGGGGAGGCACAAGCACGTTTTACATCCACCCAGGCATAAATGGTGAGGCAGAGGTGTTGTCGAGTGCGGCAAACATGCAAGGCATGTCTGGATTTGTGCCTTTTTTATTCTCGTCAGTGACCTTTCCAATGTGATCAAAAGAAATCTAGACGTGCTCATTCTCGGTTGCATTGTCAACCCAACACCCCCACTATCCTTTTTCGACCAAGAGACCGGTCATGCCAAAATCTTTATTTCCCTTTCCAACCAAGAGATCGGTTTGTTAGCCAGTATATGCAGTACCTTTTTTCCTCTAATAGTAAAAATTAAGGTGGTGTTTGAGTGTTCGACAAGCAGACAGAGCTAGCTACATGGGGAGCTTTGTAATACTAGAAGAATATCCACATGCAGGATGCAGTGACGTGGGGAGCAATCCTAACTTGATGAAAAAAGGGATGCAGTGACATGGGGAGCTGGGCCATTAGAACATGGCCGGTTCCTAAATAAGTAATACCTCTAGTCGGCTGGATGTGGCGAGGTAGGTGGCAGGATCTACTAACTCGACGGTGGGGAGCAAGGGTAAGGAGGACCTCCCACGCCAGTTCCAGGTCAGAGAAGATGGCGTGTGTCGGCTTCCTCCTGCCACTGGTGACCACCAGTGGAAGGGATCCGGCCAGATCTATGTCAACCGGAGAGGAGAGAGAGACAAAGAGGGTGGACACCGCCGTCTTGTTTAGATCCGGAGAGGGTGAGAGAGTGAAAAGAAGAGAGCAACCCTATCAAGCAAGTTCCAAAGTGGACTAGTAATTGTTTTTCTCTCAGTAGCGATCGTTTTAAATTGAATACACACGGGGCCATCTTTTCATTTAACGTACCAGTAAAAAGAAACTCGATCAATAACCGCGCCACCGCGTCAGGTCGCACTTGGTATGGCTGACATTTGGTCCCAGACCCCATATTAAGTGGACAACTACATGTCTCAATTTGTCACGTTATCTGCCTTTTCATGTGCAAATGCACTCCACCGTGAGTGTATCCACGTGTGTGCGTGAGGGGAGAGTGAAGTCCGATTTATAAACCTTGAGGTTTTAGAGCTAGTTGGAAACAAACCATCACCTTTAAATCCTTGAAGTTTGTACCCTGACCTCTATAATCCCGGTAATTTTTAACCATACAAGCATGTGCGGTTCAAGGGGTTTTAACGGGGATTAACAGGGATTGTGGGGGATTAAATCATGTATAAGCCAAATTCCCCTCCATTCCTCTCCAAACCCCTTGGGAGGAGGTTGAAACGAACAAGGCCTAAGGCTGGTCATAGTGGAGAGTAACTTAGACTAGTAACATGCATATGTTACTAATCTAGTATGTTACTACCTTCATAGTGGGTAGTGTCATATGTGTGGTAACATATATGTGTTCATTACTTACTTTGTAGACTCATTTTGCATTGGGAAGCACTATGTGATGGTAGTAACATATTATGTTACTCTATTTGCCTCTCTCCTCATTAACTACTTGCCACATCACCCTTTTTTGCATATGTGGCATCTATGTTACTACCTATGTTACCCCCACTATGACCATCCTAAGGCTATTTCCAATGCATTGGTGCTTACATGAGGTGCTAAGCACATTAAAACTTTAGCAACTAAAGCCCCCAATGCATAGGTGCTTAACTTGTTGGTGCTAAGCATCCTTCATTTAATGATTTTGCAAAAATTTCTTCATGCATTGGTAGGATTCTTCCATTTAAGTGTTTTGCCTAGGTTCTCGCGCTTGGCGTTGTTTCTTCCTCGGGTCACCACACTCATCTCTCTCCTCTTAATTACTTTGCCACATCAGACTTTTTGCCTACATGGCAGCCTTAGCACCTGTACAAGGTGGAGCACTGGGAGGGGCCTAAGACTAACCACAATGGGAGTAACTTCAAGAGTAATAACATTGGGTCCAACTCACCAAATTCGCCTATGTGGCAACTAGTTAATGAGGAGAGAGGTAAATTGAGTAGTAGTGTCTTAGTAGCTAGTTACTCATTCTATGACATACCAAAACAAAATGACTCTATAACCTAATAAATGAAGCTTTGCATGACACTACACATGTGATGACCACTGGAGCAATCCACTCAGGTTGTACGTAAACATGTTTATACTCTTCATTCATGATTTTGTGTACAAATAGGATGCACATGACGATGTCATTCACATACCAGCCACTATTGATGGATGGCCACGCGTCGTCGCTCTACTCACATGCAACTGCAACCCGAGTTGCGCATGCAGCAACTACTACTGCAATGGAGTACTAGCCGCACAAGGCATGTTGTTTGTGCTACTTCATGAGCTACCGAGCCGTATAGACGAGCGCGCGGTAGTGGCCATCACCTGCGGAATGAAGGACGTCATTCTTTCGCCGTGTCCTGGCCATTACAAAGGTGGTGACACACTTTGCGGGGTTTTCAGAGATGGAGTCCGTTGTCCCACTCCAGCGATGAACAACGCTCGCCCGAGAGCGCGAACGTGGACGCAAATTCGTGCAAACACGATCGAATTTCATATAAACATGACAGATTTCATTACATTTACATGCTAGTCCGAATCTAGAGGTAGAATTAATATACTAATCTAAATGGTCGCCGGCCGATCTCTTTGTCCTCCTCGAGCATCCGGCTGGAGAAGAATGGTGCAAGACACTGGCTTTTTTCGCCGGCGTCTCCTTGACGGTGGCCTTCATGGGATACAATCGGCGGCGGCCTCCCGTGTTCTACTTCTCCTCGATGATGGCGGTGGGCGGGGACATGCTTGCTGTGAACTCGTCGACATCCGCGTAGCCGCGTCACCTTGTCGACATCCGCGACGGCTTTTTCTCTGCCTGCATGGCGCGCCTACGTGCGCGTCGATGACGGATGGCGCAGTCGCAGGCACTAGAGGCGTTGTACGATACGGCGGCGTCAAGGGCAGCGATGATGCCCGTTCCGCCGTGCTCCCCGACAAGCCGGCGTGGAGCAACTCGGAACTCTTCCTAGAGCAGGATTGGGGCGGCCAGCTGCGGAACCACGCGCTGGCTTAGGGCGGCAACTAGCTCCGTCGGGCTAGGCGAGGTAGGTGGAGTAACGAGCTGCCTCACTCATAACTGTCGGGCTCGGCGGGCCACCCAGACGGCTTTTATGCCAGAGAACTGCTCTTCCTGCTCGTCGGATGCCGCCGAAAGAGTGGAGAAAATGGTGGAAGGAGGAGCTTGGCTGGCGTCCCGCTCCTGAACGGAGAGAGTACTTGCTCTAAATGATGTGCCGCTGCAAGAGCCACCTATAATAGTTAACCATGCTCTAAAAAGGTGGCCCAAATTTGGCTATAGTACTGTACTCCTAAAGGTTAGTACTAGGTGACCTTGCGCTTGGCTCTTCGCCTCTTCTGGAAGTCGAACAATGATGATGGTACTACAGTAGTACTACTACAGTATATACTTATGGCAATCTGACACTAAATGAACTGTTGCACGTCCACCGCTTGAATAAAGCAAAAGCTTCTCCTCGTGCTGCAAGCCACCACGCGTGCATGGGCGAGGGAGAGGGCGTAGTAAGCAAGCTTCTCATCGTTATGCGAGTTGATGTGACACATCAAAGTTATTTAGTACTCTCTCCAAAAAGGGCCGACCATGTCCATGGCTACCATCCCGTGCTCCACTATTGAGTACGTGAATGATTCACGTGCCATCGAGGAGACAAAATATTGCATAGTATGTGCCATCGAAGTGCACAACTCACTTACGCACTACTTATCTCCATTTTCTTGCATGACACGTGCACCTTGATGCTAGATGTCCTGCGTGTTGGAAAAAGGATGAACAAAGCTCACGTAAAAGAAGTGGAAGAACATAGATTCCCGACGACCGAGAAGGAGCAAGTAACCTCGCAGTGGAACTTCACAAGTTATCGTAGCCAGGTTCCACATTTCTTTTCTTTTCTTTTCTCTAAGAAGTACAAGCCTGCCCTGTATGTGAATAAATCTTGCTTGATGCACTTACGTACGTGGTAGGATCAACATGGTGTCCAATCTCCATTTAGGGGTTGTTTGGTTCCCAGCCATAGTTTTCCAAGCCAAAATTTGGCAGCCATAGTTTAGTTGGCATGTGTTTGGTTTTTTCCACACTTTGGCTTGCCCCTATGATCCACGTGTCATAGAGACAATTTTTCCAACTTTTGCCAAAGTTTGGCGTCCAATTTCTCAGCCATACTTGTGCGGCTTGCCATGCTTGTGTGGCTGTCCACACTTTGGCTTGGCCACAGTAGTCTCCAACCAAACAGACCCTTAGTTACTAATTTTGTGTTACCAAAGAAAACACTGGGTTCATTTTTAAATTAAAGTAGTCAAAACCAGCATGGAGCTAATCATTTACATTGAACATTCTTTTCTACTGGAAAAAACACTATATTCTAGTATATTTACAAAAACATATATTCATAATCTCACATGTTATTATCAACAACCCAAATGTTGATTTCTTACTATTTAGAGCATGCATAGTATTTGATAAGGTAGTTTTATCTTAAGAATGTCACGTAATCTAGAGGAGACATCAAAATATGTTGTAGTGGGCATGCTTTTGTCAACTCAATGTGCATGCACTTTGAGCATGTTGGTAACTCCACTGCTAGCTTGGTGGATCATCTTGCAATTGATGCGGACACATTTGCAGCACTCGTGCAAGGCCTAGAGGTTAATTTGAGAACAAGTACCTCAAAAAACAAAAAAAACAAAAATTACAAAACAAAGACCTCGAGGTTCAACTAATAAGACGGAGCATTGTAAACGTGTAATTAAGCAAAATAAACGTTTGCAGTGACCCATCCAATTAGTTAATATCAAGTCCATTTCCCATCCGATCACCCATCTCATGACTACTCCAGCCTCAACACAGTTAACTTGGGAGTTCTGTTAGATCAGCTATGGGTAGGGAAGCTGGTCCTTGCTGATATAGGATGCCTCTTTGTATCCTTTATTGCATACACGGAAGACGGCTTGTTGCCGCCCAATGGCTAATGCCACGTCCCCCCCCCCCGCTAATATAGAAGCTTCCCTCCCTCGTCTAGCTGCTTCCCGTGTTTTTCGTGTTTTTGCCGCCTGCCCACCCATAGAACCGCCTAGCATCGGCTAATTCCCCCCCAAACACCTAGCGAGACGCGAGACGGTTGAACCGCACAAGTCTAGACTTGTTTCTAGTGGATTCATTGACATGGCACCGAAAGGGTGTGATAGCTGACTCTGACAAAATAATTTCCTGCCATGTTGGCATAAATGACCATGGGGCCCACTTGTCAACGTGCTGGACGGAGGAAGTAACGCAAGACAAAATGGAGTGTGGAAGGGTGCAAATTTATTGGCTCACATGTGATGACCACTGGAGCAATCCACTCAGATTGTATGTAAACAAATTCGTGCAAACACGACCGGATTTTATTACATTTACTCCATGTGGATTGAGTAGTAAACAAGTCTAGACTTGTTCGGTTCAACCGCCCCGTCATAAAATAACTGGTTTCAACACGGAGTGGGTTTCTCGGATTTCACACGGGTTTAATGTAGGCATTTGAATGCGGCAAGGAGGCTTGTTCAGCCGGGCGTGCAGCGGGCAGCACCCTCGGCCAGCGCGCCGCTTCAATGGCGAACGCAGTGAGAGGTCGCGTCCGCCCTATGCCGCCTTGACCATGGACCTCAGTGCATTAGTCCTTTGATTCATTGGATTGAATCCTATAGGAATTTTTACTAGTATGGAATCACGTGTACTACTAGAACATTTCATTGGAAATCTAGAATCCGCTCCAACTTTTTTTCACTTCCTTTCTCTCTCCTATGGCATCAAACACTTAGTGCCAATACTATGGGATTCAAGTGGACGTGCCACTCAAATTCTTTGTTTTTCCTATTCCTGTGTTTTAATAATCCTAGTACTTGCTCTAAATGATATGCGAATTAAAGAAAGAAACAAAGGGAGTACTTGCTCTAAATGATGTGGAGTTCCGTTCCTCTTTGTCAATGTGTAATTCTCTACATGTACAATCTTTCACGGACAGAGGAAGTAGGTTGAGAGTGTGAGCGTGTGTGTTGCGTCGTGTGTTGTATGCCGCATGGATGCATGAGTGTTGCATGCATACATTCATGAGGCTTCTACTCCCTCCCATTGACATGTTCATATTTCAAGCTTCATTAAAATGATGCATGCAAGAATTAAGAGAAAACTCACCGATGCATGTAAAAGTTCCGGTCTTTTGTTCTTCACACATGCACGCATGCATTCCAGTTAATACATTCATAAACACAATTTTCTTGAGGAAAACTGTAGGATCGAAAGTATGTCTAGAGGGGGGGGGTGATTAGACTACTTGACCAAATAAAAATCTAGCCTTTTCTCAATTCTAGTTCCTGGCAGATTTTAGCAACTTTGGACAAGTCAAGCAATCTTAACACAATTCAACCAAGCATGCAAAGAGTATATGAGCAGCGAAAAGTAAAGCATGTAACTTGCAAGAATGTAAAAGGAAGGTTTTGGAGGATTCAAACGCAATTGGAGACATGTATGTTTTTGTCGTGGTTCCGATAGGTGGTGCTATAGTACATCCACGTTGATGGAGACTTCAACCCACGAAGGGTAACGGTTGCACGAGTCCACGGAGGGCTCCACCCACGAAGGGTCCATGAAGAAGCAACCTTGTCTATCCCACCATGGCCATCGCCCATGAAGGACTTGCCTCACTAGCGGTAGATCTTCACGAAGTAGGCGATCTCCTTGCCCTTACAAACTCCTTGGTTCAACTCCACAATCTTGTCGGAGGGTACCAAGTGACACCTCGCCAATCTAGGAGACACCACTCTCCAAGAAGTAACAAATGGTGTGTTGATGATGAACTCATTGCTCTTGTGCTTCAAATGATAGTCTCCCCAACACCCAACTCTCTCTCACAGGATTTGGATTTGGTGGAAAGAAGATTTGAGCGGAAAGCAACTTGGGAAGGCTAGAGATCAAGATTCATATGGTAGGAATGGAATATCTTGGTCTCAACACAAGTGTAGGTGGTTCTCTCTCAGAAAAAATAGGTTGGAAGTGTAGGTTTGTTCTGATGGCTCTCTCCACGAATGAAGAGGAGGTGGAGGGGTATTTGTAGCCTCCACACAAAATCTATCTGTTACACATAACTTCCCAAACTCGGTGGGACCGAATGGTTAAACTCGGTTTGACCGATTTAGCAAAGCTAGTGACCGTTAGGGTTTTCGGTGGGACCGACATGCAACTTGGTAGGACCGATATGATTAGGGTTAGGGCATAACATAATCTTGGTGAGACCGATTACACAAACTCGGTGAGACCGATTTTGGTAATAAGCTAACCAGAGAGTTGGTCAGGTAAACTCGGTGGGACCGATCGCTCATTTCGGTGAGACCGAAACGTTACGAAGGCAAAACAGAGAGTTTACATTGCAATCTCGGTGGGACCGATCGCTCATCTCGGTGAGACCGAAACGTTACTAAGGGAAACAGAGAGATTACAACCCCATCTTGGTGAGACCGAGATCCCTATCGGTGAGACCGATTTGCCTAGGTTTTGTGGAAGTGGCTAAGACATTTGAAACTCGGTGGCGCCGGATAAGAAGAATCGGTGGGGCCGAGTTTGAATTTTGGTTTAGGTCATATGTGGATGTGAGGAAGTAGTTGAGGGTTTTGGATCATATCACTAAGCATTTTGAGAAAAAACCTCATTAAGCAACACCTCATCCCTCCTTGATAGTATTGGCTTTTCCTATAGACTCGATGTGATCTTGGATCACTAATATAGAAAATGTAGAGTCTTGAGCTTTGAGCTTGAGCCAATCCTTTGTCCTTAGCATTTTGAGGGGTCCACTTATCTCATCCATGCCATGTCAAACATTGAGCTTTCCTGAGATATTAATCTTGAAATAGCATTAGCTCAATGAGCTATATGTTGTTAGGAATTACTAAAACCACCTAGGGATAGTTGCACTTTCAATCTCCCCCTTTTTGGTAATTGATGACAACATATAGATCAAAGCTTCGAAAAATGATAATAAGAGTCAAAAACATTGTCGCTTTGAGAAGTATGTGAAAAGCAAGAGCTCCCCCTAAGTTTGTTCATAGTTTAAGATTTGCTTTGGACTGCAAATGCACAAAGAGTTAGGATCATGAGTTACTTTTCCATGTCACATACATCTTGGTGGAGCGCTCAAAATGATAATAATTAAAATACATGCACTCATCACCAAGCACAATGAGTGATCACATAAAAAGGATAATGTCATCCAACAAGCATTAAGGTAGCATATGATCAAACACATGATCATCCAAGTATCACAAAGGCATAAAGTATCTCAACCAAGCAAATAAACGAAGTTTAACCACCAAACAAAAAAGAGAGAAAATAAAAAGCAACGCTCTCATCGAAGCCTATGATCTATACATGTTCTCCCCCTTTGGCAACAAGTTAACAAAAAGTTCATAAAAATGCATAGTGCTAAATCGACTCTCAGGCTTGGTCTTTAGGTGGTGGTGTAGACGGAACTCGAAGGACGAAGGCATCAGTAGATCTAGATGGAGTAGGTGGAATAGGTGCTAGAGCTGGTGGCACTCAAGCTGTAGCTGGTGCAGATGAAGTTGCTCTGGTGTCTGGAACAGGCATTGCAGCAGACCTCTGACCTCTGGGCACTCTAGCAAAAGCATCAGTGGTTGTCTTGCTCTTCTTCTCCTGCACTTCATCCTGAAGTTGCTCAACGACTGACTGGATCTCAGTGACCTTCACATCTAGGTCATAGAACTTCTACTCCATGATCCTTTCCAAGCTCTCCTGGTTTTGAGTGAGGGTAGCCAATCCCTTCTCAATCCTCAGAGTGGAGGCAATCAAGTAGCCAAGATGTTCATGCGTGCTCTTCAGAAGATACTGAGATGCCTCTTCAGTAGTTGGCATCTTTGCAGCCTTTTCAGCCCTTGCCTTCTCCTTCTTGGCTTGTGCGTGTACAGACGATGGTTCATTTTCATCCATCACCATAGTGTTGTCCTCAAAGTCTGGGTAGATGGGCAGGTGCTCCTTGCCTAGCAGATATGTGCCAATGCCCATCTTGGAGTTAATCAGCTCCAGAATCTGTGGGGCATATCCACAACTCCTCTTCTGATGTACAGCTGTCCTCTTTATGGTTTCCACAATTTGGCTCATGACTTTGAACTTCTGCCGGACATCAAAGATGTGAAGAAAGTTAATTGCATGGCCTCTGATCATCTTGTGATCACCTGACTTTGGTTAGAGAGTGTTCCTGAGGATCTAGTTGATTGTTGGCAAGCCTGACAGAAGGTAATGTACTGATCCAAACTTGTGTGTCTCAAGAGCAGCATCTGGGATCTCCTTGTACATGTGTGCCATGGTGTTGTGATCTTTCTTCTTCTTGGCATAGACATCCAAGTCATCTTCATGCTCTTTTGGGGCATTGATCAACTTAGGCACGGATGTTTTTGTCATGGTTCCGACAGGTGGTGCTATCGTACATCCACGTTGATGGAGACTTCAACCCACGAAGGGTAATGGTTGCGCGAGTCCACGGAGGGCTCCACCGACAAAGGGTCCACGAGGAAGCAACCTTGTCTATCCCACCATGGCCATCGCCCACGAAGGACTTGCCTCACTAGCGGTAGATCTTCACGAAGTAGGCGATCTCCTTGTCCTTACAAACTCCTTGGTTCAACTCCACAGTCTTGTCGGAGGCTCCCAAGTGACACCTAGCCAATCTAGGAGACACCACTCTCCAAGAAGTAACAAATGGTGTGTTGATGATGAACTCCTTGCTGTTGTGCTTCAAATGATAGTCTCCCCAACACTCAACTCTCTCTCACAGGATTTGGATTTTGTGGAAAGAAGATTTGAGAGGAAAGCAACTTGGGAAGGCTAGAGATCAAGATTCATATGGTAGGAATGGAATATCTTGGTCTCAACACAAGTGTAGGTGGTTCTCTCTCAGAAAAAATAGGTTGGAAGTGTAGGTTTGTTCTGATGGCTCTCTCCACGAATGAAGAGGAGGTCAAGGGGTATTTATAGCCTCCACACAAAATCTATCCATTACACATAACTTCCCAAACTCGGTGGGACCGAATGGTTAAACTCGGTCTGACCGATTTAGCAAAGCTAGTGACCGTTAGGGTTTTCGGTGGGACCGACATGCAACTCGGTAGGACCGATATGATTAGGGTTAGGGCATAACGTAATCTCGATGAGACCAATTACACAAACTCGGTGAGACCGATTTTGGTAATAAGCTAACCAGAGAGTTGGTCAGGTAAACTCGGTGGGACCGATCGCTCATTTCGGTGACACCGAAACGTTACGAAGGCAAAACAGAGAGTTTACATTGCAATCTCGGTGGGACCGATCACTCATCTCGGTGAGACCGAAACATTACGAAGGGAAATAGGGAGATTACAACCCCATCTCGGTGAGACCGAGATCCCTATCGGTGAGACCGATTTGCCTAGGGTTTGTGGTAGTGGCTAAGACATTTGAAACTCGGTGGCGCTGGATAAGAAGAATCGGTGGGGCCGAGTTTGACTTTTGGTTTAGGTCATATGTGGATGTGAGAAAGTAGGTGAGGTTTTTGGATCATATCACTAAGCATTTTGAGCAAGAACCTCATTAAGAAACACCTCATCCCTCCTTGATAGTATTGACTTTTCCTATAGACTCAATGTGATCTTGGAGTCTTGAGCTTTGAGCTTGAGCCAATCCTTTGTCCTTGGCATTTTGAGAGGTCCACTTTTCTCATCCATGCCATGCCAATCATTAAGCTTTCCTGAGATATTAATCTTGAAATAGCATTAGCTCAATGAGCTATATGTTGTTAGGAATTACCAAAACCACCTAGGGATAGTTGCACTTTCAAAAACGAGCCCATTATTGAGTACTACTTTTGGAAAAAAAATCTTTCGGGCACCCATCATTTACTACTACCTTGGTTGATGATTTTTTTATTGACCTGCATATAAACTGGAAGGAGGGAGTAGGTGTGCCATAGCCAATGGTTCTTGGTGTTGGACAAGATGAGAGTAGAGGCATACTATAGATAGGAAGTCTTGGCGATCCATTATTCCCCATCTCGGTTAGAGAGAACTACTTTATTCACCTAGTCAGTGAAGTTACAATACACGCTGCAACAGATGGGACACTCAATTAATAAGCTGAGCCAGCATGTTGGTGTTACTAAATCAGCTTTAGACCAAGTAAAATAAGGTGGCATAAGCAGGCTATAAGGATTAGAATATTATTTTTTTGCTTAGTTGGAGGAGAGAGAAGAGGGGAGAGAAGAGAAGCGGGCTCTTGGTTAGTAGGCAGCTGCAACACGAGTCCCAAGACGCTTTGTGAGGTCATAAGGTGGGCCCACTACTAATAAAGTAGTACACATTTAAAACTACTATTTTACATGCCGATTACGAGATTGGCTATAGATGACATGGCAACTCCTTATAGTCGACCGTTGGCTATATTATTAACCATGATCTTACCCTGTACTGCCATCATGTTTGCCAGTGGAGCACGCTTTCGCAAGAGGTTCGCTTCCGCAAATACGCCTATGCACCTCTCTCTTCCATTAACTGACATATGGGCTCTCTTGTGGTAAACCCACATGTCATTGGCTTAACTATTTACACTCCGAAGGACGGAGGGCCATGAAGTTGCAAAATCATTAAATGAAGGATGCTTAGCACCAACAAGTTAAGCACCTATGCCAAGATGTTATAGTTTATTGCAGTACTCCTCACGCATGCATGCATTGAGATTAATACTACTCCCTTCATCCATATATATATAGGGCCTAATGTATTCTTCGAGGTTGCCTTTGACTATTGATAAGATTTTATAAAAATTGAAAATTATATCATTCGAAGATCCTTTCACCGTCTCACATACAAAATTGATGGTATGCTTTGAGCAACTTGCATGTCCTATACTGCTGAAACTGCTGCACGTCCATTGTGAGGGCGGGAGAGAGGGACAGGGCGCTGTAGTCAAAACCATCTCCTCATCCTGCAAGCCACCACGCGCGTGGGCTAGGGAGAGGGCGTAGGCGTACGCAGGGGCTGTTTGGATTGTGACTATCTTAGGCCCTATCTAGACAGAGGGAGTACTAGCAAATGCTCACCATCTAGTAGTTCATTGGTTGGTTTCCATTTTTTAATTGAGTAGTGAGTACACTTGATTCCGTGCTGCTACCGTCCAATATTCGTGTGTGGTGGTTTCAAGAATAAAAAGAGGTACTTACTTTGGGAAAGGTGAAGTGATGGTTGCTTCGTCCGGGCAACTTATTATTGTGGCAAAGGTGGGGCTCTATGATTTGACTGCTCACTATCACTAGTCATTATTACTGCGGTGCAACGACCAGGGTGAATCTCCACTGCAGTTGTGTACTCAATATTGGTGCATGGCAGGTGGAGCCGGATGAAGGATGTTCCACATGTCGGCGAAACGAAGTTGAATGGTTTTCTGGCGTAATTTTCTAGCATAATGAAATTGTACGGTAATGCTATGAAGGTTCCAACTTTGGTTCTCGCAGAAAAAATGGTTTCAACTTAGGATTCATGTGTCCTCTTGCCTCAACATTGTATCGTTACAACTTTCCATCAAATACAAATGAAACTACCATGGCTGCTAATGCATCTCAATGATTCACAAATCAGCACCAATATTCACATCACAACTGAAGACAAAGTTGTGAGAAGGTGTCAAATAAAGAAAAATGGAGTATAATTGATCGATGTTGTTCGTAGGCATGGCTCCATTTCCTGGCCGCAATTTTCATTGGTTGGCAGCGAGTTTCACGCAGCTCTGTAGCCAAGAAAGAGGTGTATGGAGGACATCACAATCCGATCATTTTGTGAAGTTCCAGTAAAATCGAGCTTATCATCCATGTTTGCAAATATATTCAGTCAATGTGATTACAATAATAGTGAAACTAGATGATGAAACATAACACTCACAAATAGAAGCTGATCACCTCTGCGATCTCTCTTTAAGACTAACTACTTGTTGGAGAAGATTAGGCTCAGAGTTGGATGAGGAGGATAGCAAAACAAATCTCCCTTTCTGCAGTCCCACAGAAATGTAAAAAACATTGCCCGTGTGACATTTTGGTGGAACTGCACAAAACACACCTAAGAAAAAAAGTGTTTTGTGCAGTTCACCAAAAGGTCGCAATAGCAATGAGGTGAAATGGATAGCCCTATTTGCAAAAAGAGGTAGAAAGGAAACAATTACTGCCCAATAAAAGGTTGAAGACACATACGCTGACAAAAAATAAGCATATTCCATGTCATAAGGGAAAGATAGCAGCATGGTGGATTATCAAAAACAGTGTGAGGATGAGTTTGCAAGATGGAAAGTACGCCAGGCGAGCTACATTTTGGGCAAAGAACTAGGTAACATCCACATGCAGGATTTTCCACATGCATCAACGTGGGAAGATGGGAAGTGGAGGAAGGCCGGAGGGGGTGCCTGGGGGTCGTCGGGGTGTAACTAGGAGGGCAGCGGCGGGCGGGATCTGCGCAGCGAACAAGTGGCGTAGGCCCTACTGCGCCAGAGCTTGGTCAGAGAGAACGACGGGTACCACAAATCAGGACATGCTGCCTCGGCGCCATCGAATGGAGAAACGATGCACATCCACCCTTTCCGCCGGTGGACGGGATGCGGCCGGATCAGTGACCAACAATGAGAGAGAGGCCACCGCTGCCTTGTGTGAGATATTGTGAAGAGAGACAACCCCCGGCAGGTAGGCTCCATTGTATATAGTGGAGCGGACTACTTTTTTCTCCATAACAATCATTTTATATTTTGTGTACATGCCATTGAGCAATATAACTTTATTTAAAAATAACACACCAATGCATCAAGTCGAACTTTGTTTCATGCACGCATGTTACACAACCTCCGTAGGTAAACAACCGCTACACGCTCTCAAGTTAGCATGTGGGCTGCTATTTCGTACAGAAATGAGCTCCACCGTGTACTCGCGCGGGTGTGGCTGGGCACGAAGCGTTAGCACGTACACCTATTCTCTTTGTGTATGTACACCACCTACGCGGGTTTGTGTGAGAGAAATACAAACCTAGAGAGAGATAGTGTGTGGGTTCGTGAGTGTTTTTTGGGGAGGGGGGTACGTGAGAGATAGACATGGAATATGTATCGATGATATCTCAAGCAAAAAATGAAACATATGCAATGTGTGTGAAACAGATGCCTGGATATAGCATATATAGAGGGGGTGATCCATTAGAAGAGAGTGGAGGTATCATCGGTGTGAGATATCCATAGAATCTAAGAGAGGGATGAAGTGTGTGTGCGTGCAATCGATAAAGAGTGCCATCGAATTTGTGTGTGCCCACGTCAAGGATATAGGGTGGCTAGCCTACTGGAACATGAGAGAGGGACAGGTGCAGTTTGTCTCTGTAGCATCGATACCTTATGTATTGAGGAAGATTGATCGGCATCCATGCATATGTAGGGGAGGAATGAGGTTGGGAGAGAGACAGAGCTAGAGTGTCGGAGGGGTTGGGTGGTGGAGTTGCTTCTCAAAAATGGTGGGAGAGGCCCAGTAGACAAACGGAGGGCACGCCCGCAATATCAATAAGAGAGGGGATGCCTGCCTGTCTGTGCACATGCGTGGGAGAGACGGGTCAGGAGGTATGCAGGAATGACGAGGGGGACGATATGGACGTGGTACGAAGACGTAACTACATAGGAAGATCAATCGTCCTTTGTCGGAGAAAGGGAGAGACATAACTTGTGAGGTACGTCGATCAATGCGTGGGGAAAAAGAGTTATAGTCGACCTAGGTATATGTAGGGAGATCGATCGGTATACATGCATGCATGTGTTAGAAGCAAATAAGGCCCAGAGAGAAGGATAGAAAAAGGGGGATGCAGCTAGAAGGTGGTGCGAGAGACCTACTATATCAAGGGGGGGGGAGTGTGCGAGTATGAGATCGATGAAAACAGGGCAGGAGTGTCCACGTGCGTGGAACCATATTAGACAGAGGGGGCATGGACGGTGAGAAGAGAAGAGGGAAAGCTTGTGTTTGTGGTAGGCACACCTGGCTAGAGAGGTATATCGATCGGTGTGTGCCTAAAAGGAGCTGGGGGGCCTACACACACCGTGGGTGAACTACCTAAAGAGAAATGACGAATGTGCTCGATAGAGCTAGAGAATGCCGAGGGAGGGTGAGAGGGAGGCGGGCGTGTGCATGCATGAGAGAAAGTTAGCGCTAGCTACAGAGATTACAGGATTGTGTGGGTGTAAAAGACGAATAGAGATCATAATTCATTATAAAAGTGGATTCGGACATTGTAAGAAGATATCATAGTATTTTAAACCGATGCATGCCTGAATATATATAATGGTGACACACATGGTGTGGTTATGAACATGTTATACTACATATAATATATAGAACGTTTATTTGAATTTGAGATAGTGTGTGGCTTTTGCAGCTCAGGGCTAAATACTTGTCATAATGTAGGGGGCGGGGCACTATACTTTGTGTGATAAACACGATATACTGATACGTCTTGTCGCGTCTACTTTTCCTAATGCTTTTCCTCTTGTTTTGGACTCTAATTTGCATGATTTGAATGAAACTAACCCGGATTTATGCTGTTTTCAACATAACTACCATGGTGTTGGTTTTTGTGCAGAAATAAAAGTTATCGGAATGGAATGGAACTTTGTGAGGATTTTTTACATAATAAAAGAGAATTTCTGGAGCCAAGAACCACCAGAGGGGGTGCCTGGGTGGGCACAATCCACAATGGTGTGCCCCCTCCAGGCGCGCCCCGGTGGGTTGTCCCCACTTGGTGGCCCGCAGACCCTGAAACCGACGCTATAAAATCCTATTTTTGCAGAAAAAAATCAAGGAGAAAGAATTATCACATTCCACGAGACTGAGCCACCATCACCTCATGTTCTTCATCGGGAGGTCAGATCTGGAGTCCGTTTGGGGCTCCGGAGAGGGGGATCTTTGATCTTCGTCATCACCAACCCTTCTCCATTGGTAATTCCATGATTCTCCCCACCGGGAGTGAGTACTTCCTTCATAGGCTCGCTGGTCGGTGAGGAGTTGGATGAGATTCATCATGTAATCTAGTTAGTTTTGTTAGGGCTTGATCCCTAGTATCCACTATGTTCTGAGATTGATGTCGCTATGACTTTGCCATGCTTAATGCTTGTTACTTTGGGCCGGGATGCCATGATTTCAGATCTGCACTATTTTTGTTATCACCATTATATCTATATTCTAGATCCGATGTTGCAAGTTATAGTCACCTACTACGTGTCATGATCCGGCAACCCCGGAGTGACAATAGTCGGGACCACTCTCGGTGATAACCGTAGTTTGAGGAGTTCATGTATTCACTGTGTGTTAATTCTTTGTTTCGGTTCTCTATTAAAAGGAGGCCTTAATATCCCTTAGTTTCGAATAGGACCCCGTTGCCACGAGACGGTAGGACAAAAGATGCCATGCAAGTTCTTTCCATAAGCACGTATGACTATTTATGGAATACATGCCTACATTATATTTATGAACTGGAGCTAGTGCCGTATCGCCCTAGGTTATGACTATCACGTGATGAATATCATCCAACAAATCATCGATCCAATGCCTATGAATTTCTCTTATATTGTTCTTGATAAGTTACTACTGCTATCGTTACTGTTGCACTTGCTACAAATCACTGCTATCATTGCTACCATTACTATTGTTGCTACTACTATTATCAAAACTATCATACTACTTTGCTGCTGGTCACTTTGCTGCAG
Source organism: Triticum urartu (assembly GCF_056163025.1). Classification (NCBI taxonomy): domain Eukaryota; kingdom Viridiplantae; phylum Streptophyta; class Magnoliopsida; order Poales; family Poaceae; genus Triticum; species Triticum urartu. The sequence continues at coordinate 451,459,157 of NC_141876.1, read as the reverse complement.
ATAATTAATCTCCAGGTGTGGTTGAATTTACAACTCAGCCGCTAATACTTGCAAATATTCTTTGGCTCCCCTTGTGTCGAATCTATAGATTTGGGTTGAATACTCTACCCTTGAAAACTTTTGCGATCCCCTATACTTGTGGGTTATCAAGACCTTTCCATTGCTGGGGAGCATAGCTATATTTGTCGAGTCACTTGGGATTATTATCAATTTATCACTAGGAAGAATCTGAAGGATGCTAAGACTAAGATTTTTCCCTCCAAGACGAGGGGAGGTAAGGAACTGCCATCCAGCTCCGCTTTAGATTCACCTTCTATTATAAGTAAACTTGCAACACCACCACATGCTATCAATCCTGATATGTCGTAAGTTATTGATGATGCTACTTCTACTATGAATGATGCTTATGATGATGCTAGTACCTTGCTGGATGATAATGTGCCTCTAGGTGATTTTCTTGATGAAAAAATTGCTAGAGTAAGATAACATGATATTGTTGAAACTGATGATGAACTTAAAACTGAAAATCTTGAAACACTTACTAGAACTAGCCCTCCTAGATATGAATTGCCAAAGGTATCGGAAGGTTATGTTATGGGTGAAGAGGCAACTAGAGATATTCTTGCTTGTAAGGATAGAGATGACCTAGGGAAATTATTATGCAAGTATAAAGAGAAACCTTTGAATGCTAAAATGAAATGTGATCCTAAGTTTGCTACTTCACCAATCTTTATTGATGATAAGGATTATGAATTCTCTATTGACCCAGAATTAATTACTTTGGTTGAATCTGATCCTTTTCATGGTTATGAAACTAGAACTGTTGTGGCACATCTTACTAAGTTCAATGATATAGCCACCCTTTTTGCTCATGATGAGAAAATTCGCTATTACTATATCCTCAAGTTATTTCCGTTCTCATTAAAGGGTGATGCTAAAGCTTGGTACAATACTCTTGCTCCTGATTGTGTGCGTAGTCCCCAGGATATGATTTTACTTCCCTGGAAAATATTTCCCTACTCATAAGAAACAAGTTGCCTTGCAGGAAATATTTAACTTCGCGCAAATTGAAGAAGAGAGTCTCCCACAAGCTTGGGGGAGGCTTCTCCAACTGCTTAATGCTTTGCCTGATCATCCTCTTAAGAAAAGAATGAAATACTTGATATCTTCTATAATGGACTAACCGATGCTTCTGGGGATTTCCTAGATAGTTGTGCTGGTTGTGTTTTCAGGGAACGAACTATCAGTCAAGCTGAAGAATTATTGAATAACATATTGAAAAACTATGATGATTGGACTCTTTCTGAACCACCGCTTAAATCCACTTCGAAGAAGAGGGATATTTTATATCTCAGTCCTGAAGATATGCAAGAGGCAAAGAAATCTATGAAGGAAAAAAGTATTCAAGCTGAGGATATCAAAAATTTACCTCCTATTGAAGAAATACATGGGATTGATACACCACCTGAGGGAGTCCTGGATTAGGGGGTCTACGGACAGCCGGTCTATATCCTTTGGCCGGACTGTTGGACTATGAAGATATAAGAATGAAGACTTCGTCTCGTGTCTGGATGGGACTCTACTTGGCGTGGAAGGCAAGCTAGGCAGTACAGATATGTATATCTCCTCCTTTGTAACCGACCTTGTGTAACCCTAACCCTTTTCGGTGTCTATATAAACCGGAGGGTTTTAGTCCGTAGGACAACATACAATCAAACCATAGGCTAGCTTATAGGGTTTAGCCTCTCCGATCTCATGGTTGATCAACTCTTGTAATACTCATATCATCAAGAATAAATCAAGCAGGACATAGGGTTTTACCTCCATAAAGAGGGCCCGAACCTGGGTAAAACATCGTGTCCCCTGCCTCATGTTACCATCCGCCTTAGACGCACAGTTCGGGACCCCCTATCCGAGATCCGCCGGTTTTGACACCGGCATTGGTGCTTTCATTAATACCGGAAGTGTGCGCTCAGGGACGTATATGCGTTGGAGCCAGTCGCCCCAAAGTTCAACCCATGGTCTTCCTGTCCGATCACCTTCGATCGCAGGGACCACCCCACTAGTATCCATCATGGCGGATTCGCCGCATTGGTCCTCGACCCAATCATTGACGGATTTCACCTCACTTGAGTCCTAATGGACGGCGGCAGCAGCCTGAACCTGCTTTATCAGGACAAAGTGCGCAAAATGGGTATAGACCCCTCAAGGATCAAACCCACCAAAACGACCTTTAAAGGCAGCATACCAAGTGTAGAGGCCCATTGCATAGGCTCAGTAACAGGAAGTGGTCTTTGGATCTCTGGATAACTTCCGAAGCGAAGAGTTAATCTTCGACATAGTCCCGTTCCACAGTGGCTATCATGCACTGCTAGGGCGAACCGCATTTGCAAGATTCAATGCGGTACCGCATTATGCATATCTCAAGCTCAAGATGTCAGGACCTCGGGGGGTCATCGCAGTCAATGGAAACACAGAGTGCTCTCTCCGCATGGAGGAGCACACTGCGACCCTCGTAGTAGAAGCACAAAGCAGCCTCTTAAGGCAATCCACTAGTTCGGCGATTAAGGACCCGGACACCTTCAAGCGCGCTTGGAGTAATCGGCAACAGGACCGTCCGGCACGTTCTGAGCTTGCATAGCAATGCGGCCCCCACCCCGGTCCCAGCCAAACGGCGAAATCCGTGCCACGCGTACATAATTACGCATTAAAAATACCATGGTCACATGCAGGGAGGGGGGCACGATGGCGGCACGCCCCAAGTCGCGGCTTAAACCACACTAGTGGCTTCCCGCTTTGTTATTTTTCTCTTTCAGGACTTCAATCTCTGGAAACCCTGTCCAGCAGCGTGATTGCTGAACGCATGATGCAGCATCCAAGGAGGCAGAAAGCTCCGTCACACCACGGAACTCCCAGGTGGATTATGATAACGAGTGAAGTATTTGCTTTAATACTATTCCTCAGCTTGCCCATGGAAGGGACATGTCAAACAATCCTACTTTTTGCTTATCGCACTGCTTGTATCATTCTGCTTTAACGCACCTTTTTGAATAAAAAATGCATAGCATTAAGAGTATTATTGCATTCTTCTTATATATATATGTTCATTTGTGACATCCAGCACCCGTACACTCTGGTACGGCCAATACGCTAGGGGCTTAAGCATACCCCATAATACGGCGTGAGAAGTCTGAACACTTTCGACAGTGCGGCACCCCTAACTTATAACATTATATGCATCAGCTCCGAATCATGTATTGGGTCAATAGTTGGGTTTGCCCGGCTCCCATGTTTTGGTACCTTATGTTCCGCTATATCGGCTAAGGTAGCACTGGGAGAACGACTGCAATTGTGCCTCGGTTCTGCTGGGCTAAGCACCTTAGTAGAGAAAGCTAAAACTGACTGTCATGATAAGGTGAGAGACTGGTCGCTGTTTGAGAGGTTTCGAGTCCCTAAAGGCTTATGCCGCTTAGAGCGAGGAGTCAGCCCTATCCGGCTTAAGGCATGTATCGCGCCCCGAATTAAGTGAATCCTGGCAGATTGTTGACATGTTTAGCGATTTTGCCAAGGATGTTGCTATTGATCCGTGCATGCTATGTTGTTGTTCTTTCCATGTCTAGCTTCTATGCCATGTATTCTTGATGGGCGTATGCTTAGTTTGTCATGCCATGCTCTGTAGTGAGTGCATCGATCTCGTAAACATGCCTACTCGTTAACTGACTTGCATGCTCCAGTTTTTCACTAAGTCTGAATCTTGTTATGTTTTTGCCATGTTCACATGCTTGCAAGTATATTTTCTGATCCCTTTTGGCTCAAGGTCACTAAGGGACTTTTTTAAGTCCTTTGAGTATCTTCATTCCATGCCTTGATTTGCCATGTTAAGTTCTTGTAGCATGTATTTTTCATGCTCTAAAGTGTGCTTCCTGATGATAAATTCCAGACTTGTGTTAATTTCACTAAGTCTGAAACCTGTGATCATTTGCTCTTTTGCCATGCTTGTTTGAACCTGTTAATGGATGAATTAGGTGTAGCTCAGTGTTCATCTTTTGTGAAGCATCATGAGTGGATACCTGCCATGTATTTTGTTGTCATGTTTGAGTGCTGTAGAATATTTATCTTGATGCATATAGTTGGTCACTTGCTGATTATCGCAGACCGGTGCCATATTTGTTTTGCTTGCCATTTCCAAACCGTCCATCCGATGCCGGTGTTCTTTATATCGATTTCAACAGAAATCACCTCATCTTTCCAGTGACTCTCTTGGATTTCCAAGTTGAGGGCAGGTTCAATATTCCTTGTCAAATCTTGCATATGCATCACATACCACATCCCGCATATCATACCATGTTTGCATCATGTTGTTTGAGCATTGCACGTGGTTGATTGTGTTCCGTTTGCTTGTTGTTCTTGTTTGGTTAGAGCCGGGAGACGAGTTCGTGAAAGAGGAGCCCGTTGAGTTCGCTTACGAGGATCAAGTCAACTCTGAGAAATTTGCAGGCAAGATGATCATACCCTCGAAATCACTTCTATCTTTGCTTGCTTGATGATCGCACTTTTGCTATGCCTATGCTACGATACCTACCACTTGCTTATCATGCCTCCCAAATTTCCATGTCAAACCTCTAACCCACCATGTCCTAGCAAACCGTTGTTTGGCTATGTTACCGCATTGCTCAGCCCCTCTTATAGCGTTGCTAGGTGCAGGTGAATATTGGAGATCGTTCCTTGTTGGAACATTGTTTATTGTTGGGATATCACCATATTATCTAGTTTATCTTAATGCATCTGTATACTTGGTAAAGGGTGGAAGGCTCAGCCTTATGCCTAGTGTTTTGTTCCACTCTTGCCGCCCTAGTTTCCGTCATATCGGTGTTATGTTCCCGGATTTTGCGTTCCTTACGTGGTTGGGTTATAATGGGAACCCCTTGACAGTTAGCCTTGAATAAAACTCCTCCAGCAAGGCCTGACCTTGGTTTTACCATTCGCCACCTAGCCTTTTTCCCTTGGGTTTCGCGGACACAAGGGTCATCTTTATTTTAAACCCCCGGGCCAGTGCTTCTCTAACTGTTGGTCCAACCCAGAGCACCATGCGGGGCCTTCCCTTGGCAACTTGGGTTACGTTGGCTCCCGTACGCTTAGCTTATCCGGTGTGCCCTGAGAACGAGATATGTGCAGCTCCTATCGGGATTTGTCGGCACAACGGGTGGTCTTGCTGGACTTGTTTTACCATTGTCGAGGATGTCTTGTAACCGGGATGCCAAGTCTGATCGAAATGTCTCGGGAGAAGGAATATCCTTCGTTGACCGTGAGAGCTTGTGATGGGCTAAGTTCGGACTCCCCTGCAGGGATTTGAACTTTCGAAAGCCGTGCCCGCGGTTATGGGCAGATGGGAATTTTTTAATGTCCGGTTGTAGATAACATGAAACTTAACTTAATTAAAATGAATCAACCGCGTGTGTAACCGTGATGGTCTCTTCTCGGCGGAGTCCGGGAAGTGAACACGGTGTTGGAGTAATGCTTGACGTAGGTTGTTCTAGGATCACTTCTTGATCATAGTTGTTCGACCATGCTTTTGCCTTCTCTTCTCGCTCTCTTTTGCGAACAGGTTAGCCACCATATATGCTAGTCGCTTGCTGCAGCTCCACATCATACCTTACCTTACCTATAAGCTTAAATAGTCTTGATCGCGAGGGTGTGTGATTGCTGAGTCCCCGTGACTCATAGTTTACTTCCGAAAACAGATGCAGGGACCGATGATACCGCTCCAGATGATGCGCTTGAGCTCAAGTGGGAGTTCGATGAGGACTCTCGTCGTTACTATGTGTCTTTCCCAGATGATCAATAGTGGTGCCCAGTTGGGGCGATCGGGGAGCGTGTCGCATGTGGGGGTTGATCTTTATTTTGGTACCGTAGTCGGACCATGAGTGTATTGGATGATTGTAATGTTATTCATGTATTTGTGTGACGTAGCGAGTGTAAGCCAACTATGTATCCTTTTCCCCTTTTATTTATTTACATGGGTTGTTGTGAAGATTACCTTACTTGCGACATTGCTTTCAATGCGGTTATGCCTCTAACTCATGCTTCGACACGTAGGAGATATAGCCGCATCGAGGGCGTTACATGGATGGACAGAGGTCACCGGCACAGGCGTCTTGCCCTTTTGGAAGGAGGCCGCCTGCCCGAGTCCGGAACCACTAGGGGTTCCGGTGCGGTGTTCGGCTGAGGGACGAACTCGGAGCCCTCGGGAGCCTTGCTCCCTCTGCTCCCGGAGTCCGGAAGGTCTCCTAGAGGCACCTCCGGGACTGTCTCCCCTCGACCTGGTGCCTCTTGAGACAATACCTCGGCGTTGTCCGTAGGGCAAGGGGAGGTGGCGGTTGGAAGTGGATCGCTATCCATATCCAACGAGCCCAGGGAGCCGTCCGACGATACGTCGATACGGGCTCGTGGCGGTCTGCATAGTCATAATTCGGCGTTAGGAGAGGCAGTGCGACAAAGGTATGCTATGAGTTACTCTGGCATCCGAACACTTACGACTTCACCAGGGGCTTGGCCCTCAGCAGCCACTCGTCTTCGCCTTCGGTGGCGGTGGTGGAGTAGTCCGGAAGGAGAGTCCTTCCCTTCTTGGACCCTTCGGCCCCCCGGTTGGGACGGCCTTCCTTTTCTTGTCTCCCCTGACTGGAGGGGGAGCATCTTCATCCTCATCCTCGTCTTTGAGGGAGGAGTGCGTCGCGGAGTTATCGGACGATGAGTCCGATAACACCTGGCGTTGGGAACTCTTTCGGGTTCCCTTGGCCTTCTTGGTCTTCTCCGGCACCTTGTAAGGAGCCGGAGTCAGCATCTCCATCAGGAGAGCGTCCGCAGTGTCTTCGGGCAGAGGGGCCAGACAGTTAATCTGCCCCAATGTCTCCACCCAGTCCTGTCAAAGGCATGGAGCTCAGACCCCACACGTGGTTAAGCTAGGGGAAATAAATATCCTACTAGATGTATGGAACTCACTGAATGCGCTCGGCGCTTTGCGCTTAGCCCACGGTCCTCGGTGAGAGAGGGAGGGACCTCGGCGCCCTTGAACAGCACCTTCCAGATGTCCTTGTGCGTCGTGCCAATGATCTCGCTTAGAGTCTGGTGCTTGGCTGGGTCAAACTCCCACAAATTGAAGTCCCGTTGTTGGCACGGGAGGATCCGGTGGATGAGCATGACCTGGACTATGTTGACAAGCTTGAGCTTCCTGCTTGCCATATTTCAGATACATTTCTGGAGTCCGTCCAGCTCTACCGATGAACCCCAGGAGGCCCTTCTCTTTCCAGGAGTTGAGCCGCGTGGGGATTCTTGATCGAAACTTGGGGGCAGCCACCCATTTGGTGTCACGCGGCTCGGTGATGTAGAACCACGCCGATTGCCACCCCTTTATGGTCTCCACGAAGGAGCCTTCAAGCCATATAACGTTGTGCATCTTGCCCACCATGGCTCCGCCGCATTCTGCTTGTTGGCCGCCCACCACCTTCGGCTTGATATTGAAGGTCTTTAACCACAGGCCAAAGTGGGGCCGGATGTGGAGGAAAGCCTCACACACGACGATGAACGCTGAAATGTTGAGGACGAAGTTCGGGGCCAGATCATGGAAGTCCATCCCGTAGTAGAACATGAGACCACGGACAAACGGATGGAGGGGAAACCCCAGTCCACGGAGCAAGTGGTGGAGGAAAACTACCCTCTTGTGAGGTTCAGGGGTAGGAACGATCTGCCCTGCAGCGGGCAGTCCATGCGCGATATTCGCAGCCAAGTATCCGGCTCCGCGCATGTAACGCCCCGAGACCGATGTGCCAGGTGTCCTCCAGTTATTCGCTGTTGTTGCTTTATCTTTGCTTGTGTGTCATGCATTGCATATCATGTCATCATGTGCATTTCATTTGCATACATGTTCATCTCATGCATCCGAGCATTTTCCCCGTTGTCCGTTTTGCAATCCGGCGCTCCCATGTTACCCGGTGTCCCTTTCTACCTCTTTTCATGTGCGGGTGTTAAACGTTTTAGGATTGGACCGAGACTTGTCATGCGGCCTTGGTTTACTACCGGTAGACCGCCTGTCAAGTTTCGTGCCATTTGGACTTCGTTTGATACTCCAACGGTTAACCGAGGGACCGAAAAGGCCTCGTGTGTGTTGCAGCCCAACACCCTTCCAAAGTGGCCCAAAACCCACCAAAACCCTCTCCATCATCTCGGTCATTCGATCACGATTGAGTGGCCGAAAACCGCACCTCATTTGGACTCTCCTAGCTCCCTCTACCTATATATATGTGCAACCCTTCCAAATTCGCGGGCCAAACCCTAGCAATCTTCCTCCTTCCGCCGCCGGACACTTTCCCGCGCCGACGGACATGTCCGCCCGTCCCCGCGCCGCCGCCCCCAGCCTCTCCTGGACCGCCACGTGGCAAGCGCCGCCGCGCGTCGCCGCGGGCCCGCGAGCCCACGGCCGGCCCTTCGAGCCCATCTCCTCCGCGCGCCTGCCCCGAGCGAGGCCCGCGTCCGCGCCGCTTCTTCCCTAGCGCCGGCGCCGCCAGCCGCCCCGGGCGCCATCGCCGGCCGCCGCTCCGCCGCGTGGGATCCTCGCCGGCGCCGCCATCCACGCCTCGCCGCCCCACTCCTCCTCCGCCGCAGCCGCACCTCCCCGCCGCCCTCTTCGGCTCGGATCCGGCGGGATCCGGCGCCCCAACCTCACCGGCCCTCTTCTCCGACCTCCGGCGACCCTCCGGCGAACTTCGAGCTCAGTGCGCTACACTGCCACCCCGATCTAGATCTGGATCCAAACCCTAGAGGGTTGACTTTTCCCCTCTCCCTTGTATTATTTTGCATTTTTCATCGTGCTATAACTCCGCAACCATAGCTCCGTTTTGGGCGTGTAGCATATCAAAATGTTCGCCTCAAAGAGTACATCATTTCATCTGATTGCGTCATTTTCCTTTGAGCTCATCTTGATGCCCGAAATGCTGTTGGAAGAGAGCTATTTGAGTTAATTGTCAGATCTGCTGCACCAAATAGCTATTTGTCATTTTTGCCATGATTAATGTGTGCATGATATGCTCCTGAGCTCTACACGAGTTTTGTTATATGCCATGCCATCTTTACAGAGGGGCTATCCATGTATTTTTGTGATATGTGTGGTGACTAGCACAAGCTTGCAAAGTAGTGCATTCGTTAATGCTGATTTCAGGGACTTCGAATTTCTCTAAGTCCTTGATCTGTTTTTATCAATATGCCATATGTTCATGTTATTTCCTAGTGATCCGTGCCTCTTTTGAGGATGATCAGTAAGAGTGATTTGTTAATCTTGTGGTTCTCTATCCATCCATTTCTTTGTTTGAATTTATGGAGCACCCTAGCTTGAGTCAATCGAGCTCTACTTTTGCTATTTCGTGAATCCTGGCAGATTGTCTACTTGTTAGCGATTTTGCCGAGGATGTTGTTGTTGATCCGTGCATGCTATGTTGTTGTTCTTTCCATGTCTAGCTTATATAATATGAATTATTGATGGGTGTATGCTTAGATTGTCATGCCTTACTCTGTAGTGAGTGCATCGAGCTCATAAACATGCCTAATCGTTAACAGATTTGCATGCTCCAGTTTTTCACTAAGTCTGTAATCTGATTATGTTTTTGCCATGTTCACATGCTTGCAATGATATTTTCTGTTCCCTTTTGGCTCAAGGTCACTAAGGGGCTTTTGTTAAGCTCTTTGAGTAGCTCCATTCCATGCCTTGCCTTACCATGTTAATTTCCTGTAGCATGTAGTTTTCGTGCTCCAAAGTGTGCTACCTGATCTGAAATTCCGGGCTTGTGTTAATTTCACTAAGTCTGAAACCTGTTTATCATTTGCATTTTTGCTATGCTTGTTTGAACCTGTTAATGGATGAATTAGCCGTAGCTCAGTGTTCATCTTTTGTCAAGCATCATGAGTGGTTCCCTGTCATGTATTTTGTTGTCATGTTTGAGTGCTGTAGCATATTTACCTTGATGCATTTATATGGCTACTTGCTGATTATCGTAGACCGGTGCCATATTTGTTTTGCTTGCCATTTCCACACCGTGCATCCGATTCCGGTGTTCTTTATATCGATTTCAACCGAAATCACCTCACCTTTCCAGTGGCACACTTGGATTTCCAGGTTTAGGCCAGGTTCAATCATTCCTTGTCAAATCTTGCATATGCATCACATATCGCATCCCGCATAGCATACCATGTTTGCATCTTGTTGTTTGAGCTTTGCACGTGGTTGATTGTGTTCCTTTTGCTTGTTTGTCTTGTTTGAGTAGAGCCGGGATACGAGTTCGCTAACGAGGAGCCCGTTGAGTTTGCTTTTGAGGATCCAGTCAACTCCGACAACTTTGCAGGCAAGATGATCATACCCTCGAAATCACTTATATCTTTGCTTGCTAGATGCTCGCTCTTTTGCTGTGCCTATGCTGCGATGCCTACCACTTGCTTATCATGCCTCCCAAATTGCCATGTCAAACCTCTAACCCACCTGGTCCTAGCAAACCATTGATTGGCTATGTTACCGCTTTTGCTCAGCCCCTCTTATAGCGTTGTTAGTTGCAGGTGAAGATAAAGTTTGTTCCTTCTTGGAACATGGAGATGTTGTTCCTTGTTGGAACATGTTTACTTGTTGGGATATCACAATATCTCTTATTTAATTAATCCATCTATATACTTGGTAAAGGGTGGAAGGCTCGGCCTTTTGCCTAGTGTTTTGTTCCACTCTTGCTGCTCTAGTTTCCGTCATATTGGTGTTATGTTCCCGGATTTTGCGTTCCTTACACGGTTGGGCGATAATGGGAACCCCTTGACAGTTCGCCTTCAATAAAACTCTTCCAGCAATGCCCAACATTGGTTTTACCATCACCTAGCCTCTTTTTCCCTTGGGTTTCGCGGACTCAAGGGTCATCTTATTTAAACCCCCCCGGGCCAGTGCTCCTCTGAGTGTTGGTCCACCTCGTCAGCCGCCGGTGGCCACCAGGGGCAACTCTGGGCTAGCCTACCGGAAGTTTAGACAATCTGAGTGTGCCCTGAGAACGAGATATGTGCAGCTCATATCGGGATTTGTCAGCACATTCGGGCGGTGTTGCTGGATTTGTTTTAACTTGTCGAAGTTGTCTTGTAGAACCGGGATACCGAGTCTGATCGGAATGTCTCGGGAGAAGGTATATCCTTCGTTGACCGTGAGAGCTTGTCATGGGCTAAGTTGGGAATCCCCTATAGGGTTTTGAACTTTCAAAAGCCGTGCCCGCGGTTATGGGCAGATGGGAATTTGTTAATGTCCGGTTGTAGATAACTTGAACCTTAACTTAATTAAAATGAATCAACTACGTGTGTAACCGTGATGGTCTCTTCTCGGCGGAGTCCGGGAAGTGAACACGGTGTTGGAGTAATGTTTGCCGTAGGTTGTTCTTTAGTTCTTCGTTCGTGCTTTGCCTTCTCTTCTTGCTCTCTTTTGTGAACAGGTTAGCCACCATATATGCTAGTCGCTTGCTGCAGCTCCACATATTACCTTGCCTTACCTATAAGCTTAAATAGTCTTGATTGCGAGGGTGCGAGATTGCTGAGTCCCCATGACTCACAGATTACTTCCAAACCAGATGCAGGGCCCGATGACTCCATTCCAGATGATGCGCTTGACCTCAAGTGGGAGTTCGACGAAGACTCATGCTGTTACTATGTGTCTTTCCCTGATGATCAGTAGTGGTGCCCAGTTGGGGCGATCGGGACCATGTCGCATGTTGGGGTTGATCTTTTATTTTGGTACCGTAGTCGGACCATGAGTGTATTGGATGATTGTAATGTTATTATGTACTTTGTGTGACGTGGCGAGTGTAAGCCAACTATGTACCTTTCCCCTTATTATCTATTTACATGGGTTGTTGTGAAGATTACCTTACTTGCGACATTGCTTGCAATGCGGTTATGCCTCTAAGTCGTGCTTCGACACGTAGGAGATATAGCCGCATCGAGGGCGTTACAGCGCAGCTTCTTGATGTGTCCCTCCGTAACGGAGGAAGCCATCCATTTGCCTCCATCTCCGGACATGATTGGAGAAGGTTGGGGGGAAGGATGTGGGCTTGGGCGTTGGACCTCGAGTGCGCAAGAGTGGATGAGCAAGGAGGAAGAAGGCGTGGGTAGAAAAAGGTTAAACCTTGTCCCTTTATAAGGGCGGCCGAAACTATGCGCCCCCACTAGCCTAGTAAAACTCACTTATCCCCCAAGCACCGTAATCGATGGCGCAGTTGGGTTACCCACGCCCGTATTGATGAGAATCCCGTAATAAGGGGGACACGATCTCTGCTCTGACAAGACGTGTCAAAAAACTGCCTCGCGTTATTTGCGGGGCTAGTTAAAGGAAACGGTTCGATTTGTGGAAATATTATTCTCTCTATGGTGGTATGTGGAACTTATTTTGAAGGGTCGGACACTATCCTTGTATTTAAATTCTTCCGTGCTGTATTCGGAGGAGGAACCCGCCTTGCAATGCCGAATACAATACTGCGCGCCGGATTCATCGTCATTGAAGCCTGGTTCAGGGGCTACTGAGGGAGTCCTGGATTAGGGTGTCTCCGGACAGCCGGGCTATATCCTTTGGCCGGGCTGTTGGACTATGAAGATATAAGATTGAAGACTTCGTCTCGTGTCCGGATGGGACTCTACTTGGCGAGGAAGGCAAGCTAGGCAGTACGGATATATATATCTCCTCCTTTGTAACCGACCTTGTGTAACCCTAACCCTTTCCTGTGTCTATATAAACCGGAGGATTTTAGTCCGTAGGACAACATACAATCATACCATAGGCTAGCTTCTAGGGTTTAACCTCTCCGATCTCGTGGTAGATCAACTCTTGTAATACTAATATCATCAAGAATAAATCAAGCAGGACGTAGGGTTTTACCTCCATCAAGAGGTCCCGAACCTGGGTAAAACATCGTGTCCCCTGCCTCCTGTTACCATCCGCCTTAGACACACAGTTCGGGACCCCCTACCCGAGATCCGCCGGTTTTGACACCGACACCACCACTGCCTAAGGTGGTAGAGGTAAATTCTCTAATGAAATTTAATGATAATGATAATCCTCCCAATATGCACCCTAGCCAATGCCTTTATGAGTTTGAAAATTACATTAGAAAGCAAGATCACTTCCATGCAAATGTTGTGAAACAACTGAAATACAATTATGATATGATTGCTCGCTTGAGTGACTTGTTATTTAGAATCTAAAATGATGTTAGAGGTGTGGGAAAGCTTGCTTCTATGGTTCAAACCGAGTTAGAAAAAGTTGCTAAATCTCAAAGAGAGTTGCTAGATGAAATGAATAATAATATAAGTGACTTTGCTATTAGAGTAGCAACTAGAGGAGGTAAAATGACTAAGGAACCACTTCATCCTGAGGGACACCCAAAAAAAATTGAACATGACTCTCCAAGAGCTACCACTGATGCACGTAGTCCTTCTAAAAAGAAAAAGAAGAAGAAAAATGATAGGATTTCGCATGCCTCTAGTGAACCTGAAGTATAAAAACCTCCTGGTAATGATAATGAAGTTTCTATCTTCGATGCTGAAACTCAATCTGGTAGTGAAAACTCACCTTTTGATAATAAAAAGGTAATTATGAGGTTCATGAAGACACTCAAACAAATAATAAAGAACCAAACAATGATGGTGAGATAGAACCAACAGTTGATCTTGATAACCCACAACCTAAGAATAAAAGATATGATAAAATCTACTTTGTTGCTAGAAAACATGGTAAGGAAAGAGAACCATGGTTCAAAAACCTATCCCCTTTCCACCTAAGTCAACTGAAAAGAAAGATGATGAAGAATTTGAACGCTTTGCTGAAATGCTGAGGCCAGTCTTTTTGCGTACTCGCTTGACAGATATCCTTAAAATGCCTCCTTATGCAAAGTACATGAAAGACATCGTCACCAATAAGAGAAAAATACCGGAAGCTGAAATCTCCACCATGCTTGCTAATTATACTTTTAAAGATGGAGTGCCTAAAAAACATGGAGATTCGGGAATATCAACTATACCTTGCTCTATCAAAAGAAATTATGTGAAAACTGCTTTATGTGATTTGGGAGCTGGTGTTAGTGTTATTCCTTTCTCTTTATATAAAAGACTTGATTTGAATAAACTCACACCTACTGAAATATCTTTGCAAATAGCTGACAAATCTACTACCATACCTATCGGTATTTGTGAGGATGTGCCCATTGTTGTTGCTAATGTTACTATTTTGACTGACTTTGTTATACTTGAGATGCCCGAGGACGACAACATGTTGATTATCCTTGGTAGACCCTTCTTGAATACTACAGTGCTGTTATTGATTGCAATAAAAGCAAGGTCACTTTTCATATCAATGGTAATGAGCATACGGTGCACTTTTCGAAGAAACAATTCCAAGTGAATGGTATTAATGTTATTGAAAAATCTCCGACAATCACTATTGGAAGTTTTCAACTACCTCTACCTACTGCCAAAAATAAATATGAAATGCTTATTGTTGGGGACATTCACATCCCCGTTGAGGTAACTTAGTGATTTACGGAAGTTCTTCGGTTTCATGCTAATCGAAAGTGGATAAATAAGACTTGATCAACCTTATTAATGGATCATTTTTTAGAGGTATGAAGTTGATGAATTTAGTGAGAACTACCTTCTGTCCCTACCTTTTGTTTTCTGTTTTTATTAGTTGAATAAAATAAAATGCCATCCTTTTTCTATTTTCTGAATTTCATGTGCAATAAAAAATGACCCAAAAACAAAAGTTCTCATAATGCTCTCAAATTTTAATATGATTTTTTTTCTAAATATTTAAGAATTTTGGGTGCAAATAACATAAGAGGGAGGTGCACCAGGTGGGCACAACACACTTGGGCGCGCCCTGGTGGGTTGTGGGCCCCACGTGGGCCCCTCACTTATCTCTTCATCCCACATCACCACCTACCTCCAGAAAAAAATCACCATTGGTCTCGCTCTCTCTCTTGTTCTTGCTCTCAAACCCGCAGATTTCGATCTCTTTACTCGAAGCTCCATTTCTGAAACTGTTTTGGGGGATTGTTGCTTGGTATGTGACTCCTCTGTTTGTCCAATTAGCTTTTGCTTTAGTGGTTTATATTTTGAATAATTAGACTCTTGGTGCTACTGTAGATGAGCTTGCATGTTGAACTCTTAGAGTTTTAAGATGTTTGAACGCTTGCTATGGCCTCTGTGCATCCCTATGAGTAGTTGCTACCAATCTTATAAAGTTTTGTTGACAAATTTTTGTCACACAAAATTTTTCAGAAATTTTTACGCGAACATGATGATCCTCTTTGGAAGGAGTTCTTTGAGGAGGAGATCCTCGGAGGCATCTTGTAACATCCCAAATTTTCAATTTGGAATGTTATACATAGATCATACTTGCATATCATATTTTATTGCATTTCGTCTCGCGATCCTCGAAAATCCTAAGCAACTCAAGGACCCTCGGAGAGAGTTGGGCATTTCCCCAGTTTTCAAATTTGATTTTATCAAATTTTGAAACGAGAATTTTGGTTCTAATTATTTTTCTCTCCGAAAATATTTCATATTAAAATATATGAGAGGAGATAATATGAGTTCTCCAAGATAATTGAAAGATTGGAGGAAAAATATTAAAATCAAAAATTTGTTTTATTTGGATTTTTTATAATTTTGTTTGCATTAGAAAAATTGCATGTTTTCAAAATTGCATTCTAGGGCCAAGAAAATGTTCACCTCGTTCTAAATATTTTATTTAGACGGTGAAAATTTGTTTTGGCATTTTTAGAATTTTATTTTATTTTCTAGGATTTTTTTAGTTTCGGCAAAATTATTTAAAAAAAAGTTGCACAGGGGCTAACTGGGCCGAAGCCCAGCCGCCGGCACGCCTCTCCCCGCGACGCCGTCTCCTCCCAGGAGACCGACGCCGCCCCGCCGCCGTCGACTCAGGGAGTCCGGCTAGGACTCCTCCCCGTCGCCTCTTGCCCCCTCCCCTTTATATACACCGCCCCCCCACCACCACCACCACGCACCACCGCCGCCTCGCCCCGCCTGCAACCACAGCCGTCGCCGCCCACTGCCGCGCCGCCACCGCCGCACCTTGCCCCGTCGTCACTGCCGCACCTTGCCCCGTCGTCACCGCCGCGTCTCGCAGGACCGAAGAGGTAGCCGTTGGTTTTTTTAAGAAAACCGATCCAGTTTTTTTAAGAAAACCCCTAGTTCGTTTTTTCGGTTCGCCGGTTTTTCTCGGTTTTTCTTTTTAGCGAACGTTCGTCCGTACGTTCGTTTTAACGAACGGTTTTCGTTCGTTAGTTACAGACAACGAACGCTCGTTCGTTAGCCTGTTCGTCATTTTTCTTTTATCGGATTTTTCCGCGGTTATTTATGATCGCGATTTCTGATCCGATTTTTGTTCTAGTTTATCTTCTCGCTTGTTTGTCGGAATCAGGCGATTCAAGCGCCTAGATCTTCGTCTCGAGACCCTCTTTCCGTTTAACCAACTTAAACATGCTCTTTCTACTGTAAAATTTGACCTAGGTCCAGATTAGTAAATGGATCTTGTTTTCCTTGCCGTTTGAGTTTCGTTGCTCCATTAGATTTGATTCTTTTTGCAAACTGGAGTTCTTAAGTTGAACTTTCTGGTTAGACCTTCTTATTTGAGTTTTACCCGTGTTTATTTGCTTGATTGCTTGTGTATGCTATTGTTTGTTTGCGATAGAATTCCCGGAGTGTGAAGCGTGTTATTTGGAGTCCCTAGGTTTCGCGGGTCGTCAGCAAGGCAAGTAACACTTTGATCATACCCTTTATCACCAAGTTTTTATGCATTAGTTCCAATCCTCAAACATTGCATGGTTAGGATGTCATTAACACGTGGGTTGGGAAGTAGTTGATGAGGTAGAACCTATTGCCCTGTAACATTCAAACCCTTGGGAGTTACTTCGACGCGTTGCTTATATTGCTATGCTATGCTCGTAGACGTGGTTTGGGCGAGTGAAATCCATGACATATGTGAGATTGTTAATTAATGGTTCAACTTAAGGTGGCAACTAAAATACACATCTGCTTGGATTGAGGCAAATGGAGTACCCAGTGTTGCCTGTATTTTTGGAAATCCCAGAGTACCCATGTGATTTTCCTATGGACCGCCACCCAGGCTCAAAGGGAACTGAGATGATTCATGCTAGAAACTTCCGTGTGCAGCCACACGCTATTATGGGCTCTAGCATAGTTGAGTAAGTTACGTGAAGCTCTTGAAGACGTGGATAAGCAGGTAGTGGGTTGTACGTTTGGTATGGTCTGCCCGGAGTAGAGAGTTAATGTTCCTGAAAGACTATGTCTCGGTCATCCATTTCTCAAACATCATATGGTGAGAGGAATTCAATGGAGGCGATCGAGTCTTGTGGGGAAAAGTGCGCAAACCTCTGCAGAGTGTACAAACTAATCATGGTTAGCCGTGTCCCCGGTTATGGACATCTTGAGTATCTAGTACTTGGAGTATCTTAAGTATCTCATCACTCTGAAATTAATATTGTTGGGTTTATAATTACATTTAATTGAGATTGAGTTGGAGGAACCTTCTCAATGATGTTTCAACTACCATGATAGTTAAATAAAATATATTCCTTTGGTGTAGGGAAAAATTGGCTTTTCGCAAAAACTATAACCAGAGAGCTTTCCACCAGCCAAATATGCATGTAGTGATAGCATTATTCTGTTCTTGCTCTACTGTGTTACTTTGCCAGCATATTTCATGTGCTGACCCGTTTTCGGGCTACAACGTATTATGTTGCAGACTTTTCAGACGAGGAGTAAGGTTCATTAGGTCTTTCCCGTGCAGCTCAGCTATGCCGTTGGAGTTGATGGACTCACTTTATCTTCCAAGCCTTCCGCTGTTATCGTATTAGATGGCCTTAAGCCATATTTATTGTAATAAGTTCTCTTTGGAGACATTCAATGTAATAAGTGTGTGATTGCTACTCTGTTATAAATCCTCGAGTACTGTGTGTGTCAGCATTACCAATCCAGGGATGACACTGAAGCATAGAGACTTGACCGTTTGAGGTCGGGTCTCTACAAGATGGTATCAGAGCACACGCTGAGTGTAGGACACGACCACTAAGCTAAAACCAGAGATCACTATTCTCTTCTCATTTCTGACTCCTCTCCATTTTCCACTCTTTAGGATGGCGGATGCAAGGAACAAGTTTTCACAACCGGATGAAGAAGCACCTTTTGGACGACACTTGAAGGAAGTCACTAGGTATCTGAACATAGGAATACCAAGCTTCACCGGGACCTACAACGCCACTTTGCCAGAAGAGGAGCGATGGATGATTCAAGTTCAAGTTCCAGGAAGAACCTTCATGCTAGTCACTAAACCCATAGAGTTTTCCTTCGATGCACCAACCTAGAGTCTAGGAAAGAGTATGGCAGCTCACATCACCATGGGACGCATTGGAGAAGTTTACCAAAAGGAACTTAAGGATACTATCTACCAGATTTGTGGGCGTCGAGACGAGCAATGGGAGATGATCAGCACCAGGAAGGATAGATCAATTGCAGCTTTCATCCAGGAACTAAACCAGCACATTCGACGCTAGGAGAATTAGATGTGCGCGGGCATGATAGATCTGAAGAAGGCAATGACTAGGATCACGGAACTGGAGGAAGAACTCAAGGCTACACGTGAAGATTATGAGGAGGAAATCGTCGTACTAGTGGAGAAGAATGATGACCTGATTAAGAAGATCGGAATATTCATGGGAGAACCCACACTAGTAGAAGAAGACGAAGAACCCAAGGAGATTCGCCCGGAGGACTACATCATCATCGACGACACCGACTCCGACCTTAGCGATGATGACTTTGAAGACGAAGCTGGAGCAGATATCATGGAGTCTTCAACCGAGGAATATTTTTCGTAGACCACCACATCAGTAGTAGTATTCCACCATGTAAATACTATAGTCCGAGCACTTTTGTGATAGTTCTAGACCGATTGTATGCCTTTCTTGATTGAGTGAGTGAAATGATTGTGTTTGTCTCATGTGCATATGGGTAGTGCTTTCTCATTAGACCTCATTCTATTCTAATCTCTCCCCTCTAAAGCCATCAGATGCCTCCGAGACTTGACCCCGGATTTGCTTTCCCACTGGAGCTCACTCAGTTGATCCAGCAACAGAATACCCTGATGCAGTTGTTAGTTTAGAACCAAGGCAACAACAAAAACAACAACAACAACAACAATCCACCACCACCACCAGTTGACAACTTAGCCCGTTTTCTGAGGTTGCAGTCATCGGTGTTTTCCAGTAGCACCGAGCCTATAGTACCAGATGATTGGCTCTGCAGGTTTGGAAGGGAGTTAACCACTTCAGGATGTACTGATGCTGAGAAGGTGCATTTTGCCGCACATCAGTTGGATGGACCAGCAGCCTCATAGTGGGAGAATTACACTGTCACCTACCCTATAGCCACAGTGACATGGGACCAGTTTCAGCAAGCCTTCCCTACAACTCATGTCTCAACTGGAGCTATGAGTCTGAAGAAGTGTGAGTTTCACAACTTACGCTAGGGGAACCGTACTGTGGCTCAGTACGCGGATGAGTTTAGCAAGTTATCTCGCTATGCCCCTGATGATGTGGCCATAGATGCCGAAAAGCAGGAGAAGTTTATGGAAGGGCAGAATGATCATATGAGCATGCAGTTGATGGTGGCAACATTCAACAACTACCAGGAGTTGGTAGATAAGGCTCTTATGATTGAAGGGAAGTAGCAGTAGATTGAGAACCGTAAGAGGAAGTATGGACAAGGGAGGTATAACTCAGGAGCTCAGCAGAAGCCTCGCCTAACCCCAAACTCGGGAGGACTTGTTCATAACCATGGAGGCCACAACCATAATGGAGGAAGTAACCATAATCATACTGTCCCAAGGAATGGGAATGGGAATGGAGCAAGCAACAATCAGAACCGCCCCAATCCAGCCACACCCGCCAAGAGAGACCTAAGCCACGTTACTTGTTTCAAGTGCGGGAATACTGGACACTATGCCATGGAAGAATGGAAACGGAAATGGGAGCGCTGGGAAGAAGCCCAATCCATTCAACAAAGAACAAGTAAACCACGTTAACGTGGAGGAGGTTGAAGAGCAGCCAGACGCGGTTATTGGTAAGTTTTTGGTTAAGTCATTTACTGCTCTCGTTGTTTTTGATACTGGTGCATCGCATTCATACATATCAAGGGAACTCATGGATAAGTTTAAACTACCGACCAAACCCTTAGGACCCCTCTGTTAGTAAGTTCACCTGGAGCAGAGTATATGTCTAGTCGATGGTGCTACCAGATACCCTTAACCATTGGCAACCATGTTTTTCCGTCCGACCTAATAATCTTGGAGTCACAAGGATTGGATGTGATATTAGGAATGGACTGGATGTCAAAGTATGGAGGAAGCATTGACTGTGTTAGTAAGTCAATTTGTCTCACCACCCCGGAGGGAAAAAGGATCAAATATATATCTAGGCATGAACCCAGAAGTAGCCAAGTAAATACCCTCATGGGAGTTGTTCAGGAGGAAGTGCCTGTAGTAAAGGATTACCCGGATGTTTTTCCAGAGGAGTTACCAGGCATGCCACCGGATCGAGATATCGAGTTTTTGATAGAGCTATTACCAGGCACAGGGCCAATATCCAAGAGACCCTATCGGATGCCCGCGAATGATCTGGAGGAGATTAAGAAACAGATCAAGGAGTTATTGGAGAAGGGTTACATTCGACACCGTGGGGAGCCCCAGTGCTTCTGGTTGAGAAGAAGGATAAGTCCCTAAGAATGGTTGTTGATTATCGGGCCTTGAACGAAGTAACGATTAAGAACAAGTACCCATTTGCCGATGATCAATGATCTGTTTGACCAGCTGCATGGAGCTAAGGTGTTTTCGAAGGTCGATCTGCGATCAGGATACCATCAGCTAAAGATTCACGAGAAGGATATACCAAAGATAGCCTTCACCACACGGTATGGGTTATATGAATATACAGTCATGTCGTTTGGACTGACTAATGCCCCTGCCTATTTCATGAGCATGATGAACAAGGTGTTCATGGAATATTTGGATAAGTTTGTTGTGGTGTTCATTGATGATATAATGGTATATTTGAAGAATGAAGAGGAACACAGGGAGCATTTGCATTTAGTTCTCGAGAAACTCAGGGAACATCAGTTGTATGCCAAGTTCAGCAAATGCGAGTTTTGGTTGAAGGAAGTCGGATTCCTTGGACATGTTATCTCAGGAGAAGGTATAGCAGTAGACCCCACCAAGGTTTAGTCAGTCATTGAATGGTTGGCACCCACTTCAGTTAGTGAGATCCGCAGTTTTCTTGGACTTGCAGGATACTATCGGAGATTCATTGAGAATTTTTCCAAGATTGCGAAGCCAATGACGGAGTTATTGAATAAGGATACAAGGTTTAAATGGACGGAAGATTGCGAGGCAAGTTTCCAGGAGCTGAAGAAACATTTGACTACAGCCCCAGTGTTAACACTGCCAGATATACGTAAGGATTTTCAAGTGTATTGCGATGCCTCACGCTTAGGACTTGGAAGTATGCTCATGCAGGACGGAAGAGTTGTTTCGTATGCCTCACGACAACTAAAACCACATGAGTTGAATTATGCCACGCATGATTTGGAGCTAGCAGCCATAGTGCATGCGTTGAAGACCTGGAGGCATTAACTTATTGGAAACCATTGTGATGTGTACACGGATCATAAGAGTTTGAAGTACATCTTCACACAGAAGGAACTGAACCCTAGGCAGAGAAGATGGTTGGAGCTCATAAAGGATTATGACATGAAGCTTCACTATCATCCAGGAAAGGCCAATGTCGTAGCAGACGCTTTGAGCCAGAAGAGTTATGCTAATACCCTAGAGAGCATGGGATCGCCGAAGGAGTTAGCAGAGGATCTCAGGGAACTTCGATTGGAGATTGTAACTAGAGGTTTGTTCCAACAATGGAGATTTAGTCTACATTGTTCGGAAAGATTCGAGAAGCCCAGAAGGATGACAAAGAGATTGCCGAGATAAAGGAGAAAATGAGCGAAGGAAAGGCCAAAGGTTTTTGTGAGGATGAACATGACACCTTATGGTTTGAGGACCGTGTTTATGTGCCCAATAACACAGAGATCAGGAAGTTAATACTTCAGGAGGCTCATGACTCACCATACTCGATACACCCCGGAAACACCAAGATGTATTTGGATTTGAAGGAACATTTCTGGTGGACAGGGATGAAGAAGAATATCACCGAGTATGTAGCCGTATGTGATGTATGTCAGAGAGTGAAGGCAGAGCATCAAAAGCCAGCAGGATTGCTATAGCCTATGCCGATAGCCGAATGGAAGTGGGATAAACTTGGCATGGATTTTATCACCGGACTGCCCAGGACCAAATCAGGTTATGATTGTATATGGGTAGTAGTTGACCGCTTGACCAAAGTAGCACACGTTATCCCAGTGAAAACAACTTATACTAGTGGAAAGTTGGCCAAGATATATATGACCAGGATCGTATGTCTGCATGGAGTTCCGAGGACCATCGTATCGGATAGAGGGACATAGTTTACCTCAAAGTTTTGGCATCAGTTGCACCAGACTTTGGGAACGAGGTTGGAGTTCAGTACAGCATTTCACCCGCAGACGGATGGACAGACCGTTAGAGTCAACCAGATTCTGGAGGATATGTTGAGAGCCTGTGCGCTAGATTATGGATCTAGTTGGGATGACAATCTGCCTTACGCAGAGTTCTCATACAACAATAGTTACCAAGCTAGCCTGAAGATGGCACCGTTCAAAGCCCTGTATGGACGAAGGTGCAGAACACCGTTGATGTGGGATGAAGTTGGAGACCGACAGTTGTTTGGACCAGACTTGATCAAAGAGTCTGAGGAGAAGCTTAAACTGATTCGAGATAGACTGAAGATAGCTCAGTCCAGACAGAAGAGTTATGCAGATTCGAAACGCAAGGAGGTAACCTATGAAATCGGAGACATAGCATATCTGCGAGTATCACCTTTGCGAGGAGTGAAACGTTTTGGAGTCAAGGGAAAGTTAGCCCCGAGATTTGTCGGACCGTATCATGTTTTGGAACGGATGGGAGAAGTTGCCTACAAGTTGGAGTTACCTGAAGGACTGTCTGGAGTTCACGATGTGTTTCACGTTTCCCGGTTGAAGAAGTGCCATGCTGAGATGGCCGACATACCGCTAAGAGATATCGTACCCTTGGAGGCGATTCAGTTGGACAATGATTTGACTTATGAGGAAAAGCTTGTCAAGATTTTGGAGCTTGCCAGTCGAGTCACCTGCAGCAAGGTTATCAAGTTTTGCAAAGTTCAGTGGAGCCACCATACCGAGGACGAAGCTACATGGGAACGAGAGGATGATCTTCGCAAAGACCACCCACACCTATTTTCTAGCCAACCCGAATCTCGAGGGCGAGATTCATCTTAAGTGGGGTAGGTTTGTAACATCCCAAATTTTCAATTTGGAATGTTATACATAGATCATTCTTGCATATCGTATTTTATTGCATTTCGTCTCGCGATCCTCGAAAATCCTAAGCAACTCAAGGACCCTCGGAGAGAGTTGGGGATTTCCCCGGTTTTCAAATTTGGTTTTATCAAATTTTGAAATGAGGATTTTGGTTTTAATTATTTTTCACTCCAAAAATATTTCATATTAAAATATATGAGAGGAGATAATATGACTTCTCCAAGATAATTGAAACATTGGAGGAAAAATATTGAAATCAAATATTTGTTTTATTTGGATTTTATTACAATTTTGTTTGCATTAGAAAAATTGCACGTTTTCAAAATTGCATTTTAGGCAAGAAAATGTTCATCTCGTTCTAAATATTTTATTTAGACGGTGAAAATTTGTTTTGGAATTTTTAGAATTTTATTTTATTTTCTAGGATTTTTTTAATTTGGATGGAATTATTAAAAAAATAGTTGCGCAGGGGCTAACTGGGCCGAAGCCCAGCCGCCGGCCCGCCTCTCCCCGTGACGCCGTCTGCCGGGGTACTGATCCATGGGCACCTATGGGACCGGCGGGCCGGGTCCCTTTCGGTTTGGCGGGGGCGGAGATCATGCAAAGAGCAAATCAAGGCGAAGCACGCGAGCGATTTACCCAGGTTCGGGCCGCACGGATGCGTAAAACCCTACTCCTGCTTTGTGGTTTTGTATTGATTTCTAGCTCGGGAGCGCGGAGTGCTACAGTACACACCAGCGGCTAGCAAGACCGAGCGTGAGTGTTCGAACTGGCTAACCCCCCTCCACGTTGCACACGGGCCTCCTTTTATATGCTCAAGGGGCTACCGACAGGTGGCAACGGAGGTAAAGGGCAAAAATGGAAAGGTGCTGTGGTAGGCACAGCTACCTGCTATAGTGTATCATACCTAACCCTGACGGCAGGGGACAAGGGTCTTAAATGCCCGTCTGTGTCGCCTAAAAAGTGCGAAAAGGGACCGCCAGGGACGCCACCGTTCGCCACGATGGCGATCTTGTCAGCGCCGCTTGCCACCGCACGTCCCTAGCTGCACAGCCTTCCGCCACGTACGCCTGGAAGGGCCCTAGAGCGACACGTTGGTGGATGTGCTGGAGCGCGGGCGTGGAGAGGTGGCTTGCCACGGCAAGCGCCTTGCCGCGGTCGTTGTCTTGTCGCGTCCGGGAGCTTGTCGCTCACCGGGTCTTGCCGGAACGCGTGGTGCGCAGCGGCAAGTTCCTTGAAATGCCTTAAGTGGCCTTCCCGGCAAGCTCCTCTTGCCGGGGTCTTGTCTTCTTGACTTGGACACTTTGTTCTTGAATGGCTCCAAAGGAACCACGGAGGATCTTGGCGGTCACCCGGCAAGCCTTGCCGCGGGATGCTGCGACTGCCCGTGCACAAGTTCGGGATACTAGGGTACCCCTACTCTAGTACACCGACAGGAGCCCCTGGGCCTGGGCCATACACGGTGCCGAGCGCTGTTGGGCCAGGCCCAAAACAGGGCACGGGCACGCGCGGCCTAGGTTACGCCGTATCTCACTCCGTATCCACCGCGCCCTCCCCGAACGGCACGCGTTGAATGCGACGTCGTGGGAGAGGTCGTGGGGGTTTCTTTATTCGGAAATGCGGAACGTCCGCCCCCTCCCCCTTTATAAGCAGGGGAAACAGGGGCAGTTGGCCCACTCGCCCGTTGTCGTTCCCAATCTCAGAAATCTCCGCCGCTCCCTTGCCTCCCCAAAGCTGAGAGAGAGCAGTGCTCCGCCCCCCATCGCCACTAGCACCACCAACGCCGTCGACCTCCTCCACTACTTCCACCATGGCTCCAAAAGCCGACAAGGGGAAGACCGTGAAGACGACCGAGGCGCAGCGGCTCGCGGCGCTGCGGAAGGAGCAGTCCCTTTCCCCCCCCCCAAGCTCGGCGCGAAGGAGCTGAGGGAGAACTACTATCTGTTCTGGTCGGCGGAGACGCGCGCGCATCCGCACACAAAGGTTCTCCCCGCCGCCGCTTGGAAGAAGGCTCCGAATGGGTACCCCTTCTTCGCATTGTTCTTCTATTGCGGGCTATGCCCGCCCTTCTCTGATTTCTTCTGCGACATCATGAACACGTATGAATTCCATCTCCTTGACTTCACCCCCAACGCCGTCCTGACAATGGCAGTTTTCGCACACCTCTGCGAAAACTTTGTCGGAGTCCTTCCCAACGTAGCCCTCTTCCGCCACTTTTTCATACCCCGAGTAGAGAGAGGAGAGCCTCTATCCGGCGGGATTGCCTGGATCTCAAGGCCCGGCAAGAAAGAGACCTATCTGGAGGGAGAATTCCGCGGCAAGTGGGAGGAGTGGAGAGCTGATTGGTGCTGGATTGACAAGGAGAGCCCGCAGCTATTTACCATCCGACGCCGAACCCCAGTAGCACGCGGCAGCGATTGGAGTGACATGGCTCCAGAGGACGCCAGGCTGAAGATTGCTGTCACTAGGATCCTGCGCCTGAGGTTTGCCGGGCTTACTGTTGGCGCTGTTGGCGCATACTTCCTTCGCTGCCGCATCGCCCCCCTGCAAGAACGAGGGAGGCCCACTTGGGAGTTCAAGAACGCGGTAGACATCATGAGGCTGCGGCCAGGCCTCAATTACAACTTCGCAGTCCTGGAGCTCAACGTGATGCTGCAGGAGCTGTTCAAATATGACCCCCAGCGTCCCGAGGTGTTCAAGTTGCCGGGGGGCGTCGTGCCTTTGTGCAACAATTCCGCGCTCGACCGCATCCGTGCAATGATGCCGGAGTGCGACTCGCACGGGATTGTGCCAAATTGGCAGGAGCCTGCAGACGAGGTCGTGCAGCAATTCTTCGATGACTTGGTGGAAGTGCCAATCCGCCTCGACGAGAAGGACGGCCTCACCCGCGACACCACAGATGCGGAGATGGCGCTCATCGCCACTAGGCTGGAGGAGGCAGCGGCAGCTGCAGCCGCGGGCGAGTTCGGGTTCACTGTGGAGGAGGCCGATGCAGCAGAAGCGGCAAGCCGTGCCGAGCGAGGGGAGCCTGCCGGCAAGAAGGGGCTTGCCGGGCAAGACACCGAGCCGAGCGAGCCCGCCAAGGACACGAGCGGCTCGTTGCAAATCGACTCTTCTTCCACCTCGTCTTCAAACAGCCCACCAGAAGCAGAGCCTCCATCCCCACCAAGAAGGCGTCTCCGCAAGGTTGGTGATGTGGCGGAGCGGCAAGCGGGCCAACAGTCGCCACGCCGCGTGACACGCTCGACCACGGCAAACACCGTTGCCGCGGGAGCGCCTCATGCTACGACGGCAACTGGAGCGGAGTCTAGCCGGACCACCACTTCAGTCCCTCCACTACTCACGCCGTGCCGACAGCCGGAGCGGGGTCGTCTCAAACCGCCGCCACTGCTCCCGCCAAGCGGCCAAGGGAAGCTTCTCCTCCGCCTCCTCGCGCCGGGCGCGCGCCAGGCTTCAACTTCTCCGCGTTAAGCTCCGACGAGGAAGAAGAAGAAGAGTAAGCTTCTCTTGTTGTACTTGCATTTCTTCAACTCTTGCTGTTGGTCTTGTTTCTCACTTGCTTTTCCCTGAATCTGTTCCTCTTTAGGACTCTGGCCCAGAGAGCGGCAAAGAGAGCTAGGGCCCCGGTGATCATCATCGAGGACGAGCCCACTACGACAACAGGTGGCGCGCCCGAGACAACCTTGCCGGAGCCGGCGACTTTCCTCCATGGCAGCCCCCAACGTAAGTGTGTGAATTATTTTCCGCGGCGAGGCGCGCATGGGTACTTGTCTTTGCTGATATCTGCTTGTTGACTTGTGTAGGAGCCAAGCAGCCCCACCAGGAGCCAAGGGAGAATCCCCCGACAAGGGAGAATTCTCCGGCAAGGGAAGGCTTCCCGGTGAGGGAGAAGTCTCCGGCAAGGGAGGGTTCTCCGGCGAGGGACAGCGCCAGCGGCCCCTCGACGACGGAGACCACGACCGCAGAGCCTGGTGCAGGTACTCCCCTTGCTTCAAAACTTCTCTTGGATCCTTCTTTTCTTGATCTTTATGGGTTTCCGCTGGATTCTGTTTGACTCTTCTCCCCTTTTCCGGCCGTCAGATCCATCCCCTGCGGAGCAGATGGAGACAGAGGTCGCCGCCGACGAAGCAGCCGGTGCTGGAGACGCCACCGGCACAGAGGCCGCCAAGGCTGACGCCGCAGCAACTGGCGAGGGATCTGGCGATCGTACTGACGGCCCAGAGGCCGCAGGAGCGCCCGGCGCTACGCCGACCGCCGACCCATCCGCCGAAGCCGCAGCGCCATGTTCCAAGGAGCCCCAGCCGGGCGTTTATTTGAAGGCCGGCGACGACGTCTTCATCAATCTTCCCAGGGCATCAAGCTCCAGAGCGCCGGTCGAGGGGGAGGTCTTCGACGGAGAAGTGCTCGCCTCCGTGGGGCTGAAGCTGGTCGACGCGCCAAGCAGCAGCAGCAACGAGCCTGAAGAAGAGCAGCTGCTACGCAGGTTGATGTCGCTCTACCGCGCGCGACAAGCCAAGCTGGAGTCCCGCGAGGCGCTTGTCGCGAAGGCGGGAGCAGACATTGAAAAGCGCGCGGAAGAGCTCGGGGGTTTCCACCGGGAAGCCCTCCGATCCCTGGCGGAGGAGCGGGAGCAGCTCGCTGAAGCGCGGAAGGTCTTTCTCCTCGAGAAGGCTGAAGCCGAAGAGCGCCAGCGACTTGCCGCTGTGAAGCTAGCCGCGGAAGAGGGCGAGCTGGCGCAGCGGAAGGTCAATCTCGACGCCCACGAGAAGGAGCTTGCCTCGCGCGAGGAGAATCTTGGCGGAGCCCTCAAGCAAGCGGAGGACGCTGCCGCCGCCCCCGAGGCCGCCAAGGAGGAGTTGAAGACGAAGGTGGCGCGGCTGGAGGCCGATCTCTCCGAGAAGGGCAAGGAGCTCAGCGTCGCCAAGGCCTCCAACGTGGATCTTGAGTTGAAGCTAACCACTTTGACCAAGACTCTGGACAGCGCCAAGAAGCGGGTGGCGGCCTTGAAGGAGGAAATCAAGGCCGACAAGGCGCTGCTGGAGAGCGCTGCCACCGCCCAGAACACCTTCAGGGAGACTGTGACGCACTGGACGGAGAGTCTGGTGAACGCCGCCACAGATATCGACAAGGAGCTGGCGCAGCTGGGGATGGAAGATCTTGGGTATCCCTCCGACGACAACCTCCAGCCCAGCACCAAGCTCGTCCTATTCTTCAAGGGCGTGGCGACGGCCCTTCAGCGACTCCGAGAGAGGATCCCCAAGCAACTAGCTGACGAGTCGCGTGAGATCTACGCAGGAGCCCTCGAGAAAGTGTTGATGAAGGTGGCCTTCCGCAATCCGGGCCTCCGCCTCACCAACATCCTCAGGTCCTTGCCGCCAGAAGCTGATCTGGAGGAGCTCAAGGCCCTTGTCGCACCCATTGTGGACAAGGTGAGCGGGATCAAGCGGGTCGAAGGCGATCGCGTAGATTTGGCCGCTCATTTCTTCTTTTCTTGTCGCTGCCCATCATGTCATGAAAACAATCTGTTAGAGCTGCGACAAGCTATCTTTGTAATGTAACTTGATTGTGGGCAATGATTGCAACGTTACTCCCTTTACTTGATTCCTCCCTTTGTATGTTTTTGCCCTACGCTTTTAGGGAACTTGCCGGTACAGGCACCTGAGCCGCGAGCGCTTAGTGCGGAACGTCAGCAGCCTGCTGGCGGTGCCGCTACCGGCAAGAAACCTTGTCGCAACTAGTTGCAGCTCACTTAAGTTGTTGAGCGAACTCGAAACAAAGTAAGGGCGCTAGCGGCTCACTTAAGTTGCTTAGCAGACTCGAAGCAAAGTAAGGGCGCTAGCAGCTCACTTAAGTTGTTGAGCAGACTCGAAACAAAGTAGGGGCGCAACTAGCTATGTGTTGGTTCCTCCGCGCACAGGTTTCCCATACAAAGTGTGGTCGTTCAAGGGAGATAACTTAAAATTTAAAAAATTTGATTGCTCAAACTTTGGCAACTTAGCTTTTCTGTTGTTTGCTTCCCGGCAAGGCGAAACTTTCTTGAACGACGCCTGGCCCATACCATCCATCGTCTTCTCCTTTCCCCCTCGGCAAACTTGTGGGCGAGGGGAACCTTGCTTTCAAAAGGAAGAAGAGACAATACAGATATGGAGCTTTACGGCTCGTTATTGCTTACCGTGGAGTAGGTGCTGCACAAAGTGTCAGATCATATATGCCAGAAAATAGAAAGCATAAAATTGACAAAATGTGCGGAGCACATGAGCTTTACATATGCACGGGATCTGCGTCCGGCTTTGTACAAAGGATTACATGCAACAGCGGCAAGACTTGTACAAAAGATGGTTGCCGGAACAGGTTCCGACAACCGCGCCTTACGGGTAAAACTTACGAAGATGCTCAATGTTCCAGGAGTTACTCACTGGAATGCCATCTTCGGTCTCAAGGCGGACAGCGCCAGGCCTAGTGACTCGTTTCACCCAGTAAGGGCCTTCCCACTTTGGCGTCAACTTGTTGGAATTCTTGGCGGACTAAACGCGCCGAAGAACAAGGTCGCCTTCCTCGAGACTTCTGGCGTTAACTTTGCGGCTATGGTAGCGGCGCAAAGCTTGCTGGTAGCGAGCAGCTCGCACAGCAGCCTGAAGACGGTCTTCCTCAAGGAGCAGCGCGTCATCTTGTCGCAGGCGCTCTTGCTCGAGCTCATCATAAGCGAGCACTCGAGGTGACCCGTATACGAGTTCCATGGGGATAACTGCCTCTGCTCCATAGACTAGAGCAAAAGGTGTCTGTCCAGTGGCTCGATTTGGCGTCGTTCTGATCGACCAAAGAACCACCGGCAGCTCCTCGATCCAGTTTCTTCCGCACTTGTGCAGCCTGTCGAAAGTTCTGGTCTTGAGGCCATGCAGCACTTCAGCATTTGCCCTCTCCGCTTGACCGTTGCTTCTCGGGTGAGCAACAGAAGCGAAGCAGACCTTGGCGCCAAGATCTTGGACGTACTGCGTGAAGGTGCGGCTCGTAAATTGCATGCCGTTGTCGGTGATTATCCTGTTAGGGATCCCGAAGCGGTAAACAATCGACCTGAAGAACTTGACTGCTGACTGTGCTGTCACCTTCCTCACTGGTTCCACTTCCGGCCACTTTGTGAACTTGTCGATTGCAACGTAAAAGTACTCAAAGCCCCCGACAGCTCGGGGAAAGGGGCCGAGGATGTCGAGCCCCCAGACCGAAAATGGCCAGGATAAAGGGATCGTCTGGAGAGCTTGAGCTGGTTGGTGTATCTGCTTGGAATGAAACTGACACGCTTCACACTTGGTTACTTGTGCAGTTGCATCCTGGAGGGCTGTTGGCCAGAAGAAACCTTGCCGGAAAGCTTTACCGACAAGTGCTCTTGCACCAATGTGGTGACCACATATGCCTCCATGTATTTCTGCCAACAGCTTTTGTCCATCTTCCCGGGGAATACACTTCAATTTCACACCGTTGAGTCTTCTTCTGTACAGTGTCTTGTCGACAAACTGGTACATACTTGACTGCCGGGCTACTCTCTCCGCTTCTT
Source organism: Triticum urartu (assembly GCF_056163025.1). Taxonomy (NCBI): domain Eukaryota; kingdom Viridiplantae; phylum Streptophyta; class Magnoliopsida; order Poales; family Poaceae; genus Triticum; species Triticum urartu. The sequence goes on along the minus strand of NC_141876.1, from coordinate 451,428,013 downwards.
CTTGCTCTTCGGGAAGTCCTCCTGTCTGAAGGAAATGGACAATCTGTTGTGCCCATGCTGGAGCTTGTGGCTCGACAACAAGGACTAAAGGCAAATCTGCTGCTGCGGGAACATCCGCTTCCACGGCAAGAACCTGCGGCTCTGCCGGAGCTTGACGTTCCCCGACAAGCTTGCCGGAGCAAAACTTGTCGGGAGCTTCTGCTTCAACGGAACAAACCCTAGGGCTTGCCGGAGCATCTTGCTCCTCAGCGCTCTTGGTGTTGATCTTGGAGACTGCTGCGGGAATATCCGCTTCTACGGCAAGAACCTGCGGCTCTGCCGGAGCGTGACGTTCCCCGGCAAGCTTGCCGGAGCAAAACTTGTCGGGAGCTCCTGCTTCAACGGAACAAACCCTAGGGTCTGCCGGAGCAGACTGCTCCTCAGCACTCTTGGCGTTGATCTTGGGGACCTTCTTGGCGGCGGCTTCGGGAAGCTCTGCCGGCAAATAGTCACCAGAAACCAACTTCCTCTTCTTGCTCTGTCCAGTTGATGGCGTTACGGATGGCTGAGTCAGCTTGAGCACAAAGATCCCTGGTTCCACAGGTAACTTAAGTGCGGCACACTTTGACAGGCCATCTGCAATGGCGTTCTGAGCTCTTGGAACATGCTCCATTTGTAGGCCGTCAAAGTGTTCTTCTAGCTTTCTCACTTCGTCGACGTAAGCTTCCATCAACGGACTCTGATAACTCTTGTTTACTTGGCAGACGACAAGCTGTGAGTCACCCCTGACAATGAGCTTCTTGATCCCAAGGTCTGCCGTGATCCGGAGACCGGCAAGCAAGCCCTCATATTCTGCAGTATTGTTCGTTGCTTGCTCCTTGGGGAAGTGCATCTGGACTACGTACTTGAGGTGCTCACCGGTGGGTGCGACAAGCAGCACGCCAGCGCCAGCGCCTTGCAGCGAAAAGGCACCATCAAAGTACATCAGCCACTCTTTGCTTGCTTCCTTGTCGGGGATGCTCGTTTCTGGAATTTCTTCATCTGGTGTTGGCGTCCATTCTGCTATGAATTCTGCCAATGCTCTGCTCTGGATAGTTGAAGTGCTTTCAAACTTGATGCCAAAGCTTGACAGTTCCAGTGCCCACTCAACAATCCTGCCTATCGCTTCTAGATTCTGCAGTATCCTCTTCAGCGGAAAGCGAGTGACAACTGTGATCTCATGTGCTTGGAAGTAATGGCGCAGCTTTCTTGAGGCCATGAGAAGGCCGAAAAGCAATTTCTGCACACCAGAGTACCTTGACCTAGCCCCCTGCAGAAGGGAACTGACAAAGTAAACTGGGCGCTGCACCATCTTCTTGTGTATCTCGTCGTGTATCTGTGCAGATCCATCTTTGTCGGGACCAGAGCTTGTCGGGGAAGCTCCCTGCTTGTCGCTGGATGCGCTTGCCGCGGTTGCTGGCTCATCATCTGCCTCCCTCTCTGCTACTAACGCAGCACTAACCACTTGATTGGTTGCCGCTATGTACAGCAACAACTTCTCTTGTGGCTTAGGTGCGACAAGTATTGGAGGGGAGGACAGGTATCTCTTCAGGTCTTGCAGCGCAGCCTCCGCTTCCGGAGTCCATTTCATTGGACCTGCCTTTTTCAATAATTTGAAAAACGGCAGGGCGCGCTCAGCAGACCGAGAGATAAACCTGCTGAGAGCAGCCACGCAACCGGCAAGTTTCTGTACATCCTTGACGCGCTTTGGTGCTTCAATCTGCTCAATGGCCTTGATCTTGTCGGGATTGGCTTCAATTCCCCGCTGAGACACGAAGAACCCGAGAAGCTTGCCGGAGGGAACTCCAAACACACACTTCTCTGGGTTGAGCTTGAGGCTGATCTTGCGCAGATTTGCAAAGGTCTCGTCTAAATCTTGAATCAGGGTTGCTCTGTCCTTGCTCTTGACCACTATATCATCCATGTAGGCTTCCACATTTCTGTGTATTTGTGGCTCAAGAGCAACATGGACTACTCTTGCAAATGTCGAACCAGCATTTTTTAATCCGAAAGGCATCCGTACGAAACAGTACGTGCCACATGGAGTAATAAATGCGGTCTTCTCCTCATCCTCTTCTGCCATGAAGATCTGATGATATCCTGAGTATGCGTCAAGAAATGAAAGCAAATCACATCCGGCTGTGGAGTCAACAATCTGGTCAATGCGTAGCAAAGGAAATGGGTCTTTGGGACAAGCTTTGTTAACATCGGTAAAATCGATACAAAGTCTCCATTTCCCGTTTGCCTTGCGCACGACTACAGGATTGGCCAACCACATGGGATGGAGCACTCCTCTAACAAGGCCTGCTGCTTCCAGTTTCTTGATCTCTTCTGCAATGAATTCTTGGCGCTCTACTGCCTGCTTCCTGACTTTCTGCTTGACGGGCCGCGCATGGGGACAAACGGCAAGGTGGTGCTCAATCACTTTCTTGGGTACACCGGGGATGTCAGACGACTGCCATGCAAACACGTCGACATTCGCCCGCAGGAAAGCAACGAGCGCGCTTTCCTATTTAGGGTCGAGCGTGGCACTGATGGTGAAGGTACCACCAGTGCCGTCCTGCTTGGCGGATACCTTCTTCGTCTCTGGCGGAGCTGCCATCGTCTTCTTGCACTTGCCGGTGGAGCTCGATGGTGCGTCCTCGACGGCAGCGCAGCACTCCGAAGAGGTGCGCTTGCCGGAGTGGGTATCAGAACTCTTGCCGGACTTGGTCTTCTTCCCCCCAAGAGCTTCAGCGGCAAGTGGATTGCGATCTGCCATGGCTGCTGCTTCCCGGTAGATCTTGTCGGCACAGATAAGAGCATACTTCTTGTCGCCGGGGACAAAAATGACGCTTATCGGGCCTGGCATCTTCAGCACGTTATATGCGTAGTGAGAGGCTGCCATGAACTTGGCGAGTGCTGGACGGCCAAGTATCCCATTGTAAGGCAATGGAATATCGGCAACGTCGAATGTGACCTTCTCAGTCCTGAAGTTTAGCTTGCTGCCAAATGTTACCGGCAGCGTGACCTTCCCCTTCGGCTTGCTCCTTCCCGGATTGATTCCTTGGAATGTGCCGGTCTCTTCGAGCTCGCTGTCAGGGGTTTGGAGTTTTTGGAGTACAGCAGAGGAGATCAGGTTTAAGCCGGCCCCGCCGTCAAGTAGCATCTTGGTGACTTTGAGGTTGCGGATAGTTGGTGATACCAACATCGGCAAACACCCGACCGCAGTTGTGCGATCAGGGTGATCCTCGATGTCGAAGATGATAGGCGTGCTGGACCACTTCAGAAGCTTGCGTGATTCGATAGGTGGTTCTGCTGCATTAACTTCCCGCACCCACTGTTTGAGTTGGCGGTGCGAGGTATGCAGAGAAGCACCACCGTCAACGCACAAGACCTCTGTGGCTTTCTAAAACTCCTGCTCACTGGTCTCAACATCATCCATGTCTTCGTCGTCATCGTCGTCTTCATCGTTGTCGCGGCCGCGGGGAGGTCTGTCTCCTTGCCGCTGCTTGGCCTTACCGCGGCGTCCTCCTCGGCCGGCGCACTTCTTGCCAGATTCTGCAGTGCCACCTTGGGCCCTCTCCTTGTCTCGCCGCTCGTACTCAGCCTTTTGCTGCTGGACAAGCTGCTCGACCTTTTTGCAGCTCTGGAGGTCATGGCCCTTGGTGCGGTGAATCTTGCAGTATTGCTTGTCGGAGCCGTCCTGCTTGTCGGCGGCTGCCACAGCCTGGCAGTTGGCGCACGCGGCAATCTCCTTGCGGGAGCTACCAACTTTGGCCTTCTTGGCGCCACCTTCGTTGCCGGGCTGCTCAATGACCAGCACCTCTTTGCCTTTCTTCTTCCTGTTCCGCCGCCGGTTTTTCTTTGCCGGGGCAATATCCTCACTGTCAGATCCTTCTGCTCCCGTCTTCTCTCCGGGGAGTCTCCTCCCTTCCTCAGCGCGTGCACACTTGTCGGCCAGGGCATATAGCTCACCGACGTCTCTGATCCTGCACATCGCCATCTCCTCCCGCATCCTGCGGTTACGCACGTTCTGATGAAACGCGCTGATGACCGTGGCGGGGTGGACGTCTGGGATGTTGTACTGTGCACGGCTGAACTTCTGAATATACTTGCGCAGGGGCTCTCCTTCCTTCTGGACGAGCAGATGAAGATCACTCTCTTGGCCATGAGGTTTGTGGCCGCCTGTAAAGGCGCCGACAAACTGATGGCATAGATCAGCCCAGGAGGATATGGAGTTGTCCGGCAAGTGCATGAGCCAGGACCTGACGTTGGGCTTGAGCACCAACGGGAAGTAGTTGGCAAGGATCTTGTCGTCCCGCCCCCCAGCAGCCTGCACCCGATGGTGTAGATGCTGAGGAACTCCGATGGATGCGACTTGCCGTCGTACTTCTCTGGTACATCTGGTTTGAAATTCTTTGTACTGGGCCACTGGACTTGCCGCAGCTCACGAGGGAATGCAGGGCAACCTCCCACGTACGGCAAGTCGCCTGGTTCCCCTGGCGCATGCATGTCAACAGAGGGCCCAGCGCGCTGGTCTGATTGACGCCGCGCTTCTCTCCGGCGCTCGATGCGAGTACGAGCGTCTTCTTGTTGTCGTTCTTGAAGAACTTGGCGCTGATCGCGACGAGCTCGCGGATCTGACGACGCGGTGGAGTCGCTGTCGAGGTGGACCCGGCAAGTCGGCGATCTTGGCCTTCGGGGTGGAGAGTGCATGGTAGTTGCACCCCCAGCAGTCTTATCGTCTCTGGCTCGTGCCTGGCTGGCTTGCCGCGGCTGAGACGTGCTCGGCTGCCGTGGAGTGTCGCCGTTGGCGAAGCCGATGAGACTCTGGATAGTGGCCCTCTAGTCGTCGATCTTGTCCGCCGCTGGAGGGTAGTCTAGGAGCAGCTGAGCTCGCGCCAAAGCTTCTGCTGCGGTGGCGGGTGGCGGTGGCGAACGGTGCGAGGAGCGGGATATGCTCGGACTTCTAACTATGTTAGAAGGAGTAGTATCTCGTCCAGGCAACCGTGTCTCGCTCGCGCCAGCAGGTTGACGTGCATGGTGGTCCTGAGCGCTCCGAGATCCACCAGCTCGATCTTGATCTAGCGAACGCATGGTACCGTGAGTACCATGACGCTGCCGGTCCCGCGGCTCCTGAGATGGGCGCGGTGCATGCACGGACGCCGAGGTCTTGGAGTGCGCCCGGTCATTGTGGGAGCCGGCTACGCCACCGACGGGCAGCGCAGCCTTGTCCTGGGACCTGGCAGCACCGTGAGTTCCCTCGTCGATGCGTGTCCTTCCGCCGGTGCCTGCCCCACCAACCGTTTGCTCCGGCGGTGGCTGGCTCGGCGCAGACGGAGCAGCTGCCTCCGAAACTTTCTTCTTCGGCGGCATGTTGATGAAGATGATGAAGATCTAGCTCACGAGAACGCCGGATTTGGTTCACACAACTTCGACGCGCCCCTACCTGGCGCTCCAAAGATGCCGGGGTACTGATCCACGGGCACCTATGGGACCGGCGGGCCGGGTCCCTTTCGGTTCGGCGAGGGCGGAGATCATGCAAAGAGCAAATCGAGGCGAAGCACGCGAGCGATTTACCCAGGTTCGGGCCGCACGGATGCGTAAAACCCTACTCCTGCTTTGTGGTTTTGTATTGATTTCTAGCTCGGGAGCGCGGAGTGCTACAGTACACACCAGCGGCTAGCAAGATCGAGCGTGAGTGTTCGAACTGGCTAACCCTCCTCCACGTTGCACACGGGCCTCCTTTTATATGCTCAAGGGGCTACCGACAGGTGCCAACGGAGCTAAAGGGCAAAAATGGAAAGGTGCTGTGGTAGGCACAGCTACCTGCTACAGTGTATCATACCTAACCCTGACGGCAGGGGACAAGGGTCTTAAATGCCCGTCTGTGTCGCCTAAACAGTGCGAAAAGGGACCGCCAGGGACGCCGCCGTTCGCCACGATGGCGATCTTGTCAGCGCCGCTTGCCACCGCACGTCCCTAGCTGCACAGCCTTCCGCCACGTACGCCTGGAAGGGCCCCAGAGCAACACGTTGGTGGATGTGCCGGAGCGCGGGCGTGGAGAGGTGGCTTGCCGCGGCAAGTGCCTTGCCGCGGTCGTTGTCTTGTCGCGTCCGGGAGCTTGTCGCTCACCGGGTCTTGCCGGAACGCGTGGTGCGCCGCGGCAAGTTCCTTGAAATGCCTTGAGTGGCCTTCCCGGCAAGCTCCTCTTGCCGGGGTCTTGTCTTCTTGACTTGGACACTTTGTTCTTGAATGGCTCCAAAGGAACCACGGCGGATCTTGGCAGTCACCCGGCAAGCCTTGCTGCGGGATGCTGCGACTGCCCGTGCACAAGTTCGGGATACTAGGGTACCCCTACTCTAGTACACCGACACCGTCTCCTCCAAGGAGACCGACGCTGTCCCGCCGCCGCCGACTCGAGGAGTCCGGCTAGGACTCCGCCATGCTGCCTCTTGCCCCCTCCCCAAGGCACCCCCTCCCCTTTATATACACCGCCCCCACCGCCACCACCACCCACCGCCGCCGCCTCGCCCCGCCCGCAGCCGCAGTCGTCGCCGCCCGCTGCCGCGCCGCCGCCGCCGCCTCACCGTTGCGGCGCCTCGCCCCGCGGTCACCGCCGCGTCTCGCCGGACCGACAAGGTAGGCACCGGTTTTTTTAAAGAAAACCAACCCGGTTTTTTAAGAAAACCCCTAGTTCATTTTTTTCGGTTCGCCGGTTTTTCCCGGTTTTTCTTTTTAGCGGACGTTCGTCTGTACATTCGTTTTAACGAATAGTTCTCGCTTGTTAGTTACAGACAACGAACGCTTGTTCGTTAGCCAATTCGTCGGTTTTCTTTTATCGGATTTTTCCGCGATTATTTCTGATCGCGATTTCTGATCCGATTTTCGTTCTAGTTTATCTTCTCGCTCGTTTGTCGGAATCGGGCGATTCAAGCGCCTAGATCTTCGTCTCGAGACCCTCTTTCCGTTTAACCAACTTAAACAAGCTTTTGCTATTGTAAAATTTGACCTAGGTCCAGATTAGTAAACGGATCTTGTTTTCCTTGCCATTTGAATTTCGTTGCTCCGTTCGATTTGATTCTTTTTGCAAACCGGAGTTCTTAAGTTGAACTTTTTGGTTAGACCTTCTTATTTGAGTTTTACTCGTGTTTCTTTTCTTGATTGCTTATGTATGCTATTGTTTGTTTGTGATAGAATTCCCGAAGTGCGAAGCATGTTATTTGGAGTCCCTAGGTTTCGCGGATCGTCAGCAAGGCAAGTAACACTTTGATCATACCCTTTATCACCCATTTTTTATGCATTAGTTCCAATCCTCAAACATTGCGTGGTTAGGATGTCATTAACATGTGGGTTGGGAAGTAGTTGATGAGGTAGAACCTATTGCCCTGTTACATTCAAACCCTTGGGAGTTACTTCTACGCGTTCCTTATACTGCTATGCTATGCTCGTAGACGTGGTTTGGGTGAGTGAAATCCATGACAGATGAGAGATTGTTAATTAATGGTTCAACTTAAGGTGGCAACTTAAAGAGACATCTGGGTGGATTGAGGCACCTGGAGTACCCGTGTGATTTTCCTATGGACCGCCACCCAGGCTCAAAGGGAACTGAGATGATTCATGCTAGAAACTTCCGTGTGTAGCCACAAGCTATTATGGGCTCTGGCATAGTTGAGTAAGTTACGTGAAGCTCTTGAAGAGGTGGATCAGCAGGTAGTGGGTTGTAGGTTTGGTATGGTCTGCCCGGAGTAGAGAGTTAATGTTCCTGAAGGACTGTGTCCCGGTCATCCGTTTCTCAAACTACATATAGTGCGAGGAATTCAACGGAGGCGATCGAGTCTTGTGGGGAAAAGTGCGCAAACCTCTACAAAGTGTACAAACTAATCATGGTTAGCCGTGTCCCCGGTTATGGACATCTTGAGTATCTAGTACTTGGAGTATCTTAAGTATCTCATCACTCTTAAATTAATATTGTTGGGTTGATAATTACTTTTAATTGGGATTGAGTTGGAGGAACCTTCTCAATGATGTTTCAACTACCATGATAGTTAACTAAAATCTATTCCTTTGTTGTAGGGAAAATTTGGCTTTTCGCAAAAACTATAACCATAGAGCTTTCCACCAGCCAAATATGCATGTAGTGATAGCATTATTCTATTCTTGCTCTACTGTGTTACTTTGCCAGCATATTCCATGTGCTGACCCGTTTTCGGGCTGCAACGTATTATGTTGCGGACTTTTCAGACGAGGATTAAAGTTTGTTAGGTCGTTGCCGTGCAGCTCAGCTGTGCCGTTGGAGTTGATGGACTCACTTTATCTTCCAAGCCTTCTGCTGTTATCGTATTAGATGGCCTTAAGCCATATTCATTGTAATAACTTCTCTTTGGAGACATTCCATGTAATAAGTGTGTGATTGCTACTCTATTATAAATCCTCGAGTACTGTGTGTGTTAGCATTACCGATCCAGGGATGACACTAAAGCACAGAGACTTGACCATTTGAGGTCGGGTCGCTACACATCTTCTAGTGACAACTCAGTTCGTCGTTCTTATGTTTAACCGAGTGAAAGTTCCATACGAGATGCCGCCACCAAAACATGCTTATGGCCTTGCGACGATTATACGGTGAGTGTGGGCATTAAAGAGGAATTTGAGCAGTATGTTCACAATGCCGATCTCGGCCCCTACATTTTAGATAAGTGCAACCAACACCTCACTCTCAGTAAGTCATTTGTCAAAGGATTTAAATTCCGTCCCCGCAAGTCTAGGGTGTCATTTTGAACTGTATGAAAATCTATTTACCTTATATTTAGAGAGATTTTCTTACCATTGCAAAATCCCATTCGGGGTTCGCTTGACGAACCACCAAGGTCTGAGTTTCAAGCGTTCTTGACTAGTCTTTGCTACGGTGGGACTAGGGGAGCGACGCAAGGTCGAATAAAGAGCATTCATTTTCCTGCAATCTAGTACTTTGCATTATTTAATGGAAAATGTACTGTAGGAAAACAAAATTGTCGTACACTTTGTGCTCCAGACTTGATCCTGATACGCACCGCTCTCACCGGTGATAGAAGTTATAATCTTGGAGCGATTGTTGCAAGCAGATTGCAACACAACGCTAATAGTGGTTATTTTTATGGTGGAATTTATGCCACATGTTTAGCAGGAGAGCTGGGTGTTTCATCTTTGCCCTATGACCCTATTTTATGCACGTAGTATTTAGACTTTGATGCTATGAAACCTCATAAAATCCTTAAAGGTGATCCCCATAATTTCACCTATAAATTGTTGTTTAATCAAAGGTCCGTTGTGTACACATATTTGCTTGTGCCTTCTCTCTTTGATTATCACATCAGGGGAAGATATTTCATTCTTGAGAGCGAGGCCCGAGCTCATAACGCGGCGCTTGTGGCCGCACGGCAGGCTGAGGCATCCGCACCGAGAGCCTCCGTGAGCTATCTCCCTGACTACTATGCAGGCTACTGATTGATTACCAAGTTAGGCCGAAAGCCTCAGCTTGGGGGAGTACGTATTTCCACCGACTTTACATTCATGTTCACACATTTTGTTTGTCGGTGTCCACACTTTTTCATTGTATTATCCATGTTAAATTTATTTTCTCACTTTCTTCTTGTGTGTTTGAAAAACTTTGAGAAAATCCAAAAATATTTCCTGCTTCTTTTTTATTTTTCTTTCTAGAGTAATTAGCTGCAGCAGTAAAAAAGAAAAACCAAAAAAGATTTCCTTGTTCTTCTTTTGCTTGTTGGGAGCTTTCCCATGTAAATAGTTTTTCTTGTTTTTGCTTTTCCCTTTTATTTACTTCTTCAAGAAAACCAAAAAATCCAAAAATATTTCAGTGTGTTTCTATAAATTTATTTTCTTTTTATTGAGTCATGCCGAGGAGAAGACCACGCTGAAAATGTTGAGTGGCTCTCATATGCATTATTGTTGATCTAACAAAGAGCCCATTTTACCTTGTCTTCTCCAGTTGAATAAAATGTTTGCAGATTCCAGCTTAGGCCACAACACTCTTGCACTATTATTATTTTCATATCATTCGGTCGTGCAAGTGATAGGCAATAATGACGATATTTGATGAACTGGCCGTGGCAGAGAGAAAAGGGTATGAACTCGACTTGTTATATTTTTGTAAATATGTTTAAACTAGTATCTATGATCCAGGCCATATTTAAGATTAAGGTTAATCTAGTATCTACGACTTTGACTGGACGTGGCAGAGAGAAACTGCAAAAGAATTGATCTTTCAAATAATCAAACAAAAACTCCTAAGGAGTCATAACCTTTACTTTATCGCTTGGGAACCGCCACTAGTGTGTTTAGCATGCACTGGTGCACGTCAGTGGTGAACAAACAATTTTTAACCCATTTCTGCGACGGCATTCGGAACCATCACCAATTGAGTGTGGGCGATAGGGGGGGTCCTTCCCACACGACCCAAAAACCGTTGGGGATATGCCCTCCTGGCACACACGCTCGGCAAAATGAGGTCCTGTGCGACCGGCGAGCACTCAAATATAGAAATACGTATAGTAGTGCTAAAAAAATACAATTACACAGGCGAAATCATTTCCGGTCGTAAGTACATCCCACACAGTTAGTCACCACTAAACGTTTCCGTTCGTATATACATCCCACACAGTCATTACAAGGAAAACGTTTGCGCAAGGTGGCGTAACGCAAACAGTTTTGAAGAGAATGTCGTATGTGATTATTCATTAATCCAACACGGTTTATTCCTAGAAACTGCGTTGCCTGAGGTCATCGCCCACACTGTTTTCTCATTAACCGTTTGCTATAGGAAAACCCAATTAGCAAGATAATTGGCCTATTAGCGGGCTAATTTCCCTATTATTAATAATCTATTTACTAATCTAATTGACATTCATATTAAGCACATAATATATTCCATTTCCATATATACAAAGGAAGCATGATTTCATAATTGAAATACCTCAGAGTACAACATGATATAGCTTGAGCACTCAGCTACCCCATTACACAACTGCACCAGCAGCAAGTTTCACATGCAACATCTAGAACCTTTCGAAATTAGCATCATAGACAGTACATAGAGAGATGCATCTCATCTGGAAAACTGCTGAAGCGGAAGGCGAATATTGAGCCTTCATTTATGTTGAAGGTCTTTGCAACTTTAGGCCAGTGCCTGTGGGTGATTGACCGTCCATCCTTCGACCTCTTCAGGAACACTTCAATATTGAACCGTGGGTTTTGTATGAAAAGTTTCCCCGCCTCCTGACCACAGAGGTGGTTTGAGAGGTAATCATCGGTGAAGCCTGAAAACAAGGATGTGCATAAATATCTTCTCTATATTGGAAATGGGGCAAAGGAATACAAAAGGCAAGGTATAATAGTTAGTACCATCTTGTAAACCTCAGTGCTTCCCATTGTTTCCTTGTAAACCTCAGGTTAAGTAAGGGTTCGCATGCTATCAGTAAAATATGTTGATGATAAATAAGCACATTGCAGATTCATTAGATTAATTCAAGCCACATGGAAAACCCATTTATCCAAACCAAGCATAATTAAGAACTAGGAAATATAGCACTTGTATACGTTTCTCATGTATTAAGTGCAACCAAATTCGATTTATTCCTCACATGGTATACAATAACAGAATGCAACCACAGCAATAGAACATCGCATTGCAGAATTGAACCAAGCAGTTAACTAAACACCACAACAAATGAACCAAACGTTAACTAAGCACCACATTGCACAATATAACATACTCCTAATAGAATATCAGACGGTTAACCAAACCAAGCATGCTTAACAACTTGGAAATATAGCAATTGTATTTGTTTCTCATGTATTTAGTACAGCCAAATTCGATTTATTCCTCACATGGTATACAGTAACAGAATGCAGCCACAACAATTGAACATCGCATTGCAGAATTGAACCAAGCAGTTAACTAAACACCACATAAAGTGAACCAAGCCACAACAAATGAACCAAGCAGTTAACTAAACACCAATTGAACAATATAACATACTCCTAATAGTAGATCAGACAGTTAACCAAACCAATCATGGTTAACAACTTGGAAATATTGCACCCTAAAGAATTGAACATCACATTTGCAGAATTGAACCAAGCAGTTAATTGAACACCAAATTGCACGACATATAGAACATATACACTATAGCAGAAGATTGCATGGTAAAAGTAGATAACACAATTCACTAGGATTTGTTAAGGAAAGGCAGTAGCTAGCAAACTGAACATGGGTCCTTATAGTGAGCTAATAAGACAAGCTACTCCTCATTGTCGGAGATATCGATGACGATTGGCTCCTTCGACATGGAAGAGGGCGAGGCCTCAGCATCGTGGGTGCCCTCGTTGTAGTGGTGAGTTGCCTGAGCCGCTCCAGGCACCAACCTACTGGCTCTTGAGATGAGGTAAGCACATGCACGCTGAGAAAACACCTCATAGTCTTCGTTGAAGGCACCGATGGTGGCCTCGAGAAAACGCCACGAACTGTCGTTTAACGCAGCCAACCGCGCCGCAGCATCGGCGCGCTAGGCTTCAATGATGGCCTCGATGGCGAGGTGCTCCTCCTTGTGATTTTTCGGGGTTCGTTTGGACATTTTTATGCATTAACTGAGTTTTCAATGCATTTATGTGCATAATTCAAATTTGAACTACATGTGTATGCTCCAGTGCATATAAATTGGTTGAAAAATCAAATATGTGTCCTTGGGTGCATGCTTAGGTCTCATGTAAGAAATGGGAATGAATTTCAAACACCAGGGCACTGTTGATTGCCGTCAAAACATTGAGATGCCTTTTTTTAAAATTCTAGTAAATCCAAAACTCGCCTGAAATTCATGAAACTTGGCATGCTATCATGGAGCAGCATCAACATGCCGTGGTAAAAATTTTGTCCCATTTGGGGCAGGTTTGGGTATATGCTTCTCACAAACCGGAGCTTCTCACAACAAGCATGATGGTTTTCGGTAGGGAACGTCCCACCTTTGGGGACGAAACGATATCCATTGCCTCTTATTGCTTTCAAGTTTTTTCTCGTGTCAACATAAAACAACAGGAGTGTTGTGTGAATTTTTGTGATTTTTCAGGGTTCGTTTGTACATTTTTATGCAGTAACTGAGTTTTCAATGCATTTATGTGCATAATTCAAATTTTAACTACATGTGCATGCTCCAGTGCATATAAATTGGTTAAAAAAATCAAATATGTGTCCTTGGGTGCATGCTTAGGTCCCATGCAAGAAATGGGAATGAATTTCAAACACCAGGGCACCGTTGATTGACGGCAAAACATTGAGATGCCTGGTTTTTGAATTCTAGTAAATCCAAAACTCCTCTGGAATTCATGAAACTTGGCATGCTGTCATGGAGCGGCATCAACATGCCATGGTACAAAATTTGTCCCGTTTGGGGTAGGTTTGGGTATATGCTTCTCACAAACCGGAGCTTCTCAAGCATGATGGTTTTCTGTAGGGAACGTCCCACCTTTGGGGACGAAACGATATCCATTTCCTCTTATTGCTTTCAAGTTTTTTCTCGTGTCAACATAGAATAACAGGAGTGTTGTGTGAATTTTTGTGATTTTTCGGGGTTCGTTTAGACATTTTTATGCATTAACTGAGTTTTCAATGCATTTATGTGCATAGTTCAAATTTGAACTACATGCGCATGCTCCAGTGCTTATAAATTGGTTGAAAAATCAAATATGTGTCCTTGGGTGCATGCTTAGGTCCCATGCAAGAAATGGGAATGAATTTCAAACACCAGGGCACCATTGATTGCCGGCAAAACATTGAGATGCCTGGTTTTTAAATTCTAGTAAATCCAAAAATCGTCTGAAGTTCATGAAACTTGGCATGCTATCATGGATGGGAACCCGACATGCTGTTGTATTTTTCGTGTCCATTTTGAGAGAAGGCGCACTCGAATAATGATAGCCAACAAAGGCATTTTGAAAAAAATAGCTGCCACTTTAATATCTCAAACGTTTATATAATTCAAACCGTGTGCATTCGGTTAACCATTCACGTGATGCCATGTGTCTTGGTTTTAATGGCTATAGGAGGTGTCGTGTGGACAGCTGCTTGACTAAACGGGAGGCGAGCGAGCGCAGTACGGTGCGCAGGCTCACCGAGAAGCGTACAAGCTATTCAACACAGGATCTGTGCATCTCTTCAACGCAAACGGTTCAAATTACGTTATGCAAATTAAAGCCAGACTTCGGTGCTAAACCAAGAGACACTGCGATTTGTCAAAATATGCAGCTAAAAATTAATATCACTATCTATTTTTTGCAACTAAAATTCAGCAATTAAGCATAGATTTTATTCATACTAGAGATTAAGCAGTCGTTCTCACCGAGAATCGAGACAGCCTTGGACCGCCGCCTGCCTCACTCCCACTGGTCTATATTAATGGCGCTGCTGAGCGGCCGCACCCCCCATCGTTGCCACACAAACAATTCCTCTCTCTACGCCCGCATCCTCGACGCCGCTCTGAGTCCTCAAAGCCGTCAGTGTACGAGGATGCCGCCGAAGCGCCCCATCGGAGGGAGTGGCGACGCTGGGGCTGCTGAAGCACCGGAGCACGGCGTGAATATGGAGACAAAGGTTCTTGTCCCCACCGACAAGGTGGAGAACAAGGATGCCAACAAGCGGAGGCGGGTCGAGAAAGAACCGCAAGCTACTCCAGCAGGCCTAGACTTCATCAACAACCTCCCCGATGATATGTTGATAGTCATCATATCCCTCCTCCCAATTAGAAATCGGGCGAGGACAGTCGCCGTTTCCCGGCGGTGGCGCACCCTATGGCTTCGCACCCCTGTCTACCTCCTCCACGCCCGCAAGCTCTACCATGGCTATCGCCAAAGCTTGGATGCGTTCTCCCAGATCCTCGGCAGTCACCATGGCCCAATCAAAGGCCTTATCGCGGGCAAGTTCCGTTCCAATGGCAAGGAGCGAGCGAAGCATGACGAGTGGTTCCGATCATGTGCCATAGATCAGCTCGAGAAGCTAAGTTATAATTATGGGCATATGAGCTTGCTGCCAATGTCCGCGCTCCGCTTCAGGCCCATGCTGCGCCTCGCCAAGTTCATGAACTGCCATCCCCCCTTAATGACGCGCCCGCTCTTTTTCTACCATGAATGAAGCACCTCGAGCTTGTCGCCGTCCACATCCCAAAGGATGACATGGAGCGCCTACTCCATGGCTGTACTGCGCTCGAGTTCCTTCATCTTCATGCGATGAGTTGGTCGAGTACCTTGCACATCACCTCCAGGACTCTCTGCACTATTTATGTGTGTTGCTGGTTTTGCAACAAGAGATCACAAAAGGTGGACCACAATATGGTCATCCAGGACACACCTTCACTTGAGAGATTACTTGTAGTTGATCAACAAGGACCTACAAGAGTCAATGTCATTTCTGCGCCGAAATTGAAAGTGGTGGACTACTCGTCTGTCAAATACTACAACTTTCAGGTACAACAATCGCCTTATATACCTCTCTTTCTTGATATCAACATTATTTCTAGTTTTGAAGATGTATGTTCATCTGTCATCCAGCGAAGCTTCACCCAGACTCTGGGCATAGTGAAGGTCTTGGCACTAGAATATGTCGTCCCCAACCTAGACCTAGTTTTCAGTTGCCTGAGATGCTTTCCGTGCCTGAAGAAGTTGTATATCGAGGTGATGTTCCTTTCCTGTTAAATGTTAACCATAAGGGAGTTCAATTTTTTGCACCTTTTCCCAAGTTTACAATGACTATGTACTATGATTTCTGAAGGAATTTTGGAGGATTTTAGGACATACACCCCCACCCCATATTGGTTGCTTCATTCATATGGATACAATCATCCATAAGCATTTCTCCTTTGGATTCATCTATACTAGTTTTCTTAGGGAATTTTTCATCCAATCCAACCTCTTGTGAAGAAGGCTACACATTTCTAGATTATAATCAAATTAATGCCCATGTTAATCATGACAGATCAAAGATGGCACGTTGGTGCATTTTACAAATCCTGCAAACCAAATGGGCGTGTAGCAGTTTTCAAAACTGCATGTAGGCACTAACACGTTCTCCTCTTTTGCAGGGCATATTAGGCTCGGTGGAATATGTTGATAACGACAATCACATCTAATGCCTGGATATGCATCTCTCAAATATTACTTTGAACTCCTACCGAGGGACCCCACCGGAGATTACACTCGCCATGTTCTTTCTTGCCAAAGCAAAGGTGCTGAGGGTACTGAGGTTGAACACGCATTTAATTAGGAAAGATCAATGGTATGATTATCAGAGGCAGCTGGTACTGCGGAATGGAAGTGCCTCCAAAAATGCCAAACTTCGTATTGGAAGATCATATGGCAAAGCAATTGGAAGTTATTGTGTCAAACCCATACATGACTTGTCAGCGGCTGATCCCTTTTCTGAAATTACACAATTTGCAATGTTTGCATTTGGGCATTGTAATCTTTGAATTTGAATCTTGCAATATTTATGGTATTTGTTATATTGAACCATTTCTGTTCTCTTGTCTCAACGCAAACAGTTCATCCGGGTGAACCACATGTCGTACATCACACACACCTTGATCTGGCTGATCGTTTATTTTGTGTTTCCTAATCACAAACAGTTCATCCGAGTGAACTATATGATGTACATCACACACACCTTGGTCTGGAAGACCGTTTCTTTTGTGTTGCCTAATCACAAACAGTTCATCCGAGTGAATCGTATGTTGTACATCGCACACGCCTTCATCAGGATGCCCGTTTCTTTTGTTCTGCCTCATCGCAAACGGTTCATTGGACTGAACCGTATGCCCTGGATCACACACGCAACTAAAATCTGAACCGTGTTTGATGCATCCTCCATTGCAAACATTTTGCACCTTTTTTGACGGTTTTTTACATCCCGATTTATGATAAATGCATTGCACACAGTTTCATGAAATGGTCTCTGATCGTAGTGTCGCATTAGCAGCATCCTGCAGTAGTGATGGAAGATATAGATAACTGATGGTCGCGAAGTAAACAAGGAGGGTTCATTTCTCAAAATTTCATTTACATCTATTTTAGAAACTTGAGCTCTGGCACCTCTGCAAATCACTACTTCCCTCTGCGAAGGGACTATCTATTTACTAATATGTTGTGTCATCACCTTCTAAATAAGTGCCAGAACTTGAGAGCACTGATGGCATGCTTATGCATTGTGTGTAGCTAATGTTGGGTTCATCATGACTGGCCCTTTTCTACCATGAATTACAATGTTTAGTCGCTTCTTGAACTTTGGAGGTGCTCTGCATTTATGTTTTGCAGTCTCAGAAAGGGCTAGCGAGATACCACTATTGTCATATTATATCATGGTTGTTTCGATAACATGTTAATGTTTGAGATATCTTATTATTGCTCGCTAGCTGATTATGTCATTTATGAGTTAATATAATTTTTAAGAGTAATTGTCGGCATGGTTAGATATAATATTGGCTGAAAACATGGGTGTTGTGTATGCTTATTTATGCAAACAAGAGCAAAAGAGTTTGTAAAAGTTTTTGTTTTTCATTTTTAGTTTATCAACTGAATTGCTTGAGGACAAGCAATGGTTTAAGCTTGGGGGAGTTGATACGTCTCCGTTGTATATACTTTTCCTAACACTTTTCCTCTTGTTTTGGACTCTAATTGCATGATTTGAATGAAACTAACCCAGAATGATGTTGTTTTCAGCAGAACTACCATGATGTTGTTTTTTGTGCATAAATATAAGTTCTCGGAATGGGAAGAAACTTTGCGAGGATTTTTTATATAATAAAAGAGAATTTCTTGAGCCAAGAACCACCGGAGGGGGGCACCTGGGTGGGCACAACCCACCAGGGCGCGCCTGTTGGGGAACGTAGTAATTTCAAAAAAAATCCTACTCACACGCAAGATCATGGTGATGCATAGCAACGAGAGGGGAGAGTGTGTCCACGTACCCTCGTAGACCGAAAGCGGAAGTGTTAGCACAACGCGGTTGATGTAGTCGTACGTCTTCATGATCCGACCGATCAAGTACCGAACGCACGACACCTCCGAGTTCTGCACACGTTCAACTCAATGACATCCCTCAAACTCCGATCCAGCCGAGCTTTGAGGGAGAGTTCCGTCAGCACGATGGTGTTGTGACGATGTTGATGTTCTACCATCATAGGGCTTCGCCTAAGCACCGCTACGATATTATCGAGGTGGACTATGGTGGAGAGGGGCACCGCACATGGCTAAAAGATTCAAGAGATCAATTGTTGTGTCTATGGGGTGCCCACTGGCCACGTATATAAATGAGTGGAGGAGGGGGAGAGGGTTGGCCCTTATGGCGCGCCCTGGAGGAGTCCTACTCCCACCGGGAGTAGGATTCCTCCCCTTCCAAGTAGTAGGAGTAGGAGACAAGGAAGGGGAAGAGAGAAGAGAAGGAAGGAGGGAGCGCCGCCCCTCCCCCTAGTCCAATTCGGACTAGTCATTGGGGGGGCGCGCGGCCTGCCTCCCTCTCTCCCCCGTATTCCCGTAACTTCCCGGTACTCCGAAAAATACCCGAACCTCGGAACCTTTCTGGTGTCCGAATATAGTCGTCCAATATATCGATCTTTATGTCTCGACCATTTCGAGACTCCTCGTCATGTCCCCGATCTCATCCGGGACTCCGAACTAGCTTCGGTACATCAAAACACATAAACTCATAATATAACCATCATCGAACTTTAAGCGTGCGGACCCTACGGGTTCGAGAACTATGTAGACATGACCGAGACACGTCTCCGGTCAATAACCAATAGCGGAACCTGGATGCTCATATTGGCTCCAACATATTCTATGAAGATCTTTATCAGTCAAACCGCATAACAGCATACGTTGTTCCCTTTGTCATCGGTATGTTACTTGCCCGAGATTCGATCGTCGGTATCTCAATACCTAGTTCAATCTCGTTATCGGCAAGTCTCTTTACTCATTGCATAATACATCATCCTGCAACTAACTCATTAGTTGCAATGTTTGCAAGGCTTAAGTGATGTGTATTATCGAGTGGGCCCAGAGATAACTCTCTGACAATCAGAGTGACAAATCCTAATCTCGAAATACGCCAACAAAACAAGTACCTTCGGAGACACCTGTAGAGCACCTTTATAATCACCCAGTTACGTTGTGACATTTGGTAGCACACAAAGTGTTCCTCCGGTAAATGAGAGTTCATAATCTCATAGTCATAGGAACATGTATAAGTCATGAAGAAAGCAATAGCAACAAACTAAACGATCAAGTGCTAAGCTAACGGAATGGGTCAAGTCAATCACATCATTCTTCTACTGATGTGATCCCATTAATCAAATGACAACTCTTTTTCTATGGCTAGGAAACATAACCATCTTTGATCAATGAGCTAGTCAAGTAGAGGCATACTAGTGACACTCTGTTTGTCTATGTATTCACACATGTATCATGTTTCCGGTTAATACAATTCTAGCATGAATAATAAACATTTATTATGATATAAGGAAATAAATAATAACTTTATTATTGCCTCTAGGGCATATTTCCTTCAGTCTCCCACTTGCACTAGAGTCAGTAATCTAGTTCACATCTTTATGTGATTAGTTCACATCTCAATGTGACTAATACCCAAAGGGTTTACTAGAGTCTATAATCTAGTTCACATAGCTATGTGATTAACATCCAAAGAGTGATCATGTTTTGCTTGTGAGAGAAGTTTAGTCTACGGGTCTGCAACATTCTGATCTGTATGTATTTCGCAAATTTCTTTGTCTACACTGCTCTGCACGGAGCTACTCTAGCTAATTGCTCCCACTTTCAATATGTATCCAGATTGAGACTTAGAGTCATCTAGATCGATGTAAAAATCTTGCATTGACGTAACTCTTTACGACGAACTCTTTTATCACCTCCATAACCGAGAAATATTTCCTTAGTCCTCTAAGGATAGTTTTGACCGCTGTCCAGTGATCTACTCCTAGATCACTATTGTACTTCCTTGCCAGAAAGAATCTAAGGTATACAATAGGACTGGTAAACAGCATAGCATACTTTATAGAACCTATGACTGAGGCATAGGGAATGACTTATCATTCTCTTTCTATTTTCTGCTGTGGTCGGGTTTTGAGTCTTTACTCAACTTCACACCTTGCAACACAGGCAAGAACTCCTTCTTTGACTGTTCCATTTTGAACTACTTCAAAATCTTGTCAAGGTATGTACTCATTGAAATAACTTATCAAGTGTCTTGATCTATCTCTATAGATCTTGATGCTCAATGCGTAAGCAGCTTCATCGACGTCTTTCTTTGAAAAACTCCTTTCAAATACTCCTTTATGCTTTCCAGAAAATTCTACATTCTTTCCGATCAACAATATGTCATTCACATATACTTATCAGAAATGTTGTAGTGCTCCCACTCACTTTCTTGTAAATACAGGCTTCACCGCAAGTCTGTATAAAACCATATACTTTGATCACTTTATCAAAGCATATATTCCAACTCCGAGATGCTTGCACCAGTCCATAGATGGATCGCTGGAGCTTGCTCACTTTGTTATCACCTTTAGGGTTGACAAAACCTTCTGGTTGCATCATATACAACTCTTCTTTTTAAGAAATCCATGAAGGAATACAGTTTTGACATCCATTTTCCAGATTTCATAAAATGCGGCAACTGCTAACATGATTCGGACAAACTTTTAAGCATCGATACGATACGAGTGAGAAAATCTCATCGTAGTCAACACCTTGAACTTGTCAAAAACACTTTGCGACAATTTGAGCTTTGTAGATAGTAACACCACTATCATCGTCTGTCTTCCTCTTGAAGATCCATTTACTCTTAACGACTCACCGATCATCGGGCAAGTCAATCAAAGTCCATACTTTGTTCTCATACATGGATCCAATCTCAGATTTCATGGCCTCAAGCCCTTTCGTGGAATGTGGGCTCATCATCGCATCCTCATAGTTCGTAGGTTTGTCATGGTGAATTAACATGACCTCCAGAACAGGATTATCGTACCACTCTGGTGCGGATCTCACTCTGGTTGACCTACGAGGTTCGGTAGTAACTTGATCTGAAGTTACATGATCATCATCATTAGCTTCCTCACTAATTGGTGTAGTAGTCATAGGAACAGATTTTTGTGATGAACTACTTTCCAATAAGGGAGCAGGTACAGTAACCTCATCAAGTTCTACTTTCCTCCCACTCACTTCTTTCGAGAGAAACTCCTTCTCTAGAAAGGATCCATTCTCGGCAACGAATGTCTTGCCTTCGGATCTGTGATAGAAGGTGTACCCAACTGTATTCTTTGGGTATCCTATGAAGACACATTTCTCTGATTTGGGTTTGAACTTATCAGGATGAAACTTTTTCTTCTAAGCATCGCAACCCCAAACTTTAAGAAACGACAACTTTGGTTTCTTGCCAAACCACAGTTAATACGGTGTTGTCTCAATGGATTTAGATGGTGCCCTTTTTAACGTGAATGCAGTTGTCTCTAATGCATAACCCCAAAACTATAATGGTTAATCGGTAAGAAACATCATAGATTGCACTATACCAATAATAGTACGGTTATGACGTTCGGACACACCATTATGCTGTGGTGTTCTAGGTGGCACGATTTTGTGAAACTATTCCACATTGTTTTAATTGAAGACCAAACTCGTAACTCAAATATATGTCTCTACGATCAGATCATAGAAACTTTATTTTCTTCTCATGATGATTTTCCACTTCACTCTGAAGTTCTTTGAACTTTTCAAATGTTTCAGACTTATGTTTCATCATGTAGATATACCCATATCTGCTCAAATCATCTGTGAAGGTCAGAAAATAACGATACTCGCCGTGAGCCTCAACACTCATCGGACTGCATACATTAGTATGTATTATTTCCAATAAGTCAGTTGCTCGCTCCATTGTTCCGGAGAACGGAGTCTTAGTCATCTTTCCCATGAGGCATGGTTCGCAAGCATCAAAATGATTCATAATCAAGTGATTCCAAAAGCCCATCAGCATGGAGTTTCTTCATGCTCTTTACACCAATATGACCTAAACGGCAGTGCCACAAATAAGTTTCACTATCATTATTAACTTTGCATCTTTTGGCTTCAATATTATGAATATGTGTATCACTACGATCGAGATCCAACGAACCATTTTCATTGGGTGTATGACCATAGAAGGTTTTATTCATGTAAACAGAACAACAATTATTCTCTAACTTAAATGAATAACCGTTTTGCAATAAACATGATCAAATCATATTCATGCTCAAGGCAAACACCAAATAACATTTATTTAGGTTTAACACTAATCCCGAAAGTATAGGGAGTGTGCGATGATGATCATATCAATCTTTGAACCACTTCCAACACACATCGTCACTTCACCCTTAACTAGTCTCTGTTCATTCTGCAACTCCCGTTTCGAGTTACTACTCTTAGCAACTGAACCAGTATCAAATGCCGAGGGGTTGCCATAAACACTAGTAAAGTACACATCAATAACATGTATATCAAATATAGCATTGTTCACTTTGCCATCCTTCTTATCCGCCAAATACTTGGGGCAGTTCTGCTTCCAGTGACCAGTCCCTTTGTAGTAGAAGCACTTAGTCTCAGGCTTAGGTCCAGACTCGGGCTTCTTCACTTGAGCAGCAATTTGCTTGCCATTCTTCTTAAAGTTCCCTTTCTTTCCCTTTGCCCTTTTCTTGAAACTAGTGGTCTTGTTAATCATCAACACTTGATGCTCTTTCTTGATTTCTACCTTCATCGATTTCATCATCATGAAAAGCTCGGGAATCGTTTACGTCATCCCTTGCATACTATAGTTCATTACGAAGTTCTACTAACTTGGTGATGGTGACTAGAGAATTCTGTCAATCACTATTTTATCTGGAAGATTAACTCCCACTTGATTCAAGCGATTGTAGTACCCAGACAATCTGAACACATGCTCACTGCTTGAGCTATTCTCCTCCAACTTTTAGCTATAGAACTTGTTGGAGACTTCATATCTCTCAACTCGGGTATTTGCTTGAAATATTAACGTCAACTCCTGGAACATCTCAGATGGTCCATGACGTTCAAAACGTCTTTGAAGTCTCGATTCTAAGTTGTTAAGCATGGTTCACTAAACTATCAAGTAGTCATCATATTGAGCTAGCCAAACATTCATGATGTCTGCATCTGCTCCTGCAATAGGTCTGTCACCTAGCGGTGCATCAAGGACACAATTCTTCTGTGCAACAATGAGGATAATCCTCAGAACACGGATCCAATCCGCATCATTGCTACTAACATTTTTCAACTTAGTTTTCTCTAGGAACATATCAAAAATAAAACAGAGGAGCTAAACGCGAGCTATTGATCTACAACATAGATATGCTAATACTACCAGGACAAAGTTCATGATAAATTAAAGTTCAATTAATCATATTACTTAAGAACTCCCACTTAGATAGACATCCCTCTAATCATCTAAGTGATCACGTCATCTAATCATCTAACCAATCATCACGTGAAATGGAGTAGTTTTCAATGGTGAACATTACTATGTTGATCATATCTACTATATGATTCACGCTCGACCTTTCGGTCTCATTGTTCCGAGGCCATATCTGCATATGCTAGGCTCGTCAAGTTTAACCTGAGTATTCTGCGTGTGCAAAACTAGCTTGCACCCGTTGTAGATGGACGTAGAGCTTATCACACCCGATCATCACGTGGTGTGTGGGCACAACGAACTTTGGCAAGGGTGCATACTCAGGGAGAACACTTTTATCTTGAAATTTAGTGAGGGATCATCTTATAATGCTACCGTCAATCAAAGCAAAATAAGATGCATAAAAGATAAACATCACATGCAATCAATATAAGTGATATGATATGGCCATCATCATCTTGTGCTTGTGATCTCCATCTCTGAAGCACCGTCATGATCACCATCATCACTGGCGCGACACCTTGATCTCCATCGTAGCATCGTTGTCGTATAGCCAACTATTGCTTCTACGACTATCGCTACTGCTTAGTGATAAAGTAAAGCAATTACAGGGCGATTGCATTGCATACAATAAAGTGACAACCATATGGCTCCTGCCAGTTGCTGGTAACTCGGTTAAAAAACATGATCATCTCATACAAAAAACATAGCATCATGTCTTGACCATATCACATCACAACATGCCCTGCAAAAACAAGTTAGACATCCTCTACTTTGTTGTCGCAAGTTTTACGTGGCTGCTACGGGCTGTGCAACAAACGTTCTTACCTACGCATCAAAACCACACCGATAGTTCGTCAAGTTAGTGTTGTTTTAACCTTCTCAAGGACCAGGCATAGCCATACTTGGTTCAACTAAAGTTGGAGAAACTGACACCCGCTAGCCACTTGTGTGCAAAGCACGTCGCTAGAACCAGTCTCGCGTAAGTGTATGCATAATGTCGGTCCAGGCCACTTCATCCAACAATACCGCCAAACAAAAGTATGACATGCTGGTAAGCAGTATGACTTGTATCGCCCACAAATCACTTGTGTTCTACTCGTGCATATAACATCAACGCATAAAACCTGGCTCGGATGCCACTGTTGGGGAACGTAGTAATTTCAAAAAAAATCCTCCTCACACGCAACATCATGGTGATGCATAGCAACGAGAGGGGAGAGTCTGTCCACATACCCTCGTAGACCGAAAGCGGAAGCATTAGCACAACGCGGTTGATGTAGTCGTACGTCTTCACGATCCGACCAATCAAGTACCGAACACATGGCACCTTCGAGTTCTGCACATGTTCAACTCGATGACGTCCCTCAAACTCTGATCCAGCCGAGCTTTAAGGGAGAGTTCCGTCAGCACGATGGTGTGGTGACGATGTTGATGTTCTACCATCGTAGGGCTTCGCCTAAGCACCGCTACGATATTATCGAGGTGGACTATGGTGGAGAGGGGCACCGCACATGGCTAAAAGATCCAAGAGATCAATTGTTGTGTCTACGGGGTGCCCCCTGGCCACGTATATAAAGGAGTGGAGGGGGGAGAGGGCTGGCCCCTATGGCGCGCCCTGGAGGAGTCCTATTCCCACCGGGAGTAGGATTCCTCCCCTTCCAAGTTGTAGGAGTAGGAGACAAGGAAGGGGAAGAGGGAAGAGAAGGAAGGAGGGGGCACCGCCCCTCCCCCTAGTCCAATTCGGACTAGTCATTGGGGGGCGCGGCCTCCCTCTCTCTCTCCTCTAAATCCCAATAAGGCCCATATACTTCTTCCCCCGTATTCCCTAACTCCCCGGTACTCCGAAAAATACACGAACCACTCAGAACCTTTCTGGTGTCTGAATATAGTTGTCCAATATATCGATCTTTACATCTTGACCATTTTGGGAGTCCTCGTCATGTCCCCGATCTCATCCGGGACATCGAACTACCTTCGGCACATCAAAACACATAAACTCATAATATAACCGTCATCGAACTTTAAGCGTGCGGACCCTACGGGTTCGAGAACTATGTAGACATGACCGAGAAACGTCTCCGGTCAATAACCAATAGCGGAACCTGGATGCTCATATTGGCTCCTACATATTCTACAAAGATCTTTATCGGTTAAACCGCATAACAACATATGTTGTTCTCTTTGTCATCGGTATGTTACTTGCCCGAGATTCGATCGTCGGTATCTCAATACCTAGTTCAATCTCGTTATCGGCAAGTCTCTTTACTCGTTGCATAATACATCATCCCGCAACTAACTCATTAGTTGCAATGCTTGCAAGGCTTAAGTGATGTGTATTATCGAGTGGGCCCAAAGATACCTCTCCGATAATCAGAGTGACAAATCCTAATCTCGAAATACGCCAACCCAACAAGTACCTTCGGAGACACCTATAGAGCACCTTTATAATCACCCAGTTACGTTGTGACGTTTGGTAGCACACAAAGTGTTCCTCCGGTAAACGGGAGTTGCATAATCTCATAGTCATAGGAACATGTATAAGTCATGAAGAAAGCAATAGCAACAAACTAAATGATCAAGCGCTAAGCTAACAGAATGGGTCAAGTCAATCACATCATTCTTCTAATGATGTGATCTCGTTAATAAAATGACAACTCTTTGTCTATGGCTAGGAAACATAACCATCTTTGATCAACGAGCTAGTCAAGTAGAGGCATACTAGTGACACTCCATTTGTCTATGTATTCACACATGTATCATGTTTCCGGTTAATACAATTCTAGCATGAATAATAAACATTTCTTATGATATAAGGAAATAAATAATAACTTTACTATTGCCTCTAAGGCATATTTCCTTCAACGCCCCCTCCAGGCGTGCCCAGGTGGGTTGTCCCCACTTGGTGGCCCCGCAGACCCTGAAACCGATGCTATAAGATCCTATTTTTTGAAAAAAAACCAGGGAGAAAGAATTATCGCCTTCCACAAGACAGAGCCGCCGTCACCTCATTTTCTTCATCGGGAGGCCAGATCTGGATTCCGTTTGGGGCTCCAGAGAGGGGGATCTTCGATCTTCGTCATCACCAACCCTTCTCCATCGCCAATTCCATGACGCTCCCCACCGGGAGTGAGTAATTCCTTCATAGGCTTGCTGGTCGGTGAGGAGTTCGATGAGATTCATCATTAATATAGTTACTTTTGTTAGGGCTTGATCCCTAGTATCCACTATGTTCTGAGATTGATGTTGCTATGACTTTTCCATGCTTAATGCTTATCACTTTGGGCCTGGGTGCCATGATTTCAAATCTGAACCGTTTATGTTATCACCATTAGATCTATGTTCTAGATCCAATCTTGCAATTTATAGTCACCTACTACGTGTTATGATCCGGCAACCCCAGTGTGACAATAGTCGGGACCACTCCCGGCGATGACCATAGTTTGAGGAGTTCATGTATTCACCATGTGTTAATGCTTTATTCCAGTTCTCTATTAAAAGGAGGCCTTAATATCCCTTAGTTTCCAATAGGACCCCTATAACACCCTGGATGTAACTTTCCCTATTTGTGCTCCAACTCTTGCCGTTTCCGGCGTTAAGTTATATTTATTTCCTCGGGTTCAGGTTTTTGTCTCCGTGTGTTGTTGTCGTTGTCATGCATCTCATATCATGTCATCACGTGCATTGCATTTGCATACGTGTTCGTCTCATGCATTCGAGCATTTTCCCCGTTGTCCGTTTTGCATTCCGGCGCTTTGTTCTCCTCCGGTGGTCATTTCTAGCTTTCTTTCATGTGTGGGGATTAAACATTTCCGGATTGGACCGAGACTTGCCAAGCGGCCTTGGTTTAATATCGGTAGACCGCTTGTCAAGTTTCGTACCATTTGGACTTCGTTTGATACTCCAACGGTTAACCGAGGACCGAAAAGGCCTCGTGTGTGTTGCAGCCCAACACCCCTCCAATTTGGCCCAAAACCCACCTAACTCTGCTCCATGTCCTAGAGCGTTCGATCATGATCGCGTGGCCGAAAACCGCACCTCATTTGGACTCTCCTAGCTCCACTTATGCCTATAAATAGGACCCCCCGAATTTCGAATCTCTCCCTCTCCCTGAAACCCTAAATCCCTCTCCGCCGCGCCGGACGTGTCCGACCCGCGCCGGATGTGTCCGACCCGACGCCCGCCGCCGCCCGCAGCCAGTGGCTCGCCGCCACGTGGCATCGCCGCCACGTGGCATCGCCACCTCGCCGCCGCCGCGGCCCGGGAGGCCCAGATCGGGCCCCCGCGAGCCCGAGCCGCCCCCACGCCTCCTCGCCTCGGTCGCCGCCGCCGCGGGCCACCACCGCCGCCTCCTCCTCCGTCCGGCCGCTCCGGCCTCCTCCGACCTCCCCGGCGCCGCCCCGGTCTTCTTCCTCCCCGATGAACCTCGACTTCCGTGCTCCGGTGAACAGTGCGCGCCGGAGAGCCTCGGGAAGCGTGCAGATCTGAGATCTGAAATTTGACGGTTGACTTTCTCCTTCTGAAACCCTAATTTTATGCAAACTTTGACATATGATATCTCCGCATCCGTAGCTCCGTTTTGGACATATAGTATATCAAAATGTTCGTCTCGACGAGTGCATCATTTCGTTCCATTGCATCATTTTTATTTGAGTTCATCTTGATGCCCGAAATGCTATTAGAAGAGGCCTTCGTGAGTTAATTGTCAGATCTGCTAGTTTATCTTAGACTTTTGTCATTTTTGCCATGATTGTTGTGTGCATGATATGCCTGTGAGTCCTTCATATGTTTTGTTAAAGATTTTTTTTATCTTTCCAGAGGTGCAACCCATGCATTTTTGTGATGTGTGTGGTGACTTGTGCAAGCTTGCAAAGTGAGGCACCCGGTAAATCTGTTTTCAGGGACTTAGTAGATTTCACTAAGTCTGGGATTATTTAGTTCATGATGCCATATGTCCATGCTGTTTCCTAGTGATCCGTGCCTCTTTTGAGGATGATCAGTAAAGGAGTTTTGTTAATCTTGTTATGCTCTATCCATACATGTCTTTGTTTGCAATTATGGAGCACTCTAGCTTGAGTCAATCGAGCTCTACTTTTGCTTCGTTGTGAATCTGGGCAGATCGTCAACTTGTTTGCGATTTTGCCGATGCTATTGTAGTTGATCCGTGCATGCTATGCCATTGCTCTTGCCATGTCTAGCTTTTATTTTGTGCCTTCTTAATGGGTGTATGCTTGTCTTGCCATGACTTGCACCGTGGTGAGTGCATCGATCTCGTAAACATGCCTTCGTGAGTTATGTTTCAGCATGTCCCAGTTTTCACCAAGTCTGAAAACTGATTATGTTTTTGCTATGTTCATGTGCTTGTTACTATATTTTGTGATCCCTTTTGGCTCAAGGTCACTAAGGGACTTTTGTTAAGCTTGTTGAGTAGCTCCATGCCTTGTCTTTATTTGTCATGTTCAGGTCCTGTAGCATGTTGTTTTGTTGCTCCGAAGAGGGCTATATGATCTGAAATTCCAGACAAGTGTTAATTTCACTAAGTCTGAAATCTGTTTTACCATTTGCGTTTTTTCCATGCTTGTTTGAACCTCCTAATGGATGAATTGGCCATAGCTCAGTGCTAGACTTTTGTTAATCATATTGTGTGCATCCCTGCCATGTATTTTTTTGTCATGTTTGGGTGCTGTAGCATGTTCATCTCATTGCATTTAGATGCCTACTTACTGTAAATCGTAGACCGTTGTCATTTTTGAAACGCTTGCCATTTCCAAACCGTGACTCCGATTCCGGCGTTCTTTATATCGTTTTCAAGCGATTTCATCTCATCTTTCTAGTGGCACCCTTGGACTTCCAAGTTGAGGCCAGGTTCATGCATTTCCTGTCATATCTTGCATTTTGCATCCCGCATCGCATCCCGCATAGCACATCATCATTGCATCATATTGCTTGGTCTTGCACGTGGTTGATTGTATCCTTGTTGCTTGTTTGTCTTGTTTGGGTAGAGCCGGGAGACGAGTTCGCTAACGAGGAGCCCGTTGAGTTTACTCTTGAGGATCCAGTCAACTCTGACAACTGTGCAGGCAAGATGATCATACCCTCGAAATCACTACTATCTTTGCTATGCTAGTTTGCTCGCTCTTTGCTATGCCATTGCTACGATGCCTACCACTTGCTTGAAAGCCTCCCCAATTGCCATGTCAAACCTCTAACCCACCTTGTCCTAGCAAACCGTTGATTGGCTATGTTACCGCTTTGCTCAGCCCCTCTTATAGCGTTGCTAGTTGCAGGTGAAGATTGGAGGCCGTTCCTTGTTGGAACATTTATTTACTTGTTGGGATATCATTATATTGCCATGCATCTATATACTTGGTAAAGGGTGGAAGGCTCGGCCTCTCTCCTAGTGTTTTGTTTCACTCTTGCCGCCCTAGTTTCCGTCATATTGGTGTTATGTTCCCGGATTTTGCATTCCTTACGCGGTTGGGTTATAATGGGAACCCCTTGATAGTTCTCCTTGATTAAAGCTTTTCCAGCAATGCCCAACCTTGGTTTTACCATTTTCCACTTAGCCTTTTCCTTCCCTTGGGTTCTGCAGACTCAAGGGTCATCTTATTTTAACCCCCCCCGGGCCAGTGCTCCTCTGAGTGTTGGTCCAAACAGTCAGCCGCCGGTGGCTACCAGAGGCAACTCTGGGCTGGCCTACCGGAAGTTTGGACAATCTGAGTGTGCCCTAAGAAAGAGATATGTGTAGCTCCTATCGGGATTTGTCGGCACATTCAGGTGGTGTTGTTGGTCTTGTTTTAACCTGTCGAAGTGTCTTGAGTTACCGAGATACCGAGTCTGATCGGAACGTCTTGGGAGGAGGTCTATTCCTTCGTTGACCATGAGAGCTTGTCATGGGCTAAGTTGGGACTCCCCTGCAGGGTTTGAACTTTCGAAAGCCGTGCCCGCGGTTATGGGCAGATGGGAATTTGTTAATGTCCGGTTGTAGATAACTTGAATCTTAATTTAATTAAAAATGAATCAACTGGGTGTGTTACCGTGATGGCCTCTTCTCGGCGGAGTCCGGGAAGTGGACACGGTGTTGGAGTAATGTTTGCGCAGGTTGCTCACTAGTTTCTCGCTCGAGCTTTGCCTCCTCTTCTCGCTCTCCTTTGCGAATAAGTTAGCCACCATACTTGCTAGTCGCTTGCTGCAGCTCCACTCATATTTTACCTCGCCATACCTATAAGCTTGAATAGTCTTGATCACGAGGGTGCGAGATTGCTGAGTCCCTGTAGCTCATAGATTACTATTACACCAGATGCAGGGCCTGATGATTCCGCTCCAGGGGACGCGTACGAGCTCAAGTGGGAGTTCGATGAACACTCTCAACGATACTATGTTTCCTTTCCCGATGATCAGTAGTGATGCCTAGTTGGGGGTGATTGGGACCGTTGTCGCATGTTGGGTTCTCTTTTATTTTGGTGCCGTAGTCGGGCCATGAGTGTTTGAATGATGTAATGTTATTTATGTACTTGATTGACGTGGCGAGTGTAAGCCAACTATGTTATCTCCCCTTTTATTATTACATTACATGGGATGTTTGTGAAGGCTGCCTAACTTGCGACATATGCCTTCAATGCGATTATGTCTCTAAGTCGTGCCTCGACACGTGGGAGCTATAGTCGCATCAAGGGTGTTACAACCTCACTGCCATGGGAGGGTAGGACAAAAGATGTCATGCAAGTTCTTTCCATAAGCATGTATGACTATTTACGAAATACATGCCTACATTATATTTATGAATTAGAGCTAGTGCTGTATCGCCCTAGGTTATGACTGTCACAAGATGAATATCATCCAACAAATCCTTGATCCAATGCCTACAAATTTCTCTTATATTGTTCTTGATAAGTTACTACTGCTATCGTTACTGTTGCACTTGCTACAAAATCACTGCTATCATTGCTACCGTTACTATTGCTGCTGCTACTATTATCAAAACTATCATACTACTTTACTACTGGTCACTTTGTTGCAGATAATTCATCTCCAGGTGTGGTCAAATTGACAACTCAGCTGCTAATACTTGCAAATATTCTTTGGCTCCCCTTGTGTCGAATCTATGAATTTGGGTTGAATACTCTAACCTCGAAAACTATTGCGATCGCCTATACTTGTGGGTTATCGTATGAAACATGCATGGTTTAGATTATGAAGATCTACTTAGTACATCAAATGTACTATTATTTGGAATCAACATCGAGTGTATTCAAAATTTTCAATTCGAGTTCATATAGTACACATAGTTCATATCTATCTCTATAGTAATCATGTGGTGTGTTATCTCTACACCTATAAAAGATTTAGTTGGTGATGGTGGTGTGTCTGCCATACATCAATTTTGACCATTAGATCTGCATCTAACGGTTGCGAGGTAAGTTGTGGTATTTTTGCAACAATAGCCCACTTCTCCGCTCCAATTTGCAGAAAACCCCTTATTATCTTGAAAGCAACCACATCCCTCCCTCGCCTCATCAAAACAACCTAAGAAATATATTTTGAGTGAAACGTAATATATTTTTAGTGGTTTATCTATATCAAAACAAGAGTGTTTTCTTTCAAGTTTGTGAACAAGTACTATTTTACCTTGGATCCGTTGCAACGCACGGGCACATTGCTAGTTAAGATAATATACGAATGATCGTTTAACTTGGAAACAATCATGATTGTAGATTCTTATTCAAATAGAGAAATGGATTCCAATTTAGTTCAAATTGCAGCAGTAGTATAGACATTTGGAATGCACTAAAATGTTCGTATGAGTAGATTACATGCATTATACAGCCAGCTAAAGAAGCATCTTGATAAAGTAAATAACCCTCAGGAATAATAGGCATATTTTCATCATCACTATCATCATCATATTCAGATTCAATAATTTCTCTTTCTCTAGCCCTAGCAATTTTTTCATCAAGAAATTCACTAAGGGGCACAGTAGTCTCAGACATAGAAGTAGTTTCATCATAAGTATCATGCATAGCAGAAGTGGCATCATCAATAACATGAGACATATCAGAACGAATAGCAGAAGCAGGTGTAGGTGTCGCAAACTTACTCATAACATAAGGTGAATCAAGTGCTATGGTTAGGCTTAATTGGACATAACATGGAATCATAGCTTTGAATAGCATTTGTATAGTAAAACGGGACAAGACTCTCTCTTTGTGTGGTGCGAATAGTTTCATTTTTTTGTTTTTTTCGTTGAGGGAAGTGCAAATTAATTTCGTACGTACATTAGTACACATGAGGCTTGTACCTAAATTTCAACCCATGCCTTATTATCCTGAAATTCAGATATCGTGCTCCGAAAATTTGCACCTTCACAACTCGTGCCTTGCTATCCCGAAATTACAACACGCACGAAAACTCCCTCCAGCTGCCAATCCCGACATGCGAAATCCCCCTTCTATCCCTGAGCCGAAACGACACTAGTTCAAATCAGTTGGGGTACTTTCGTAACGCAGCCTACATTTTGGACAAGCGAGTCCCTAAGTCATGGTTCCCCCTCCCATCACCTCCTTTTCGCCATTCGAAAACCCTGGCCGCCATAACCTCTTTGCTCCAGCCGCGAAACCCCACCCTCCGCCGTCCGCCACCCCACCACGGCCCCGCCGGAGCCTCTGCCTCGACGATGTCGTCCACGGCAACAACTCGATGTCCCTCATCCACCGCCGCGGATGAATCCGTCGTTGATCTCATCGTATCGCCGGTTCATCCTCCATGTCCTCCACCTCCAAGGAGCTGCTCCGACGATCGCCTCATCTATTGCGACTGCTCCATCCCCACAGCGCCACCTTAACCTGCTCCACCGGAATTGCAACATCCTCACCGACTCCTCAAACGAAGCCGAGGCCTGCTCAGTGCCACCAAAGAGGTTGTACGCTCATTGCATCACACCTTCTCTTTAACTCAACCTCCCGGTGCCGCCGATGCTCTATCCCGCTCCCTGATGGCACGGCTACCACATAGTCGGCGCCACCGGCACATCTCCACGGTGGCTCTCCCCTAGTGTGAGGCTCCTTCGGCAGTGGTGATAACCCACAAGTATAGGGGATCGCGACAGCTTTCGAGGGTAGAGTATTCGACCCAAATTTATTGATTCGACACAAGGGGGGCCAAAGAATATTCTCAAGTATTAGCAGCTGAGTTGTCAATTCAACCACACCTGGAAACTTAATATCTGCAGCAAAGTGTTTAGTAGCAAAGTAATATGATAGTGCTGGTAGCGGCAACAAAAGTAAAGACAACAAAAGTAATGTTTTTGGTATTTTGTAGTGATTGTAACAGTAGCAGCAGAAAAGTAAATAAGCGTAAACCAGTAAATGGAAAACTCGTAGGCATCGGATCAGTGATGGATAATTATGCCGGATGCGGTTCATCATGTAACAGTCATAACATAGGGTGACACAGAACTAGCTCCAATTCGTCAATGTAATGTAGGCATGTATTCCGTATATAGTCATACGTGCTTATGGAAAAGAACTTGCATGACATATTTTGTCCTACCCTCCCATGGCAGTGGGGTCCTATTGGAAACTAAGTGATATTAAGGTCTCCTTTTAATAGAGAAGCGGAACAAAGCATTAGCACATAGTGAATACATGAACTCCTCAAACTACGGTCATCACCGGTAAGTATCCCGATTATTGTGACTTCGGGGTTAACGGATCATAACACATAATAGGTGACGATAGACTTGCAAGATAGGATCTAGAACTCTCATATATTCATGAAAACATAATAGGTTCAGATACGAAATCATGGCACTCGGGCCCTAGTGACAAGCATTAAGCATAGCAAAGTCATAGCAACATCAATCTCAGAACATAGTGGATACTAGGGATCAAACCCTAACAAAACTAACTCAATTACATGATAAATCTCATCCAACCCATCACCGTCCAGCAATCCTACGATGGAATTACTCACGCACGACGGTGAGCATCATGAAATTGGTGATGGAGGATGGTTGATGATGACGACGGTGACGAATCCCCCTCTCCGGAGCCCCAAACGGAGTCCCGATCAACACTCCCGAGAGGTTTTAGTGCATGGCGGCGGCTCCGTATCGTAAAACGCGATGATTTCTTCTCTCTAATTTTTTTCTCTCCGAAAGAAAATATATAGAGTTGGAGTTGGCGTCAGAGGGTCTCCAGGGGGCCCACGAGGTGGGGGGCGTGCCCTAGGGGGGGCGCCCCCCACCCTCGTGAGAAGGGTGTGGGCCCCCTGGTCTTCATATTTGGCGAGGATTTTTTATTATTTTTTCTAAGACCTCCCGTGGAGTTTCAGGTCATTCCGAGAATATTTGTTTTCTGCACATAAAACAACATCATGGTAATTCTGCTGAAAACAGCGTCAGTCCGGGTTAGTTCCATTCAAATCATACAAGTTAGCGTCCAAAACAAGGGCAAAAGTGTTTGGAAAAGTAGATACGATGGAGACGTATCAACTCCCCCAAGCTTAAACCCTTGCTTGTCCTCAAGCAATTCAGTTGACAAACTGAAAGAAAGAAAAACTTTTACAAACTCTGTTTGCTCTTGTTGTTGTAACTATGTCAAGTGAGCATTCAAGTTTTTAGCATAGATCATAACTAACCACATTTGCAACAATTCTCAGGTCTCACAATTACTCGTATCAATAGCATAATCAACTAGCAAGTCATAATAATAAATCTCGGATGACAACACTTTCTCAAAACAATCATAATATGATATAACAAGATGGTATCTTGCTAGCCCTTTCTAAGACCGCAAAACATAAATGCAGAGCACCTTTAAAGATCAAGGACTGACTAGACATTGTAATTCATGGTAAAAGAGATCCAATCATAGTCACACCCAATATAAATTAATAGTGATGAATGCAAATGACGGCTGCGCTCTCCAGCTAGTGCTTTTTAATAAGAGGGTGATGACTCAGCATAAAAGTAAATGGATAGGCCCTTCGCAGAGGGAAGCAGGGATTTGTAGAGGTGCCAGAGCTCAGTTTTGAAATAGAGATAAATTGTATTTTGAACGGTATACTTTCATTGTCAACATAACAACTAAGAGATGGCGATATCTTCCATGCTAAACACATTATAGGCGGTTCCCAAACAGAATGGTAAAGTTTATACTCCCCCTCCACCAACAAGCATCAATCCATGGCTTGCTCGAAACAACGAGTGCCTCCAACATACATCAGGTCCCAGGGGGAGTTTTGTTTGCAATTAATTTTGATTTAGTTTGGATAAAGTATGGGACTGGGTATCCCGGTGACCAGCCATTTTCTCGTGAGTGAGGAGCGGAGTCCACTCCTCTTGAGAATAACCTGCCTACCACGGAAGATAAGGACAACCTTTGTTGATATATGAGCTATTCGAGCATACAAAACAGAATGTTTATTTGAAGGTTTAGAGTTTGGCACATACAAATTTACTTGGAATGCCAGGTAGATACCACATATAGGAAGCTATGGTGGACTCATCTGGAATAACTTTGGGGTTTAAGGGATTGGATGCACAAGTAGTATTCCCGCTTAGTACAAGTAAAGGCTAGCAAAAGACTGGGAAGCGACCAACTAGAGAGCGACAACAGCCATGTACATGCATTAAAATTAATATACATTGGATGCAAGCATGAGTAGGATATAATCCACCATGAACATAAATATCGTGAAGGCTAAGTTGATTTTGTTTCAACTACATGCGTGAACATGTGCCAAGTCAAGTCACTAAAATCATTCAAAGGAGGATACCACCCCATCATACCACATCATAATCATCTCAATAGCATGTTGGCACACAAGGTAAATCATTATAACTCATAGCTAATCAAGCATGGCACAAGCAACTATGATCTCTAATTGTCATTGCAAACATGTTTATTCATAATAAGCTGAATCAAGAATGCGGGACTCATCATATTTACAAAAACAAAAGAGGTCGAGTTCATACCAGCTTTTCTCCTCTCAGTCAGTCCATCATATATCATCATAATTGCCTTTCACTTGCACGACCGAAGGGTGTGAATAATAATAAGAGTGCACGTGCATTGGACTAAGCTGGAATCTGCGAGCATTGAATAAACAGGAGAAGACAAGGCAATATGGGCTGTTTGGTTAATTCAACAATAATGCATATAAGACCCACTTCAACAATTTAATTATGGTCTTCTCCTACTGACCCCTAAAGAAAGAAAAGAAATAAAATTATTTACATGGGAAAGCTCCCAACAAAAAGAAGAACGGGAAATATTTTTGGGTTATATTTTTAGTTATTACTACTACAGCAGAAAAATAAACTACTACTAATTTTTTTGGTTTTTCTTAAGCTTTACTAAACACACAAGAAGAAAGCAGGAAAAAGAAAATAAACTAGCATGGATATTACAGTGAAAAAGTATGAGCACCGACATCTAGCAATGAGTGTGTGAACATAAATTTAATGTCGATGAGAAATACGTACTCCCCCAAGCTTAGGCTTTTGGCCTAAGTTGGTCTATGGCCACGGCTGGCCTGGCGGATATCCATAATAATAGTTGTTGGGGTCGTACTGCGATGAGGAGGAATAGTTGGGATCATACTATGATGAAGAAGAAGACTCTGACTGCCACTGGCTGACAGTCATCTCTGGATCCCAAGAATAAACTAACTCGATTACATGATAAATCTCATCCAACCCATCACCGTCCAGCAAGCCTACGATGTAATTACTCACGCACGGCGGTGAGCATCATGAAATTGGTGATGGAGGATGGTTGATGATGATGACGGCGACGAATCCCCCTCTCCGGAGCCCCGAACGGACTCCAGATCAGCCCTCCCGAGAGGTTTTAGGGCTTGTCCACGGCTCCGTATCGTAAAACGCGATGATTTCTTCTCTCTGATTTTTCTCTCATCGAAACTCAATATATGGAGGTGGAGTTGGAGTCAGAGACGCAACAGGGGGCCCACGAGGTAGGGGGCGTCCCAGTGACCAGCCATTTTCTCGTGAGTGAGGAGCGGAGTCCACTCCTTTTGAGAATAACCCGCCTAACACGGAAGATAAGGACAACCTTGGTTGATACATGAGCTATTCGAGCATACAAAACAGAATGATTATTTGAAGGTTTAGAGTTTGGCACATACAAATTTACTTGGAACGGCGGGTAGATACCGCATATAGGAAGGTATGGTGGACTCATCTGGAATAACTTTGGGGTTTAAGGGATTGGATGCACAAGCAGTATTCCCGCTTAGTACAAGTAAAGGCTAGCAAAAGACTGGGAAGCGACCAACTAGAGAGCGAAAACAGCCATGTACATGCATTAAAATTAATAAACATTGGATGCAAGCATGAGTAGGATATAATCCACCATGAACATAAATATCGTGAAGGCTATGTTGATTTTGGTTCAACTACATGGGTGAACATGTGCCAATTCAAGTCACTTAAATCATTCAAAAGAGGATACCACCCCATCATACCACATCATAATCATCTCAATAGCATGTTGGCACACAAGGTAAATCATTATAGCTCATAGCTAATCAAGCATGGCACAAGCAACTCTGATCTCTAATTGTTATTGCAAACATGTTTATTCATAATAAGCTGAATCAAGAACGACGGGCTCATCATATTTACAAAAACAAAAGAGGTCGAGTTCATACCAGCTTTTCTCATCTCAGTCAGTCCATCATATATCATCATAATTGCCTTTCAGTTGCACGACCGAACGGTGTGAATAATAATAATAGTGCACATGCATTGGACTAAGCTGGAATCTGCGAGCATCCAATAAACAGGAGAAGGCAATATGGGCTCTTGGTTAAATCAACAATAATGCATATAAGAGCCACTTCAACAATTTAATTATGGTCTTCTCCTACAGACCCCCAAATAAAAGAAAAGAAATAAAACTATTTACATGGGAAAGCTCCCAACAAGCAAAAGAAGAACGGGAAATATTTTTGGGTTTTCTTTTTAATTATTACTAGTACAGCAGAAAAATAAACTACTACTAATTTTTTTTGGTTTTTCTTAAGGTTTAACAAACACATAAGAAGAAAGCAAGAAAAAGAAAATAAAGTAGCATGGATATTATAGCGAAAAAGTATGAGCACAGACATCTAGCAATGAGTGTGTGTGAACATAAATGTAATGTCGGTGAGAAATATGTACTCCCCCAAGCTTAGGCTTTTGGCCTAAGTTGGTCTATTGCAACGGCTGGCCTGGCGGATATCCATAATAATAATTGTTGGGGTCGTACTGCGATGAGAAGGAATAGTTGGGATCATACTATGATGAAGAAGAAGACTCTGACTGCCACTGGCTGACAGTCATCTCTGGATCCCAAGAATAAACAGATTGTCGTGGAGGCTCATCTTGTGGTTCCTGTTCTGGCTCCTCGACTGGTGCAGGGTTCCAGTAGGCATGAATAGCCGTCAACGGAACAAGGTACGTGCCTACAGTCAAATCAAACAAAGAAGGAGCAGGCAAGGTAATAGTCTCAGGATGATGTTTATTAAAGAACAATTGATATTTAAGCTCTCCTGCCCTATTCTTAACAATAAAATCATGTGCCACCATACTTTTATGATCTAGATAAACATGGGGCAGCACCTTTTCTTCCTTCTCAGCATGCCTAATAGGTATGTCAAAATGTGCGGCTAGGCGTGTGGCATAGATGCCACCAAAGATGGGGCCCTTAGTACGGTCCATATTTAACCGTCTAGCAATAATACCACCCAAACTAAAAGTGTTATCACTATATAAACCTTGGAGCAGAATAATTAAATCAGGGATACTAAGGTCTCCAGAATTTCCGCGTCCAATTAAACAACGACTAGCAAATAATGCAAAGTAACGCAAAACAGGAAAATGTATGATAGTGATTCGTGCATCGAAAATCTTCCTGGTTTCTCCTACAGTGATATTATCAATAAACCCAGCCACATCATCGTGATGTGGTTCTTCTGTCTTGCCCTCAAAAGGGACTAAACAAATCCGACAGAAATCATAAAGTGACATCTCCTTAGGCTCATCATATAAATGAAATTCAACCGTAGGTGGTGAGTTCCTAGGATGAAAATAAAAGTTTTGCACAAAGGTATTTGTGAGTAAGAGATACTGATCGCATTGGTCGTGGAGGAAAGCGGTGAGGCCTGCATTGTGAGCCAATTCATGAAAATCTTCATAGATACCGGCTTCTCTCAGGAAATCTTCAGAAGGCCATTCACACGCCCGAATCTCCGCGGTGCGTGGCAAATTATACTTAGGCTTAGGTGCCTTTTCCTTTGAGCTTTGGCTTGATGAAGCCCTCAATAATCTCCTCATCATTTTTCTGAAACAATCTAAAATTTTTAGTAACCTCAAAATAAAAGTAAACCAAACTCAATAAAACTGATAGTAACTACTCCTACAAGTGCCTAGAGCCTATATCAAGCATTTGAACTACTTGGAACCATATAAATTTGTCATGCAAGCTCAAGAACAGGGTTACCTATGCAGCACAAATTTGCAATGAATAAAGCACTAGAACAAAAACTAATTGGACCAATGGAGGAGTCACATACCAAGGAACAATCTCCCCAAGCAGTTTTGCGAGAGGTGCTTTGAGCAAGGAGATCGAAAATCACAGCAAAAGTGGCTGGAACTCGTGCTTGAGTTGGTTTTTCGGGTTTGTGTGAGATAGAGGAAGAAGATTGGTGCTGGGATAAGTGGAGGAGGGCCACCTTGGGCCCATGAGGCAGGGGGGCACGCCCTCGTGGCCAGGTGGCAGCTCCTCCCGCGGTAATTTTTGCACAGTAAATCCTCAAATATTCCTGAAAAAATCATATTAAATTGGCATGGCATTCTGAGGACTTTCATTTTCAGGATATTTTTATATTGCACAGTAATTCAAGAAACAGACAGAAAAATACTATTTTTACTTTATTTAATATAAATAGCAGAAAATAAAAATGGGGTACAGAAGTTTGTGCTTCTAGTTTCATCCATCTCATGCTCATCAAAAAGAATCCACTAACAAGGTTGATTAAGTCTTGTTAACAAACTCATTCCGATAATCATGAAACCGGAGAAATTTCGAATAACACTAAGTTACCTCAACGGGGATATGCACATCCCCAATAATAAGAATATCATATTTCTTCTTGACAGTAGGAAGAGGAAATTCAAAACCTCCAAATATAATCGATGGAATTTTTCCAATACAGTTGATACTATGAACTTGAGGTTGTTTCCTCGAAAAGTGTACCGTATGCTCATTACCATTAACATGAAAAGTGACATTGCCTTTGTTGCAATCAATAACAGCCCCTACAGTATTAAGAAAAGGTCTTCCAAGAATAATAGACATACTATCATCCTCGGGAATATCAAGAATAACAAATTCCGTTAAAATAGTAACGTTTGCAACCACAACAGGCACATCCTCACAAATAACAATAGGTATAGTAGTTGATTTATCAGCCATTTGCAAAGATATTTCAGTAGGTATCAGCTTATTCAAGTCAAGTCTATGATATAAAGAGAGAGGCATAACACTAACACCGGCTCCAAGATCACAGAAAGCAGTTTTAATATAATTTCTTTTAATGGAGCAAGGTATAGTAGGTACTCCGGGGTCTCCAAGTTTCTTTGGTATTCCACCCTTAAAAGTATAATTAGCAAGCATGGTGGAAATCTCAGCTTCCAGTATCTTTCTTTTATTAGTAATGATATCCTTCATATATTTAGCATAAGGATTTGTTTTGAGCACATCAGTTAATCTCATACGCAAAAAGATAGGTCTAATCATTTCAGCAAAGCGCTCAAAATCCTCATCATCCTTTTTCTTGGATGGTTTCGGAGGAAAAGGCATGGGTTTCTGAACCCAAGGTTCTCTTTCTTTACCATGTTTCCTAGCAACAAAGTCTCTTTTACCATAACATTGATTCTTTGATTGTGGGTTATCAAGATCAACAGCAGGTTCAATTTCTACATCATTGTCATTACTAGGTTGAGCATCGTCATGAACATTATCATTAATGTTTTTACTAGGTTCATGTTCATTACCAGATTGTGTTTCAGCATCATACATAGATATATCATTTGGATTATCAGGTGGTTCAGCAATAGGCTCACTAGAAGTTTGCACAGTTCTATCATTTTTCTTTTTCTTATTTTTAGAAGAACTAGGAACATCAATATTATTTCTCTGAGAATCTTGCTCAATTCTCTTAGGGTGTCCTTCAGGATACAAAGGTTCCTGGGTCATTCTACTAGTTCTAGTAGCCACTTTAACAACATTATC
Organism: Triticum urartu; assembly: GCF_056163025.1. Lineage (NCBI taxonomy): Eukaryota > Viridiplantae > Streptophyta > Magnoliopsida > Poales > Poaceae > Triticum > Triticum urartu. The sequence continues at coordinate 451,386,202 of NC_141876.1, read as the reverse complement.
ATTTTTCTTACTATTCACTTCGTCAAGCACTTCTTTTTGGGCTTTAAGTACTTGTTCTACTTGAGTGGTAACCATAGAAGCATCTTTGCTAATAAGTTTAAGTTCACCTTTAATATCAGCCATATAATCACCCAAGCGTCTAATCATATAAGCATTTTCTTTTAATTGTCTATCAAAATAAGCATTGAAGTCGTCTTGCTTAAACATAAAGTTATCAAACTCATCCAAGCATTGACTAGCAATTTTAGTAGGAGGGACTTCAGCTTTATCATATCTATAGAGAGAATTTACCTTTACTACCTATGTCGGGATATCGGGATCAGGAGGTTCTTCAATAAATAAATAATTGAGATCATATGTTTCTTCAACAGGTGGTGAATTAAGACCATGTATTTCTTCAATAGGAGGTAAATTCTTAACGTCTTCAACTTTAATACCTTTTTCTTTCATAGATTTCTTTTCCTCTTGCATATCTTCGGGACTGAGAAATAAAACACCTCTCTTCTTTGGAGTTGGTTTAGGGATAGGCTCAGTAATTGGAGCAGGAGCTGGCTCAGGAGCTGCCCAATTATTTTCATTTGTCAACGTATTATTCAATATAATTTCAGCTTCATCTAGTGTTCTTTCCCTGAAAAGAGAACCAGCACAACTATCCAGTTAATCTGTGGAAGCATCGGTTAGTCCATTATAAAAGATATTAAGTATTTCAGGTTTCTTAAGAGGATGATCAGGCAAAGCATTAAGTAACTTGAGAAGCCTACAACCAGGATCAAGAGAATTAAACCATATCTTAGCATCGCCCTTTAATGAGAACGGAAATATTTTGAGTAAATAGAGGTAACGTGATCTCTCATTATTAGTGAATAGGGCAGCTATATCATTTAACTTAGTAAGATGTGCCACAAGAGTTTCAGATTCATAGCCATAAAACGGATCAGATTCAACCAAAGTAATTATATCAGGATCAACAGAGAATTCATAATCTTTATCAGGAACACATATAGGTGAAGTAGCAAAAGCAGGGTCAGGTCTCATTCTATCCCTTAGTGATTCTTCGTTCCATTTAATTAATAACCTCTTAAGCTCATATCGATCTCTGCAAGCTAAAATAGCTAAAGAAGCATCTTGATCAAATAAATAACCCTCAGGAATAATAGGCATATTTTCATCATCACTATCATCATCGTATTCAGATTCAATAATTTCTCTTTCTCTAGCCCTAGCAATTTTTTCATCAAGAAATTCACTAAGGGGCATAGTAGTCTCAGACATAGAAGTAGTTTCATCATAAGTATCATGCATAGCAGAAGTGGCATCATCAATAACATGAGACATATCAGAACGAATAGCAGAAGCAGGTGTAGGTGTCGCAAACTTACTCATAACATAAGGTGAATCAAGTGCTATGGTTAGGCTTAATTGGACATAACATGGAATCATAGCTTTGAATAGCATTTGTACAGTAAAACGGGACAAGACTCTCTCTTTGTGTGGTGCGAATAGTTTCATTTTTTTGTTTTTTTCATTGAGGGAAGTGCAAATTAATTTTGTACGTACATTAGTACACGTGAGGCTTGTACCTAAATTTCAACCCGCGCGTTATTATCCTGAAATTCACATATCGTGCTCCGAAAATTCGCGCCTTCACAACCCGTGCCTTGCTATCCCGAAATTACAACACGCACGAAAACTCCCTCCAGCTTCCAATCCCGACATGCGAAATCCCCCTTCTATCCCTGAGTCGAAACGATGCTAGTTCAAATCGGTTGGGGTACTTTCATAACACAGCCTACATTTTGGATAATCGAGTCCCTAAGTCATGGTTCCCCCTCCCATCACCTCCTTTTCGCCGTTCGAAAACCCCGGCCGCCATAACCTCTCTGCTCCAGCCATGAAACCCCACCCTCCGCCGTCCGCCACCCCACCACGGCCCCGCCAGAGCCTCTGCCCCGACGACGTCGTCCACGGCAACAACTCGATGTCCCTCATCCACCGCCGCGGATGAGAATCCGTCGTCGATCTCGTCGTCTCGCCGGTTCAGCCACCCTGTCCTCCACCTCCAAGGAGCTGCTCCAATGATCCCTCATCTATTGCGGGTGCTCCATCCCCATAGCGCCACCTTAACCTGCTCCACCGGAACCGCAACATCCTCACCGACTCCTCGAACGAAGCCGAGGCCTGCTCAGTGCCACCAAAAGGTTGTACGCTCATTGCATCACACCTTCTCTTTAACTGGACCTCCCGGTGCCGCCGATGCTTTATCCCACTCCCTGATGGCGCGGCTACCACATAGTCGGCACCGCCAGCACATCTCCACGGTGGCACTCCCCTAGTGTGAGGCTCCCTTGGCAGCGGCGTCCATACCAGCCGAAGCTGCTGCTGCTTCGGCTCTCGCATGCGCTGCTGCTCGGGTGCTGGTGCTGGTGCTGGTGCTGCAGCTCTCGCTCACTCACGCTTCTGCTCTGCTCTTCCCCTCGCTCGTGCTGCAGCTCTGCTCTTGCTCTCACTCATGCTGCTGATGCAGCTACACGAGTTGCTGCTCTGGCTCTAGCTCGTTGTTGCTACAAGCGCTGCTGCTCCGGCTGTTATCTGCTATTGTGTTCCCTGTGGATCGCCTACTGATTTAGATCACTGTTTCTCTACTACTAGTGCTCGAGCAGCCTAAACTACATGTGAAGTGCATCACTGCAACTAGTGCGTTCAGTTTCGACAGTAACATTCAGATTCCATAGTAAATTTCAGCTTCGACATTTAAGTTCAGAGTCAACAGTTTTTTCCTCATCCGTTGTAGTCAGGTGTTTTTTGGTGATGTGCATTTAACATCTACCACTTTTTGGTAATGTATTTTACATCATCTATTGGAGATGCTATTAGAATCCCACTTGAGATTAACGATGTCTGTCTTGTGCTGCTTCAGCCTCGACATCTTACGGCTCGCCAAAGCTTCTCCAATGATGGAACCATCCATCACAACAGAGCAGTACCCTGGACGCCGTCTAGAGACGCCTCAGATCTTTCACCACACCTCCGACAGCCACCTCTGCCGCAACTTCTTCAGCGACCAACCCGATGATGCCGAGGTGGACACGGCTAGGCCAAAGAGGTTGTACACTTGTCGCATCACTTATTACTCTACATTCATGTCGACCCATTAGGGCTATTTTGGTTCAAAGGAAAAAGTGAAGGAAATACATACTAATAGGAGATTTTCCTATGGTACTCTACTATTCAATTATTCATGCATTTGGTTGAAAGGAATGGAGCAAAACAACCACCTGGAGCTACTTTTCCTATGCATGAAAACAAGACTAAGTGCATTGGTGGTAGAATAACATTCTAACTGTACACACTTTCATATAGTTTCACTTTAATTTGGCCATGTTTCTTTGCATTTCTCTGCTCTTCCAATTCCTATGAGCCAAACACCCAAGTTGACAGAAATCATGTGTTTACAAATGCTCTGTTTCCCACGTGCATTCCTATCCTATTCCAATATTTTTCCTGTCCTTGCATAAGGGAAAAGAAGGACAACTTCATAAGGGGAAAACAACATCGTTGAGAAAGAACCGAGGATTGATCTTGCGAAAGACAAAGAGGGTCGAATCATTCCGAGAGAAGTGCGCCGGATGAAAAGACCTGACAACGCAATGAACGAAAAGCAATTGCGTGATCCTAAAAAGAAATTTGAAGGGTAAGAGGAGTAGTTGAAAACACCTACATCGGGCTTTCTCACCAGAGCGACGAAGGGGGCTGAGTAAAAAGAATCCTACTCTCCAATATAACTACACTCCGAAAAGGTTTTCTTCTAGACTCAACAACGGCCAAACTACATGATCAAACAAGGGGGCTCCTAGGGTCGGTCGAGGCTCTGATACCAACTTGTCACGCCCAATATGCGACTCTATCCTAAAGAGACTCGAAGGTTCCACCAAGGATAGAACCACATATTGACACGCTTTTGCAAGGTGGATATCATTACAACAACCATTGCATAATAGATGGGAATACATACAAAAGGCATACAAATGCCGCAAGAATACATCAATACATCATAAAAGATTACAACATCCGACTACGGATGAAACACAAACGACATCCACCCTGCTAGCCCAGGCTGCCGACCAGGAACCTAACCCAAGTTCGACGAAGAACAAGAAGAACTCCAACACAAGCAAAACATCGCTCTCGCGTCATGAACATCGCATAACCTGTACCTGCAACTGGTGTTGTAATAATCTGTGTGCCACGAGGACTCAGCAATCCCATTACCATGGGTATCAATACTAACAAAGCTTAATGGGTAAGGAAGGGGTAAAGTGGTGAGGTTGCAGTAGCGACTAAGCAAAATATGGTGGCTAACTTACGAATACAAGAGTAAGATGAGAAACTACGCAAACGGTCGCAAACTAGAAATGATCAAGAAGTGATCCTGAACTACTTACGGTCAAACATAAACCAACCGTGTTCTGTTCTCAAACTTCCCCGAAAAGAGACCATCACGGTTATGCAACACGGCTGGTGTATTTTAAAAGAGTTTACTTCAAGTCTTCTACAACCGGATATTAACAAATTCCCATCTGCCACATAACTGCGGGCACGACACTCGAAAGTTTAAACCCCGCAGGGGTGTCCCAACTTAGCCCATCACAACTCACGATCCGCAGAGACAATCCTCCATCGTGGGACACCCGATCAGACTCGGAATCCCGGTGCACAAGACATTTCGACAATGGTAAGACAAAACCAGCAAGACCTCCCGATGCACTGATAAATCTCGATAGGAGCTGCGCATATCTCGTTCTCAGGGCACACCGGATGGGCAAGACTTCGGGTTGGCTGCGACCCTGGTTGCCCAGGGGGCGCCGGACATCGCCCGGTTTGGACCAACACTCAGAGGAGCACTAGCCCGGGGGGTTGAATAAAGATGATCCTTGGGTTTATAACTCCCTAGGAAAAAGTTTAGGTTGTTATTAGGCAAATGTTAAAACCAAGGTTGGGCCTTGCTGGAAGAGTTTTATTCAAAGGGAACTGTCAAGAGGGTCCCATACCCCTCATCGTGTTAGGGACACAAAATCAAGGAACATAACACCAGTATGACGAAAACTAGGGCGGGAAGAGTGGAACAAAACACCAGGCATAAGGCCGAGCCTTCCTCCCTTTACCAAGTATATAGATGCATTAATTAAATAAGAGGTATTGTGATATTCCAAAATATCCATGATATCCATGTCCCGACATGGAACAACCTGCACCTGCAACTAGCAACACTATAAGAGGGACTGAGCAGAGTGGTAACATAGCAAAACAACGATTTTCTAGGAAGGGTGAAAAGGTTAGAGGTTTTCATGGCAATTTGGGAGGCTTGATAAACAAGTGGTAGGTAACGCGACATAGCGATAGCATCGAGACAACTAGCATAGCAAATATAGTAGTGATATCCAAGGTGACGGTCATCTTTCCTGAAATCCCTCTAGGAAGAAAAACGAGTCCATGAAGAAGATCAAGCCACGTAGTCGAACGAATCCTCACAATCGCAACGAAACGGGAACTATCGAGAAGGAGCACAACCGGAAAGAAGAAAACAACATGGTAAACACACAACACATAAACAAGACATGCGGCTCAATAAAGTATGATGCATGACAAGGCTACATGAAGCTACTCATGGCCAGAGATGTTTCATATAGGAGCAACATATCAAAGCAAGTTTAAATGAGGCCGAAAACAACATATAACAATTCCGGTAAGTCCTCAGATGCAATTTTCGAAATTGGTACAGATCTGATTAGAAGAAAAAGTTGAAGTTGTTAAACATCAAGTTAAAATGCACCAAGATGATCTACACGGTTTTCTAGTCAAGGTACATTTAAAGTTCGTTTAATTTGGAGCTACAGCCTAGAAGATATGAGAAAAACAAGTTAAACATGGCATTGATGCAAATGCAAGCAAAACAACATTACAAACACTCCAAAACATGGATGCAACAACGTAACATTAAACTACATGCAAATCTAAGCAAGTTTTATATAGAGCATGCTCAAAATGGAGCAACAGTTCAACACATACATTCAATAAAAGTTTCAAACACAATCCGCCTAAAATAGCAACTAAGCACTTTGCAATCAAGGAAACAACATTCTACAGGAATCATATGGGCATAAACATGATATGCACTCAAAGTACATACAACATGCTACAAATACCATTTAAGTTTCAGGTTCATAGGCATCAAGATTAATCCAAGATGATCAATGCAAAAAGCTACTTAATAACACAGATTATGACTTAGTGAAAAACAGGGCATATGCATGAGCAGAAATAACATATTGACAAGTTGGAGGCATGAAACAATGATGATATGGCACAAGATGATGACAAACAAAAACATGGAATTAAAGTACAAGTTAAATATGGCAAAACATGATTACTAAAATCTCCATATGAGCCCTAGATCAATGGCAATAAATAAGACAAGATGCAACAAGATATAAGTTGATTCTGAGAAAATCTGAGAATGCAAAACATAACATTATGATGCTGACTTTGGAGGCTCATAACAGCAAGCATATCAACTTAAATAAACATGCAAAAGGCATGGGATGTAGAAGACATGATAAACCTCAACTTACTCCATGGTCACAAGTTCATATGGAACATGGATTAATCACAATGATTCATGCAAAAAGGAACATGTTGTTAATAGGATGACAGATTTAGCATGATGGCAACTTGGGAGCAAGAAAGAGACAAGTTACATCACATTATCTTAACAACCAAGGGCATGGCATCAAATTACACATAACAAGGAGCAAATAACATCAAGGCATCATATCCATATGTCTCATAGAATAGTTGGAACCATCAAGACAATATTGCATGTTGTAACAGTTTCAGCAAGGGTAAAATAGCAACATCAGCATAGCATGTTTGCAAGCGTGGAACAGCGGTCATATGAAGTCCAAAATTAACCAACTTGGCATGTGGACAAATTACTCATAGTATAATTCAAATCATGTAACTGGAGTAACTCCAAAAAAGGCATAGATTGATCAATAACAAGCTCACAATATGGCATCATGAAGTTAACAGAAAACCGGAACAACATATAGGCATGTTCATGGCAATGAAAACATATTATACAGGAAATATATGAAGCATCAAAAGGCATGGCATGATAGAGCATAACATGGACATCAAAACCTGTCAAGTAGGCACAACCAGATTATGCATGGAATTGATGGTAGCTAGAAGTTAACAAGGAATCATAATGTTACAGTTACAGACTTAGCAAAATCAACTCTCGGGAATCAGCAACATTAAGTAGAACACTTCACAAGCTTGTGATAGTCACCACAAGGCACATAAAAGTACATGGGTTGCACCACTATAAAGATGGCATGAATATGCTCCTAAAACATATAGACATGATGCACACACAAAATGCAACGAAAAAGACAAATCAGCAAGTTATGACAAGTTTGAGCAGTTTATATCATATAACACTATTTGCAACGGTGATTAAGGCATCAATATGAATTGTAACATGCATGCAAATGACACTATCATGTAGAGTACTCTGAGATGAACATTTGCATATATCACACACCATCATAGGATAGCCATGCACAAAACTACATGCCCCACAAAAATGCAACATGATGTTTCCAGAAAAGGACTTAGCCATATTTCCATGGGAAAAAACAAGATGAGTGACATATAGTATCTGGTGCACTAGGCGGGGAATAGGCAGAGGCTCACCATGGGCTTCTTCCTGGTTAGGAGGAGGAGGCAGGGCGGGCCGGCGGAGATGGGCGTTGCTGGATCGGACGCGGGGCCCACGGGGGAAGGATCTGGGTGAGGTGTCGTCGTTCTCCCGAGTGAGAACGAGGTGAAGGGAATGGATGGCAGCGGTCTCCGGCGACTCGGGTCGTGAGGGCGCCGTCAGGATCTGGGCGAGGGGGCCCCGTGGTGGCGCCGGGATGACGGCGGAGTGGACGACGCGCGGAGAGACGATGTTGACAAGGAGGAGATGGGGTGGCGCATGATGCAGGGGGCTCCAGCAGAGCTCCGGTGGGGCACGCCGGCGATGGGGCTCCCGTGGCGGGGCGGCGAGCTTGCGGGGCAGGCGAGAGGTGTGGGCGGCGGAGGAAGCAGGCGGCGGCGCGGACTGCTCGTCGGCCGGGAAGCGGGGAGCGGGGAACGGAATCCGGCGAGGCGGCGGGGTTGTCCGGTGAGTGGTAGAGCAGCGGGATCCGGCGCGGCGGCGCTCGGACGGGGCACGGGGAGCGGGGCGGCTCGGGGCGCTCGGCCCGGATCGGCCCGGCGCGGGCTTTCCACGGGCCTGGCGGGCCGTGGCGGCGGGGGAGGCCGGGAGGCGACATGGCACGACGTGATTCACTGAGGGGGGCGACGCAGACATGTCCGGCACGTGGAGGTGGAAGAAGCTAGGGTTTTATCTGAAAAAATGAGGAGGGGGGGCATATATATAGGTAGGGGGAGCTAGGAGTGTCCAAAAGAGGTGCGGTTTTCGCCCACACGATCGTGATCCAATGACGGAGAGCAAGGAGGGGGTTTAGATGGGCTAGTGGTCTGTTAAGAAGGGGTGCTGGGCTGCAAAGAGTGAGGGGTTTCACGGTTACACGGTTAACCGTTGGGGGCATCAAACGACCTCCAAATGGAACGAAATTTGACAGGCAGTCTACCGGTGATATACTAAGACCACTCGACAAATCTCGGCCCATTCCGAGATTGTTTTTCTCCCGCTCATGAAACAAGGTCTGAGAGGTGCAACGGGTGCAAGAGAGAGTGTCGGAATCCAAAACGGACAACAGAGGAAGTGACCGGATGCAATTTTCTAAAAACATGATGATGCAATGCACATGATGACATGGCAAGATGCAACACGCAAGAAAATGACATGGCAACAATAGTGAATAATTGGAAGACATCAGGTGCATCGGACTCGGGGCGTTACACTCTACTATTCAATTATTCATGCATTTGGTTGAAAGGAATGGAGCAAACATCCACCTGGAGCTACTTTTCCTATGCATGAAAACAAGACTAAGTGCATTGGTGACAGAATAACATACTAACTGTATACACTTTCATATAGTTTCACTTTAATTTGGCCATGTTTCTTTGCATTTCTATGCTCTTCCAATTCCTGTGAACTAAACACCCAAGTTGATAGAAATCCTGTGTTTACAAATGCTCTGTTTCCCACGTGCATTCCTATCCTACTTCGATGTTTTTCCTATCCGTGCATTTTTAGAATCCTGCAAGCCAAAGGAGCCCTTACAGAATTACTTCAATTACAGATAGGTGTCGAAGAAAACTTTGTGTGGTTTGTCCTGCTCCTGCGGTGAAGTCGTCCACCTCACCTGGGCTCCTCCATCGATAGAAGAATCAACCATACCAAACATCACGACTCCCAACTGTCTTTCGCCGCCTCATATCTCCTTCCCTCCCGCCGGCACCCACTGCAGTTGCATCACCATCATCGACTCAGCAGATGAACCTGAGGAGTACACGGGTCCACAAGAGTGGCTGCACTCTTTTGTTTTTGCTTATGTTATGCATTTCTTAATATTACCTGCTACTTTATCGTCCTATTCACCTCTTAGCCTCCAAGTTAGGTCTGAATTAATGTTCAAACTTGAGTTTTAAAATGCTTGTGGGGCACATATCGAGGCAGCAATGAATAGTATCTTTGTCTATTATCTGGTTCACCTAGGGTATGTCTATGTTGTTCATCTTGGGTGGGAAACAAATAGTAAAGCAATCATCATCTGTCTTTTTATTAAAGTAAAGCTATTATCAGGCTACTATCATTATTTTTTGGATCTATCCACTGGTTGCTACCATCACTCTAGATTTCTGCATGCTCTCCTTGCATAATCTCACTATATTTTTTGTATGCATGTTAGATATTGTACACAGTCATGCTGAACATGTAGATAAAAAGAGAAGAGTTTTGTGCGGCAATACAATGTCATGCATACATCACTTCATGGTGGGTGCAATGGCAAACCCTCCCCCCCTCCAGAGTGTAATCCAGAGGAAGATATCTGTTCTAAGGCGGATTCAGATGGAGTTGACAACTCCTATTTACCCCCCCCCCCAAGGTGTTTGCTCTAACTTGTCATGATGATGTTGGTCATATCATGCATATGTTGCCTTTGCAGTGCCGACTTTCAACATGTTGATATGTCATCTTCTTAGTTTAGATGTGTTCTGTAATGCCACATGTTTAGTTTCTATATCATATATGTGAATTATGCAATCTCATCTCTTTTAGTCGGCCATAATATATGTGAAATATGCAATTCTATCCTGTTTAACCAGGCATCATACATTTGAAATATATCTTGCCAATACTTTTCTTCATTACATTTCCATTTGTTGACAATGTTTATATATTCAACTACTCTTCCTGTGAATCAGCCATTTGAGTGGGTGATGAAAAAAATCTGGAGTGAAAACAAGGTCTTCAGAGCAGACAGTGCTGCCTGTCGAAGCAGATCTCTTGCTGGGTCCTGATAGCTCCTAAGAGATGGATTGAGAGACAGATGACCAGTCCTATTCCCCCACCAAGGTGTATGCTCTAACTTGGCACGGTTATACTACTCATATCATGCATATGGTGTGTTGCATTGCATAGTTTAGACATCATATACACAATATTCAACACCATGTTCTTAGTTCAGACATCATATATGCAAATGCCCTCTGCTTAGTATATAAATCACATGTGTGAATTATATCGTGTGATCCTGATTACTTAGATAACATGTATGTGAATTATTTCTTGCCAACCTATTTACTAAAGACATCATATAATTATCTCATGCCATCCTATTTAGTTAGTCATCATATCTTTGAATTATGCTATCCAGTTTATATAGACATCATATATGTGAAATTATGTCATGCTATCATTTTTAGTTAAACAATATACATGTGAACTATTTCATGCCCTCTTTTTTCCACACTATCTATTGCATCTTTCTCTCATACAATGTATGTACATTCAACTACTTTTCTTGTTTATCAATGATTTGAATTGGAGGGGGTGATGGCAGTATCTAGCAGAGTAAAAACACGATCTTCAAATAAAACAGTGCTACCTCTTGGTGAGCATAGCACCCTGGTTGTACATGCACAAGAACCAGCCCTACCACACATAACCAAGACTCTCGCAGATTGTACCCCTACTCCGATGGACAGAGAACCAACTTCACCCAATCTAACCCCAACCACAGCATATAGTAACCCAGTTCCAGTTGACACAACACCATCTCCAGCACAAAGCTCCCAAACAAGAGCAGTTAGTATGGCAGCTCCAGTGCCCAAAGCGCCGGTACTACCACGGCGAACCCCAACTCCACCAGTTAGTACACCTATTCCTGTGGACGAAGCACAACCAGCCATTCATAGTTTAGCATCTATCGCATTTGATGTTGTTAAATCCTATGTGTGTATTTTCCCATCATGGAAATATTATAGTGAAGATGAAGGGAAAATCCAGTTGCAAGTGTTCGTCCAGGAGTTATGTGTAAGTAATGTTATTCATGGCCAGTACTTTGCTTTGTCTCAAACATTCTACCTCCACATGCTGGTTATAATACAACAAATGTTCCCTTTTTCACTAAAGAGAAGGACCGATTTGGAAAGTCAGGATGAGGTAACCTGTGTTAATACCTCTGCTATCTTCAAGAATGCTTGGTGGCAGTATTGGAATTACCTGAAGAAAGCATACTTCAGTAGCAAAGAACTCATCAAATTCCCTTACTTTCTCCCGAGACACATTTACAGCACAATGACTGGGAACGCCTTGTTCTGTACTGGTCCCGAACCAAGAATGTGGTAAGGTCTATGAGCTCATTTTTTATTGTGAAGTACTTTATGCATGTGTCTTACTCTACTCTGTTCGTGTACACGAAGTGCTTAAACCTGAAGAAGAACTGTTCTCATTTAAGATTCCATTGCTATGGTGCATACTGCTTTGTTCTTATATCACTTTATTTACTCATACAAACTTATTTTTAAATTAAAGGATCCAATTGAAACTCCAATGGCACAACATGTATGTTTAAACATGTTCCTTTAATAGGTTTGATCTTCTAAATTGCTCTGTAGATTTCAATTTCAATTGTGTATACAGTTGACTTCTCATATCATGCACATCACTAGCATCACAACAGAGCCAATAGTGTTGTTGTACATGTATACCTGTGTTACCCATCTGAAATCTTGTTGTGTCGTGTAGTTTCCCACACTTGTATTCTTTCAATGCTGCTTTGTCTTGAACTAATATGATTTGAACTATGTCTCTATTTTTATTTGGCAAGACAATGAAGTGACCTTAGGACAGATATATTTTTGTTTGAAGCTTTTATTATGTACTTACTACTTGGCAATAGAAGACTTGGTAGTTTAATCATGTCCACCTTACTACTAAACTGGTTCACCGAAATGAGTTTCGTATTCTACATGCTAAACCTGTTATGTGTCTGCTTGTTTCTTGTTTTAGAATGCTGACAGAATATTTGGGAAGAGTACCTTATTAAGCAATGGTAAAGGAAGTAATGTAGATAAGGTTCAGGATAGTGAGATATCCTTGTTGGTCTCCAACAAAGCTGATAAAACAGCTAAGGAAAACTATCTTGAAAACAGTGAGACAACCCCAAAGTCCTGTCTTGATGTAGTGTTCGATTTACTGGCCACTACCGCTGGCACAAGCTCTTCGAACTCAATTTCTGAATCAGTTCGGTTTCTTGAATCTCAACTACAAGCTAAAAGACATCGACCAGCTGTGCTGCGACACGAAGTCGAAGGACTGGGGAGTCCCTGGAGAATTCATATGCATACTTTCTGGTGCAACAACAAGCGTTGGAGGATTTTAGGGCCAAACACGAGAAAGCTAATAAGCTTGCTAAGCTTATTGCCAGCATGGTGGATACCCAGGATAACGTTTCTTGAGCTCTTGGGAAGTTGTTTCAGTTATGGACTTGTTTTCTTGCCGCTCGTTTATTTGCACTAGTCGCCAACTTTGACAACTAGTGTATGTAATATGCTGCTTTGTTCCCTATATTTGCATTTGTGGTGAACTTTGATGCCCAGTGGATGTAATATGTGTAATAGCCGTAATTGAAAGTGCAACTATCCCTAGGTGGTTTTGGTAATTCCTAACAACATATAGCTCATTTAGCTAATACTATTTAAAGATAAATATTTTAGGAAAGCTCAATGATTAGAATGGCATGGATTAGAAATGTGGACCCCTCAAAATGCTAAGGACAAAAGACTGGCTCAAGCTCTAAAGCTCAAGACTATACATTTTACCTTTTAGTGATCCAAGATCACATTGAGTCCATAGGAAAAGCCAATACTATTAAAAGGGGATGAGGTGTTGCTTAATGGGTTACTTGCTCAAAATGCTTAGTGATATCCTCCAAAACCCTCAACCACTTTCTCATGTCCACGTATGAACCAAACCAAAAGTCAAACTCGGTCCCACCGAGTTCAGTTGACATAGCCACTGGCACAAAACCCTAGTCTTTTTGGTCTCACCGATAGGGATATCGGTCTCACCGAGATGGGATTGTAAACTCTCTGTCTCCCTTCGTAACATTTTGGTGCTACCGAAATGAGCGATCGGTCCCACCGAGTTCGCAATGCAAACTCTCTATTTCCCCTTCGTAACGTTTCGGTCTCACCGAGATGAGCGAATCGGTCCCACCGAGTTTGCCTGACCAACTCTCTAGTTAGCTTATTACCAAAGTCGGTCTTACCGAGTTTGTGTAATTGGTCTCACGGAGATTACGTTATGCCCTAAACCTAATGAAATCGGTCTCACTGAGTTGACATGTCGGTCCCACCGAAAATCCTAACGTTCACATTTTGAACCAAATCGGTCCAACCGAGTTTCATTATTCGGTCCCACCGAGTTTGGTAATTTGTGTGTAACGGTTAGATTTTGTGTGGAGGCTATATATACCCCTCCACCCAGTCTTCATTCAAGGAGAGAGCCATCAGAACATGCCTACACTTCCATCATACATTTTCTGAGAGAGAACCACCTACTCATGTGTTGAGGTCAAGATATTCCATTCCAACCATATGAATCTTTCCACCAAATCCAAATCAGTGAGAGAGAGTAGAGTGTTGGGGAGACTATCATTTGAAGCACAAGAGCAAGGAGTTCATCATCAACACACCGTCTATTACCTTTGGAGAGTGGTGTCTCCTAGATTGGTTAGGAGTGGTGTCTCCTAGGGAGCCTCCCTCAAGATTGTGGAGTTGAACCAAGATGTTTGTACGGGCAAGGAAATCGCCTACTTTGTGAAGATCTACCCTAGTGAGGCAAGTCCTTCATGGGCGATGGCCATGGTGGGATAGACAAGGTTGCTTGTTTGTGGTCCCTTCATCGGTGGAGCCCTCCGTGGACTCACGCAACCGTTACCCTTCATGGGTTGAAGTCTCCATCAACGTGGATGTACGATAGCACCACCTATCGGAACCACGCCAAAAATCTTCGTGTCTACATTGCTTTTGCTGCCTCCAAATTCCTCCCATTACCTTCATGTGCAATGTTTTTAATTCCGCTGATATATTCTTAGACTTACATGTGTAGGTTGTTTACTTGACTAGTGATAAGTTGCTAAAATCTGCCAAGACTTAAAATTGGGAAAGGCTAGATTTTTACTTGGTCAAGTAGTCTAATCACCCCCCTCTAGACATATTTTCGATCCTACAAGTGGTATCAGAGCTTTGGTCTCCATTTGCCTTGATTTCCATAGCTTTTGGTGATCATAGCCTAGGAGAGTATGGCGTCTAGCGAGGGAAATTACCACCATAGAGGTCCTTACTTTGATGGTACCAATTTTGCTAGTTGGACGCATAAGATGAAAATGCATATTCTTGGACATAACCCCGCCGTTTGGGCTATTGTGTGTATTGGCTTGCAAGGTAAATTCTTTGATGGGAGAGAACCAAACCGTGAAGCTAGCGTGGAAGAGTTGAAGATGCTGCAATACAATGCTCAAGCTTGTGATATTCTCTTCAACGAATTATGGCCCGAAAAATTCAACAAAATCAGCCATCTTGAGAATGCAAAGGAAATTTGGGATACTTTGATTGATATGCACGAAGGTACCGACTCCGTCAAGGAATCCAAATTGGATGTGCTTCAAAGTCAACTTGACAAATTCAAAATGAAGGATGGTGAAGGTGTTGCTGAAATGTACTCTAGACTTGTTCTCATCACAAATGAGATTGCCGGCTTAGGAAGTGAAGAGATGACCGATAGATTCATCATCAAGAAGATCCTAAGAGCCTTGGATGGAAAATATGATACCGTGTGCACATTGATCCTAATGATGCCCAATTACAAAGATTTCAAGCCAACGGAAGTCTTGGAAGAATTGTTGCTCATGAGATGCCACTCAAGGATAAGGAAGAGCTTCACAACAAGTAAAGTGGTGCTTACAAAGCCTCATGTGATGCTCCCATGTCATCAAGTGAGAAACAAGCCTTCAATGAAGAATTGAGCCTAATGGTGAAGAACTTCAACAAGTTCTACACGAGTAGAAGCAAGGAGAGAAGTTCCAAGTCAAGGTCCTACAATGACAAAAGATCTTTGAGTCTTGAACGTAATTGCTACAATTGTGGAAGACCCGGACACTACTCCAATGAGTGTACGGCTCCCTACAAAATAAGAGAAGATTCTCCCAAAAGAAGAAGTAGAAGAGGAAAATCACCACCAAGAGAGAGAAGGAGTAGAGATGACCGTTATGAACGAAGAATATCACGGAGAAGCAAGGATTCAGAAAGAAAGGACAAACCATCAAGGAACTACACAAAAAGAAGACATCAAGCTCATGTTTGTGGATGGGTATCCGGCTCCGACTCCGACAGACACTCCGAGAGAAGTTATCACTCCGACTCCTAATATACTCAAGATGAAGGTGTTGCCGGTCTAGCACTTGTGTCACCCAACTCCTACGACATATTTGAGTCACCAAATGAAGTTATTGGAAGATGCTTCATGGCTAAAGGCCCAAAGGTATCACACCCGACTATGTTGATTTCAATAGTGATGAAGATGATTTGCTACGTGATGATGATTTACTTGTTGACAATTCTAGTGATGAAAACTATGATGAACTTTGTCGGATGTGGGGTTCTGGTAAACCCTTAAGGTTCGAACACTGGGGTGCGCATGAAGTCTTTCCTTCCCACCAATCTACGCCCTAGATCGCTAAGATCTCGCGGACGAACTCGACAAACTCGCAACATAGAAAGACACAAGATTTATACTGGTTCGGGCCACCGTTGTGCTGTCATACCCTACTCAAGTGTGGTGGTCGTGGGTTGCCTCTAGGGCTGATGATGAACAATACAAGGGAAGAACAGCCTCCTGAGGTTGGGGTGTTCTTGAGCTCGTTGAGCTTGTGGGTGTGTGGGTGCTCTGAATGATATCCCTTGCTTGATCCGTCTGAGCCTCCCTTACTAAGGTGATGGCTAGTCCTATTTATGTTGGCCCTGGTCCTCTTCCCAAATATCGAGCGGGAAGGGAGCCAACAATGGCGGGCTAATTAGAAGGGGGACGGCTAGTACAAGCTAACCTAACAAAAGTGGTCTTCGCCTGCCAAAGGCTCTGGTGGTGACGCCATCTTGGGCTCCACGATGACCTCCGTCTTGCCGTCCTCTTGGTCTTGGTCTTGTTCAACCAATATAGCAACCTTTTGTTGATGCCTCGGTAACTCTTCGCCTGTGCTGGCCTCCTTTAGCACCAAAGCGGAAACAAGGAAGCTGCGCGCGCTGGCGCCTGCCTCGCGCCCGCGTGGTGCCATGCGTCATGGCTCACGTCATGAGGGTCTCGTGAGGTTTGCCCCACCTTGATATCTCTGCTCCTCATGAGCCTGCCTAGCTAGGCTCCTCCCGAGGAGGTCTTGCGTCGTCCGCCTTGCGAGGCTTGGACCCTCGCGAGGGTCTTCGATGCTTTGTTTGTGAAGATGGGTCGTACGGCCTGCTGGCTCAGCCACGCCGCGGGCCGCAGGCAGGCAAGTCTGGGGACCCCCATTCCCAGGACGCCGACAGTAGCCCCCGGGCCCAAGGTGCGCTCGGGCTTGGCTTCGCGGCGAAGCCACGGGCCAAGTACGGAGTGCCGCGGGCCCCAAAAGCTTGCGGCCTCGATTGACGCGTGGCGGTTGATTCGACGTGGGCGTCTCCGCTTCCCCATGTTGCCTCGGCAACTGCTTGACTTGACAAAAGGCTGGCGCAGGCAGTGTTTGCCTTCACTGCTTCTTCGTTGCCTCGCTCCAGATCCCTTTTCTCGCTCTTCGCCGCCTCTACCTACAGATCTGCTCCGGCCTTGCTCTGCATCAGCCGCCCATGGCGCCACGCAAGGTTAAGACTTCCTCGGCTCCGGCTTGGTTCGAGCCCACTCTTGAGGCGCCCACTGTCACGGAGAAGAGCTTTGCCTCCGTGCGCTTGCTGACGGCGGGAGAGAGCAACGAGTGGGGGAAGACAGAGCTCCGGCTTGCCTCCGACGAGCCGGAGCCTGAGGGGAGCACCTTCTTCCCCTTCTTCTCGAGCAGCGTCGCTGTTGGGTTGGTTCCTCCCTTCTCTGATTTCTTTTATGAAGTCCTCGACCACTACGGGCTGCAGGCGCTTCACCTCCATCCCAACTCTGTCCTCCTCCTGTCCATCTTCGCCTACTACTGTGAGGCGTACCTGGGCGTGATGACATCCGTGGTGCTCCTGCGCCATTTCTTCTTCCTCCGCGTCAGCATGGGTCACATCTCCGGATGCGCCAACTTCGTTGCGTCCGGCAAGGCCAACTCGATCTCGAGCACCAGGAAGAGGGCCGACAATATCCGATCCAAATGGTTCATGATGGATGCCAAGCTCACCCATCCGTGCCTGATGTTGCCGATGGAGGCGCCCTGACAGGGCAAGGAGTGGCCCAGGGTGGAACTTGTGGACGAGCGGGGATCGTCAGTGCTGGGGTAGATGACGACTGACCTGAAGCCGGGCAACACGAGAGCGGCCAAAATATCGGGAGCGATGCTCCTGAGGGAGTTCTTGACGCTGCGGGTTGCCCCACTCCAGGTGCGCGTGCGCCCCTTCTGGAAGCTTGAAGGAGGGGAAAACAAGGCCCGCCTGAGGCCGGGGGACCTGCCTGACGATGAACTGGACGCCATCCTACGTCTCATAGTCGGAGACAACCAGGAGTACCCGCCTAGCGCCTTCATTCCCCTGTTCCAATGCAGGGACCGGGAGGAATTCGTTGACTCTAGGCCGACTTTTGATGTGCGTGGGCTGGTGCCGCCGGTGTTTTCAGGAGCTCCTATGGCGCAGAAACCAGTGGAGGTGTCTTCTGGCGAGTCCCACAGAGAGGGGGAGGAGGAGGTGGACTCGGAGACGACCCCAGAAGAGGTGGGGGAGACCTCCCCTCTGAGCAAGGCCGAGATTCTCCGTGCCCTTCCTCATGATGCCGAAGTTGACGCCTACCAAGGGGAGAGGGGGCAACCTCTCATCCCGACGAAGGATTGGTCGTCGCTGGTGGTCCGCGGTGCCGCCTCCACCCCAACACCTCCTGAGGCTGGATCTGGTTCTGCCTCCGCACCGTCTGTCACCGCCGGAGCCCGAACGCCTGCCCCTCAGGTCCCGATGCTGTCAAGCCTCAAGCTTCACAAGCGGAAGGTGGAGTACTTCACGGTGGACCGGTAGGTGTTTCGAGCTTCGCTTTATCCCTACCGGCACTTGTTATTTCCTGACGCTCGCTCTTGGTTGATCAGGCCAGCATCTTCGGCGAAGAAGAGGAAGGAGGGTACGACGGCCGTGCCTCCCTTCGCAGAGAAAGGAGGCAGCAGTGCCCGCATCTCCGCAGCCCGGTCGTCCTTGCAGGGCCAAGAAGAACATCACCACGTGGAGTCAGCCCCCATGGCCCCGCTGGCTCCGGAGGTGCCGGCGCTTGGCGCGGCTGACGAGGTCTCAGCTGCTCCGGAACCCGTGGTCTCCCGAGCCCTGGTGACGGTGCCGCTTCCTCCCTCCACAGCACCTCCACTCCCTGGTTACTCCGCTCCTGCTGCTGTCTTGGAGCGTGCCCTTTCGGAGATGACCCGGCGACAGGCAGATCTCCTGAGCGCGGACCCGCGCCTGGTGGCCGGGCGTCTAGAGCTGGCCTCTGGCTGGCTTCACTCCGACCTGCCGTTTCTTACAGCACTGAGTCAGGCTGCCACGGCTTCCGAGGAGGAGAAACGAGGGGCCGCCAGTGCTGCAGCCGATCGTGAGGCGGCACTGAAAGATGCCAAGGCTGCCCGTGACTACTACCAGGTGCTGGAGGGCGAGTTGCAGAGCCTGCGCGACAAGCACGCCGAAGAGCTACGCGGCCGCCAAGCGAAGGAGGAGGGGCTGAAGGCCCGGGAGAAAGCCGTCAAGAACCGTGATGCTGAGCTGGCGGAGCTGGGGAGGAAGCAGGCCGCCGAGCGCGACCGGTTGGAAGAGTTGGAGCGGAAGATGGGGACGAGGGAGGCCTCTCTTGATGCCAAGGCGCGAGTCCTAGCCAAAGACCATGTGGCCTTCGCCGATCTCGAGAGGAGGTCTCGCAAGGCGCTGAAGACACTCTATGATTACGGCCTGGAGAAGCCGCTGGACACCGACGAGGACGGCCCCGCCCAGCTGCTTCCTCTTGTGGTGAAGGCGCTTGAGGAGGTCATTGATGGCCTTGGTACCATGGCAGAGGCAGAAGCTCGCGTCCTGTCTTCAGCCGCACTGACTCGCGTCTTCAGCCATCTGCACCTCCGCGACCCCAGCGCTCGCCTTGACGAGCTGCTGGAGCCTGTGGCTGAAGATCATTGTGAAGCCGACGCCACGGCTGTACAAGGTCAAGTGGAGGCCTTGCTGGGGAGGTTCCATGGCTTTGTATCCGATCTTCTGTCTGGTGACGCTGCGGGTCCTGCGACTGGTGGTGAAGGTGAGAACATCGTTGCCCGTTAGGGAGCTCCTTCCGCGGGGAATGGCAATTTCCAGGGTCACCTGCGGCTACTCTTCCCGTTCCATTCCTGCGACATGTATCAGGGCTCGTTGAGGCATTTAGACTTTTCATTTGGTATTGTGAGAACAATATGCTTGTAATATTTGCTTCGAGATTTGGCGATTTCCTTCCTATTTGATTTGCGTTCAGCGTCAGCAGAGCCCGGCCCCGCGCATACCTCAACCGCCATTGGGCCGACCGGAGACCAGGACGGACCAAGGAGTGAGGGGCTGCGTGACCAGTTAGGCTCTAGAGTCGCGATGCTCAAGAGTCCCCCTTGACGCGCAAACAACATATAGGGAGAGCTCGTGATGATAGATTAATGTTCTACGTCGGCAGAGCCCGGTCCCGCGCATACCTCAACCGCCATTGGGCCGACCGGAGACCAGGACGAACCAAGGAGTGAGTGGCTACGTGACCAGTTAGGCTCCTAAGTCACGATGCTCAGGAGTCCCCCTGGATGTGCAAACAATTTCGATACCTGCCCTCGCCAAGGCCTCGGGAGGGGCGCACGACGCCCAGGTCCGGGGGACCTGGTTGGGTGGCATGCACTTGGGCGTGACCCGAGCGCAGCCCCCGTTCCCAGCCCCCTCGTGTGGCTCTCTCGAGAGGAGGCGTTGTGGTGAGGCTAGGCACTGAGCCCTAGGCTCCCTGAGGTTGGTACGACCATGGGGCCGCCCTCAGTTGTTTATCACTAGCGCGGAGCATAGTGCTTCTGCTTGTGCATGGTTATAGCCGCTCCTCGGCAGTGTCATCAGCCAGCAGGGAGCATGGTGCTTCCAATTGGGCGTGGGATGGGGGCCCCCTCCGGGAGGAGCCCCCGGGGCATGTACAGCCCCGCCCTGACAGGCGGCTTGCACGGCAGGGCTGCGAGGTGTATCTGGGCACTCATGAGCCAGCGCGGGACTCACGAGGCCCTACCTCAAGGCGGGTTGCACTTGGTCTTCAGTCTTGGTGACTGTATGTCCCTGTAAGGAGGTTAGATGCAAGAACTCTACGTCCTCAGGTTCGGGCCCTCGAGCGAGCTCAGCTGCCGCTGGTATGCTAGGTCGCGATGCCGTGGTCAAGGCCACGGGGTGAGGGCTGGAGAGCCAGTAAGAGGTCCTGAGTCGCGATGCTCAGGAGCCCCCCTTTTAATGTGCAAGCGGATTGCATAGGATGAACAGACCCGTGGTGGGCAGCAATCGAGCAGGTGACAGCAGTTGGCAGGTTAAGCATGGAGAGCAGATCAACTTGGATAAATACAGAAAGGTACATGCCACCGGGTCCAGCCCGAGCGGCTTGGGGATGATGCAGCCCGAGGGGGCACCCGCAACGAGGTAAGCTGAAGACGTAAGCAAAAGGGATACATGCCGCAGGGACGGACCCACGCGGCCTGGGAATAATGCAGCCCGAGGGGCGCTCCCAGCTAAACGTTCTTGGAAGATGTCACATGGTTCTTTAGATGAAGCAGAGTTGGTGCAGCTCAAGGCGTGCGTTGGAGAAATGACTCCTCATGAGCCGCCAGAACCCTGAGCCTCGGGAGGCTCTGGGGGCTCGGGAGGTTCCCCGAAGACCGTCTCCATCTCCTCCAAAATGGCATGGTACCTGGCTTCCTGAGCCGCTAGGACACGTCGCATGTTGCGCTAATAGGCCGACGCCACGCTCGGCAAGCCAAAGGGCATATGAACCTAGCTGTGCGGCGGGCCCTCGCAGCGGCCCATACGCGAAGGCCAGAAACGCTCCTGAGATGCGGCCTTGTTGAGCCCTGGGATGTCGATGCAGACGCGCAACCCAGCATCCTCGCCAGGATGCGGAGCTGCGCCTTGTGGGCGGCCGTCGCCACGCATGGCTCTTGCTTCTTGTAGTTCCTGGGTGGTCTTGGTGATAAACTCCTGAGTGGTTGGCACTCCTTGCCCTGTGCTCTCCTGAGGGTCACGTGCCGCGAAGCGCGCTTCCAAGTGGTGCCCAAGCGCCTCCCTCGTGAGGTTGGCAAGGTCTGAGGCCCTCCATAAGAGAGCCCCCGAGCCCTACCTGAGGAGGGCGCCGGGCGCGCCTTCCTATGCGACGGAGGGAGGCGCCCCTAGAGTGGGTGCTGGTCCTGATGTGGCTTCTGCCGCGATGCCGTCCTCCTGAGGTCCTGCGTGGCATGGCTGCTTCTTCTTGGGGATGGTCTCCAGAGGGCCTTCATTTCTGCTGTCGGGGTTGTCGATTGAAGCGGCTTGAAAGGCGCGCTCAAGGGAGCACACCGCATCTCTCTCTTCACACGGGACCGTGATGATTCCTCCACTTCATGGCATCTTGAGAACATTGTAGCCGTGATGAGTGACTTCCATGAACTTGGCCAGGGCTGGATATCCGAGGATGGCATTGTACGGCAGGCGGATGTGCGTGACGTCGAAGTCGATGATCTCGGTGCGGTAGTTCTTGCGCTCCCCGAAGGTGACAGGCAGGTGGACCTTCCCTACCGGCGTGGTGGAGCCGTCGGTCACTCCTGAGAAAGGCTTGGTGGGCTGGAGCCGCTCATATGGCACTTGGAGGTTATCGAACGTGTCGACGGACAGGACGTTGAGCCCTGCGCCACCGTCGATGAGGGTCTTGGTGACCTGCACATTGCTGATGATTGGGGAACACAACATAGGGAGGGTGCCAGCGGTGGCTGCGCACTTGAGCTGATCCGCCGAGTTGAAAGTGATGGCGCATTGGGACCACCTGAGCGGGCCCGTGGCCTCGAGCTTGGGGAGCGCCGCGTTCATCTTGCGAGCAAACTGCTTGAAGACACGCTGAGAGGCTGGGGCCTGGGCCCCGCCCAAGATGCAGGCGATCGCGCGCGACTCCTGGAAGCCCCCAGCCCCCTCGTCTTGGTGGTGGTCGTCGTTCCTTCTTAGTGGCGGCAGCGGGGGGAAGACCAGCGTTGCTCTGGGGGCGATCCTCATGAGGCGGGTCCCTCCAGGCGCCCTCACGAGGCTGGTCCTGCCAGTGGTCCACATGAGGCCAGTCGCGCCACTCCTAGCGCGGGCCACGGTCGTCCCAGCATCCGCCTCCATGTCCTCCTCCGCGGTCGTAGCCCCGGTCGTTGCGCTCGGGGCGTCGACCATAGCGTCCCTCGCGTATGGCTTTTGAGCTCTTGACAGTCACTGGTGTTGTGGGTGTTCAGGTTGTGGAAGGCGCAGAACGGTCAGCCGTTCTTGGATGACTCGGGCTGATCTCTGCCTCGCTTGATGTCGGGCTCCGCCGCGAGCACATCTACCTCCTTGCGCTTCACGTCCTTGGCCTTGGCCTTCTTCTCCTCCGTGCCCGTGGCTAGCGGCTCAATGAGAGAGAGGCGCCTCTCCTCAGCTCTTGTGCACCTGTTCGCCAGGTTGAACAGCTCCTGAGACGTGCAGAGCTCCTCGTGGATGGCGAGCTCTTCCTTCATCTTGACGTCACGGACGCCGTCGGAGAACGCGGAGATGATGGCCTTGTCCGTGACCTTGGGGATCTTGAGGCGGGTGTTGTTGAACCGCTGGATGTACTCTTGGGTCTCTCCTGGCTGCTTCCTGATGCGGCCTAGGTCACCCGAGGCCGGTGGGCGGTTGCGAGTGCCCTGGAAGTTGGCGACGAAGCGATCGCGCATCTCGTCCCAGGAGCAGATCGAGCCGTGCGGCAGGTTCAGGAGCCAGGAGCGAGCTCCATCCTTGAGAGCCATGGGAAACTAGTTCGCCATGACCTTTTCGTCACTGTTGGCCACTTCGATGCTCAGCTCATAGAGCTGCAGGAACTCCGCCGGGTCGGCGGTAACGTCGTAGCGAGGAGGCAGATCCGGCTTGAACTTGCCTGGCCAGGCGACGCTACGCAGCTCGGGAGTGAAGGCGCGGCAGCCAGCCGTGGTTGCCGGGGCCCGCCTTGAAGGTGGAGCTTGGTCTTGACGAGGTGCGCATTGCGCCACTGCGGGTGGTATGCGGTTTGACGAGGTGGCGCGGGGAGCGCAGGTGCAGCTTCTCGCGGCCGTGGAATTTCTTGGTAGCTTCTCTCTTCACGCACGGGCGTCGGGCGCGGCGGATCACGTCGCGGAGCCGCGCGCCTTGGTGCCAAGGCGACGTCTTGGGGCTGAGGTGGTGGAGGCGTGCCATGAGCCCCGTCGCCCGCGGCTGGTTGAGGGGGAGGCAGAGGGTGGGACGGCACCAGAGAGCCCCCCGCGGCGCGGACGAGCTCGGCGACGCGTTTGAGCCACTCCTTGTAGAGGTCGTCGATGGGGCGGTAACGCAAGAGCTCGTTCGCTGCGAGGAGCGCGGCCCGTGCCTCCATGGGAGCGCGGTGCGCATGAGACGAAGAACCGGCAGGGGTCAGCGATGGAGTGGCGGTGCGGACATCCTGCCGCACCGAAGGATGCAGCGAGGACGCCTGCTGCTCGTTCCCCAGCGGGCCGGTGGCAGCATTGGCGGCGGGGGATGGAGAATGGCGATGTGGCCCGCCAACGGGAGCCGTCTGAGCGACGCGGGCGGTCAGGGCAGCCCGACGCTCAGCTCGAGCACGGCGAGCGTCCGCCATGGAGAAGGCGGAGCGACGAACTGATGGAAGGGAGGCTACGGCACACCCCTACCTGGCGCGCCAAATGTTGTATGTGGGGTTCCGGCAAACCCTTAAGGTTCGAACACTGGGGTGCGTGTGAAGTCTTTCCTTCCCACCAATCTATGCCCTAGCTCTCTAAGATCCCGCGGACGAACTCGACGAACTCGCAACACAGAAAGACACAAGAATTATACTGGTCCGGGCCACCGTTGTGGTGTAATACCCTACTCTAGTGTGGTGGTGGATTGCCTATAGGGCTGATGATGAACAATACAAGGGAAGAACAACCTCCTGAGGTTAGGGTGTTCTTGAGCTCGGTGAGTGATAACCCACAAATATAGGGGATCACAACAGCTTTCGAGGGTAGAGTATTCAACCCAAATTTATTGATTTGACACAAGGGGAGCCAAAGAATATTCTCAAGTATTAGCAGCTGAGTTGTCAATTCAACCACACCTAGAAACTTAGTATCTGCAGCAAAGTGTTTAGTAGCAAAGTAATATGATAGTGGTGGTAGCGGCAACAAAAGTAAAGACAGCTAAAGTAATGTTTTTGGTATTCTGTAGTGATTGTAACAGTAGCAGCGGGGAAGTAAGTAAGCGTAAACCAATATATGGAAAACTCGTAGGCACCGGATTAGTGATGGATAATTATGCCGGATGCGGTTCATCATGTAACAGTCATAACATAGGGTGACACAGAACTAGCTCCAATTCATCAATGTAATGTAGGCATGTATTCCGTATATAGTCATACGTGCTTATGGAAAAGAACTTGCATGACATCTTTTGTCCTACCCTCCTGTGGCAGCGGGGTCCTATTGGGAACTAAGGGATATTAAGGCCTCCTTTTAATAGAGAACCGGAACAAAGCATTAGCACATAGTGAATACATGAACTCCTCAAACTATGGTCATCACTAGGAGTGGTCCCGATTATTGTCACTTCGGGGTTGCCGGATCATAACACATAGTAAGTGACTATAGACTTGCAAGATAGGATCAAGAACTCACATATATTCATGAAAACATAATAGGTTCAGATCGGAAATCATGGCACTCGGGCCCTAGTGACAAGCATTAAGCATAGCAAAGTCATAGCAACATCAATCTCAGAACATAATGGATACTAGGGATCAAACCCTAACAAAACTAACTCGATTACATGATAAATCTCATCCAACCCATCACCGTCCAGCAAGCCTACGATGGAATTACTCACGAACGGCGGTGAGCATCATGAAATTGGTGATGGAGGATGGTTGATGATGATGACGGCGACGAATCCCCATCTCCGGAGCCTCGAACGGACTCCAGATCAGCCCTCCCGAGAGGTTTTAGGGCTTGGCCACGGCTCCGTATCGTAAAACGCGATGATTTCTTCTCTCTGATTTTTCTCTCATCGAAACTCAATATATGGAGGTGGAGTTGGAGTCGGAGATGCAATAGGGGGCCCACGAGGTAGGGGGCGCACCCTAGGGAGGGCGCCCCCACCCTCGTGAGAAGGGTGTGGTCCCCCTGGTCTTCATATTTGGCGAGGATTTTTTATTATTTTTTCTAAGACCTCCCGTGGAGTTTCAGGTCATTCCGAGAATATATTTTTTCTGCACATAAAAACAACACCATGGTAATTCTGCTGAAAACAGCGTCAGTCCGGGTTAGTTCCATTCAAATCATACAAGTTAGAGTCCAAAACAAGGGCAAAAGTGTTTGGAAAAGTAGATTTGACGGAGACGTATCAACTCCCCCAAGCTTAAACCCTTGCTCGTCCTCAAGCAATTCAGTTGACAAACGGAAAGAAAGAAAGAAAAACTTTTACAAACTCTGTTTGCTCTTGTTGTTGTAACTATGTCAAGCCAGCATTCAAGTTTTTAGCATAAATCATAACTAACCACATTTGCAATAATTCTCAGGTCTCATCATTACTCATATCAATAGCATAATCAACTAGGAAGTCATAATAATAAACCTCGGATGACAACACTTTCTCAAAACAATCATAATATGATATAACAAGATGGTATCTCGCTAGCCCTTTCTGAGACCACAAAACATAAATGCAGAGCACCTTTAAAGATCAAGGACTGACTAGACATTGTAATTCATGGTAAAAGAGATCCAATCATAGTCAGACCCAATATAAATTAACAGTGATGAATGCAAATGACGGATGCGCTATCCAGCTAGTGCTTTTTAATAAGAGGGTGATGACTCAACATAAAAGTAAATAGATAGGCCCTTTGCAGAGGGAAGCAGGGATTTGTAGAGGTGCCAGAGCTCAGTTTTGCAATAGAGATAAATTGTATTTTGAGCGATATACTTCCATTGTCAACGTAACAACTAAGAGATGGCGATATCTTCCATGCCAAACACATTATAGGCGGTTCCCAAACAGAATGGTAAAGTTTATACTCCCCCTCCACCAACAAGCATCAATCCATGGCTTGCTCGAAACAACGAGTGCCTCCAACATACATTAGGTCCCAGGGGGAGTTTTGTTTGCAATTAATTTTGATTTAGTTTGCATAAAGCATGGGACTAGGCATCCCGGTGACCAGCCATTTTCTCGTGAGTGAGGAGCGGAGTCCACTCCTTTTGAGAATAACCCGCCTAACATGGAAGATAAGGACAGCCGTGGTTGATACATGAGCTATTCGAGCATACAAAACAGAATGATTATTTGAAGGTTTAGAGTTTGGCACATACAAATTTACTTGGAACGGCGGGTAGATACCGCATATAGGAAGGTATGGTGGACTCATCTAGAATAACTTTGGGGTTTAAGGGATTGGATGCACAAGCAGTATTCCCGCTTAGTACAAGTGAAGGCTAGCAAAAGATTGGGAAGCGACCAACTAGAGAGTGAAAACAGCCATGTACATGCATTAAAATTAATAAACATTGGATGCAAGCATGAGTAGGATATAATCCACCATGAACATAAATATCGTGAAGGCTATGTTGATTTTGTTTCAACTACATGGGTGAACATGTGCCAATTCAAGTCACTTAAATCATTCAAAAGAGGATACCACCCCATCATACCACATCATAATCATCTCAATAGCATGTTGGCACACAAGGTAAATCATTATAGCTCATAGCTAATCAAGCATGGCACAAGCAACTCTGATCTCTAATTGTTATTGCAAACATGTTTATTCATAATAAGCTGAATCAAGAACGACGGGCTCATCATATTTACAAAAACAAAAGAGGTCGAGTTCATACCAGCTTTTCTCATCTCAGTCAGTCCATCATATATCATCATAATTGCCTTTTAGTTGCACGACCGAACGGTGTGAATAATAATAATAGTGCACGTGCATTGGACTAAGCTGGAATCTGCGAGCATCCAATAAACAGGAGAAGGCAATATGGGCTCTTGGTTAAATCAACAATAATGCATATAAGAGCCACTTCAACAATTTAATTATGGTCTTCTCCTACAGACCCCCAAATAAAAGAAAAGAAATAAAACTATTTACACGGGAAAGCTCCCAACAAGCAAAAGAAGAACGGGAAATATTTTTGGGTTTTCTTTTTAATTATTACTACTACAGCAGAAAAATAAACTACTACTAATTTTTTTTGGTTTTTCTTAAGGTTTAACAAACACATAAGAAGAAAGCAAGAAAAAGAAAATAAAGTAGCATGGATATTACAGCGAAAAAGTATGAGCACCGACATCTAGCAATGAGTGTGTGTGAACATAAATGTAATGTCGGTGAGAAATATGTACTCCCCCAAGCTTAGGCTTTTGGCCTAAGTTGGTCTATTGCAACGGCTAGCCTGGCGGATATCCATAATAATAGTTGTTGGGGTCATACTGCGATGAGGAGGAATAGTTAGGATCATACTATGATGAAGAAGAACACTCTGACTGCCACTGGCTGACAGTCATCTTGTGGTTCCTGTTCTGGCTCCTCGACTGGTGCAGGGTTCCAGTAGGCATGAATAGCCGTCAACAGAACATGGTACGTGCCTACAGTCAAATCAAACAAAGAAGGAGCAGGCAAGGTAATAGTCTCAGGATGATGTTTATTAAAGAACAATTGATATTTAAGCTCTCCTGCCCTATTCTTAACAATAAAATCATGTGCCACCATACTTTTATGATCTAGATAAACACGGGGCAGCACCTTTTCTTCCTTCTCAGCATGCCTAATAGGTATGTTAAAATGTGCGGCTAGGCGTGTGGCATAGATGCCACCAAAGATGGGGCCCTTAGTACGGTCCATATTTAACCGTCTAGAAATAATACCGCCCAAACTAAAAGTGTTATCACTATATAAACCTTGGAGCAGAATAATTAAATCAGGGATACTAAGGTCTCCAGAATTTCCGCGTCCAATTAAACAACGACTAGCAAATAATGCAAAGTAACGCAAAACATGAAAATGTATGATAGTGATTCGTGCATCGAAAACCTTCCTGGTTTCTCCTATAGTGATATTATCAATAAACCCAGCCACATCATCATGATGTGGTTCTTCTGTCTTGCCCTCAAAAGGGACTAAACAAATCCGACAGAAATCATAAAGTGACATCTCCTTAGGCTCATCATATAAATGAAATTCCACCGTAGGTGGTGAGTTCCTAGGATGAAAATAAAAGTTTTGCACAAAGGTATTTGTGAGTAAGAGATACTGATCACATTGGTCGTGGAGGAAAGCGGTGAGGCCTGCATTGTGAGCCAATTCATGAAAATCTTCATAGATACCGGCTTCTCTCAAGAAATCTTCAGAAGGCCATTCACACGCCCGAATTTTCGCGGTGCGTGGCAAATTATACTTAGGCTTAGGTGCCTTTTCCTTTGAGCTTTGGCTTGATGAGCCCCTCAATAATCTCCTCATCATTTTTCTGAAAAATTCTGAAATTTTTAGTAACTTGAACCAACTTCAATAAAACTGATAGCAACTACTCCTACAAGTTTCTAGAGCCTATATCAAGCATTAGAACTACTTGGAACCATATAAATTTGACATGCAAGCTCAAGAACATGGTCACCTATGCAGCACAAATTTGCAAAGAATAAAGCAGTAGAACAAAAACTAATTGGACCAATGGAGGAGTCACATACCAAGGAACAATCTCCCCAAGCAATTTTGAGAGAGGTTCTTTGAGCAAGGAGATCGAAAATCGCAGCAAAAGTGGCTGGAACCTGTGCTTGAGTTGGTTTTTCGGGTTTGTGTGAGATAGAGGAAGAAGATGGGTGCTGGGATAAGTGGAGGGGGGCCACCATGGGCCCACGAGGCAGGGGGCGCGCCCTATAAGGGGGGCGCGCCCACCACCCTCGTGGCCAGGTGGCAGCTCCTCCCGCGGTAATTTTTGCACAGTAAATTCTCACATATTCCCGAAAAAATCATATAAAATTGGCATGGCATTCTGAGGACTTTTATTTTCAGGATATTTTTATATTGCACAGATAAGTCAGGAAACAGACAGGAAATACTATTTTTACTTTATTTAATATAAATAACATAAAGTATAAGTGGGGTACAAAAGTTTGTGCTTCTAGTTTCATCCATCTCATGCTCATCAAAAAGAATCCACTAACAAGGTTGATCAAGTCTTGTTAACAAACTCATTCCGATAATCATGAAACCAGAGAAATTTCAAATAACACTAAGTTACCTCAACGGGGATATGCACATCCCCAATAATAAGAATATCATATTTCTTCTTGACAGTAGGAAGAGGAAATTCAAAACCTCCAAATATAATCGATGGAATTTTTCCAATAGAGTTGATACTATGAACTTGAGGTTGTTTCCTCGGAAAGTGTACCGTATGCTCATTACCATTAACATGAAAAGTGACATTGCCTTTGTTGCAATCAATAACAGCCCCTGCAGTATTAAGAAAAGGTCTTCCAAGAATAATAGACATACTATCATCCTCGGGAATATCAAGAATAACAAAGTCCGTTAAAATAGTAACGTTTGCAACTATAATAGGCACATCCTAACAAATACCGATAGGTATAGCAGTTGATTTATCAGCCATTTGCAAAGATATTTCAATAGGTGTCAACTTATTCAAGTCAAGTCTACGATATAAAGAGAGAGGCATAACACTAACACCGGCTCCAAGATCACATAAAGCAGTTTTAATATAATTTCTTTTAATGGAGCAAGGTATAGTAGGTACTCCGGGATCTCCAAGTTTCTTTGGTATTCCACCCTTAAAAGTATAATTAGCAAGCATGGTGGAAATTTCAGCTTCCGGTATCTTTCTTTTATTAGTAATGATATCCTTCATATATTTAGCATAAGGATTTGTTTTCAGCACATCAGTTAATCGCATACACAAAAAGATAGGCCTAATCATTTCAGCAAAGCGCTCAAAATCCTTGTCATCCTTTTTCTTGGATGGTTTCGGAGGAAAAGGCATGGGTTTCTGAACCCAAGGTTCCCTTTCTTTACCATGTTTCCTAGCAACAAAGTCTCTTTTATCATCACTTTGATTCTTTGATTGTGGGTTATCAAGATCAACAGCAGGTTCAATTTCTACATCATTATCATTACTAGGGTGAGCATCATCATGAACATCATCATTAATATTTTTTCTAGGTTCATGTTCATTACCAGATTGTGTTTCAGCATCAGACATAGATATATCATTTGGATTAGCAGCTGGTTCAGCAATAGGTTCACTAGAAGTTTGCACGGTTCTATCATTTTTCTTCTTCTTCTTTTTAGAAGAACTAGGAACATCAATATTATTTCTTTGAGAATCCTGCTCGATTCTCTTAGGGTGGCCTTCAGGATACAAAGGTTCCTGGGTCATTCTACCAGTTCTAGTAGCCACTCTAACAGCATAATCATTTTTCTTACTATTCATTTCATTAAGCACTTCCTTTTGAGCCTTAAGTACTTGTTCTACTTGAGTGGTAACCATAGAAGCATGTTTGCTAACAAGTTTAAGTTCACCTTTAATATTAGCCATATAATCACCCAAGCGTCTAATCATATAAGCATTTTCTTTTAATTATCTACCAAAATAAGCATTAAAGTCATCTTGCTTATACATAAAGTTATCAAACTCATCCAAGCACTGACTAGCGATTTTAGTAGGAGGGACTTCATCTTTATCATATCTATAGAGAGAATTTACCTTTACTACCTGTGTCGGGATATCGGGATCAGGAGGTTCTTCAGTAAATAAATAATTAAGATCATATGTTTCTTCAACAGGCGGTATATTAAGACCATGTATTTCTTCAATAGGAGGTAAATTCTTAACGTCTTCAGCTTTAATACCTTTTTTTCATAGATTTCTTTGCCTCTTGCATATCTTCGGGACTGAGAAATAAAACACCTCTCTTCTTCGGTGTTGGTTTAGGAATAGGCTCAGTAATTGGAGCGGGAGTTGGCCCAGGAGCTGGCTCAGGAAGTGCCCAATTATTTTCATTTGTCAACATATTATTCAATAGAATTTCAGCTTCATCCGGTGTTCTTTCCCTGAAAAGAGAACCAGCACAACTATCCAGGTAATCTCTGGAAGCATCGGTTAGTCCATTACAAAAGATATCAAGTATTTCAGGTTTCTTAAGAGGATGATCAGGCAAAGCATTAAGTAACTTGAGAAGCCTCCCCCAAGCTTGTGGGAGACTCTCTTCTTTAATTTGCACGAAGTTGTATATTTCCCTCAAAGCAGCTTGTTTCTTATGAGCAGGGAAATATTTAGCAGAGAAGTAATAAATCATATCCTGGGGACTACGCACACAACCAGGTTCAAGAGAATTAAACCATATCTTAGCATCACCCTTTAATGAGAACGGAAATATTTTGAGTATATAAAGGTAACGCGATCTCTCATCATTAGTAAACAGGGCAGCTATATCGTTTAACTTAGTAAGATGTGCCACAACAGTTTCAGATTCATAGCCATAAAACGGATCAGATTCAACCAAAGTAATTATATCAGGATCAACAGAGAATTCATAATCTTTATCAGGAACACATATAGGTGAAGTAGCAAAAGCAGGGTCAGGTCTCATTTTATCTGTAAGTGGTTCTTTGTTCCATTTAATTAATAACCTCTTATGCTCATATCTAACTTTACAAGCAAAAATAGCGGCAGAAGATTCCGTATCAAAAAGATAACCTTCAGGAATAACAGGCATATTTTCATCATCACTATCATCATCGTATTCATATTCAATAATTTCTTTTTCTCTAGCCCTAGCAATTTGTTCATCAAGAAATTCACTAAGGGGCACCGTAGTATCACGCATAGAAGCAGTTTCATCATAAGTATCATGCATAGCAGAAGTGGCATCATCAATAACATGCGACATATCAGAACGAATAGCAGAAGCAGATGTAGGTGTCGCAAACTTACTTATAATAGAAGGTGAATCAAGTGCAGAGCTAGATGGAAGTTCCTTACCTCCCCTCGTAGTTGAGGGATAGATCTTGGTTTTTGGATCTCTCAAGTTCTTCATAGTGTCCAGCAGATATAAATCCCAGGTGACTCAAAGAATAGAGCTATGCTCCTTGGCAACGGCGCCAGAAATTTGTTTTGATAACCCACAAGTATAGGGGATCGCAACAGCTTTCGAGGGTAGAGTATTCAACCCAAATTTATTCATTCGACACAAGGGGAGCCAAAGAATATTCTCAAGTATTAGCAGCTGAGTTGTCAATTCAACCACACCTGGAAACTTAGTATCTGCAGCAAAGTGTTTAGTAGCAAAGTAATACGATAGTGGTGCTAGCGGCAACAAAAGTAAAGACAGCAAAAATAATGTTTTTGGTATTTTGTAGTGATTGTAACAGTAGCAGCGGGAAAGTAAATAAGCGTAAACCAGTATATGGAAAACTCGTAGGCACCGGATCAGTGATGGATAATTATGCCGGATGCGGTTCATCATATAACATTCATAACATAGGGTGACACAGAACTAGCTCCAATTCATCAATGTAATGTAGGCATGTATTCCGTATATAGTCATATATGCTTATGGAAAAGAACTTGCATGACATCTTTTGTCCTACCCTCCCGTGGCAGCGGGGTCCTATTGGAAACTAAGGGATATTAAGGCCTCCTTTTAATAGAGAACCGGAACAAAGCATTAGCACATAGTGAATACATGAACTCCTCAAACTATGGTCATCACCGGGAGTGGTCCCGATTATTGTCATTTCGGGGTTACCGGATCATAACACATAGTAGGTGACTATAGACTTGCAAGATAGCATCAACAACTCACATATATTCGTGAAAACATAATAGGTTCAAATCTGAAGTCATGGCACTCGGGCCCTAGTGACAAGCATTAAGCATAGAAAAGTCATAGCAACATCAATATCAGAACATAATGGATACTAGGGATCAAACCCTAACAATACTAACTCGATTACATGATAAATCTCATCCAACCCATCACCGTCCAGCAAGCCTACGATGGAATTACTCACGCACGGCGGTGAGCATCACGAAGTTGGTGATGGTGGATGGTTGATGATGACGACGGTGACGAATCCCCCTCTCCGGAGTCCCGAACGGACTCCAGATCAGCCCTCCCGAGAGGTTTTAGGGCTTCACGGCGGCTCCGTATCGTAAAACGCGATTATTTCTTCTCTCTGATTTCTTTCTCATCGAAACTCAATATATGGAGGTGGAGGTGGAGTCAGAGACGCAACAGGGGGCCCACGAGGTAGGGGGGCGCGCCCTAGGGGGGGGCTCCCCCCACCCTCGTGAGGAGGGTGTGGGCCCCTGGTCTTCATATTTGGCAAGGATTTTTTATTATTTTTTCTAAGACCTCCCGTGGAGTTTCAGGTCATTCGAGAATATTTGTTTCCTGCACATAAAACAACACCATGGCAATTCTGCTAAAAACAGCGTCAGTCCGGGTTAGTTCCATTCAAATCATACAAGTTAGAGTCCAAAACAAGGGCAAAAGTGTTTGGAAAAGTAGATACGATGGAGACGTATCAGTGAGCTTGTGGGTGTGTGGGCGGTCTGAATGATCCGTCCCTGAATGATCTTCCTTGCTTGATCCGTCCGAGCATCCCTTACTAAGGTGGTGGCTAGTCCTATTTATATTGGCCCTGGTCCTCTTCCCAAATATCGAGTGGGAAGGGATCCAACAATGGCGGGCTAATTGGAAGGGGGGCAACTAGTACAAGCTATCCTGACAAAAGTGGTATTCGCCTGCCAAAGGCTCTAGTGGTGACGCTGTCTTGGGCTCCACGATGACCTTCGTCTTTACGTCCTCCTGGTCTTGGTCTTGTTGCACCAATATAGCAACCTTTGCCTGATGCCTCGGTACTCTTCGCCTGCGCTCGCCTCCTTTAGCACCAAAGAGGAAACAAGGACGCTGCGTTGGCGCCCGCCTGGCGCCCACCTGGTGCCGTGCGTCATGGCTCACGTCACGAGGGTCTCGTGAGGTTTGCCCCGCCTTGATATCTCCGCTCCTCATCAGCCTGCCTAGCTACGCTACTCCCGAGGAGGTCTTGCATCGTCCGGCTCGCGAGGATTGATCCCTCGCGAGGGTCTTGGATGCTTTTTTGGTGCAGATGGGCCGTACAGCCTACTGGCTCAGCCACGCCGCGGGCCGCAGGCAGGCAAGTCTGGGGACCCCCGTTCCCAGGATGCCGACAAACTTGCTATTAATCATGCTAATCAAGATAAAACGAATGACGATCATAAGAAGGAGATTGAGCATCTAACTAAAGAACTAAACACTCTTAAGTTAGCTCATGAAACTTCCTTGGAAAATCATCGAGAGCTTATAAAGACCCATGAAAAGTTACACTTTGAAAAGCTCAACCTTGAGCAAGAGCATGGGTTCTTAAAAGCGATCAATGATGATCTTCGCAAGAAAAGTTCTTCTTACATTGCCAAGCGTTTACTCTTGTCTACTTACATGCCACAAGTTAAAACTAGCAACAAGAGTAAGAAAGATTCTTCTTCTAGTAGTAACAATAATCATGCTAAATCCAATGTTGTTTCTTCTAGTAGTTTTCTTGATTCCACTAATGATTCTCTTATCCAAGTTACACTTGAGCAAGAAAATAGCTTATTGAAGGGAATTATAGAGAAAGGTGTTTACAAGAGCCTTCCCGGAAGTAAGCAATTTGAGGAAATTGTACGCAAGCAAGGAAGACACCAGAAGAATCAAGTAATTGGTTTTGAACGAAGGTTCAATGCCAATGGAGTTGAGTGGGAAGAAGATCACTACCCCAAGACGAGGTTTGTTCCTCAACAAGAGAAGTATGATCCTACTTCTTTCCAAGGAACACAAGATCAAGATGATCTTCCACCACAAGACCACAAGGAAAAAGGCAAGGACAAGCTTCAAGAGGAAATTGATGCATTTCAAGAAGCTCCCAAAGCCTTGGTCAAGTAGGTTCCCAAGACTACATCAAGTTCCACATCATCAAGTACGACTACAACTCCAAGAATTCCCATCAAGATGGTGTGGATCCCGAAGAAAAGGAACTAGAGAGTTCTTGAGGGTCACTCCGCCAACATACTACACTCATATCTTTTGGCAAGGACACGTGCAAACAACTTCCATATCTTGCACTAGTTCAAGGAGTCACAAACCCTCTTGTTAGTAAGACAAGGGACAAGGTAACCTGATGCTTTCATGGACATCATCTTATGTGAACATCATTCCATGTCTCTGGATATCCTTGTTTGTTCCTTGTGGGACTAACCCGTGTAGGTATTGAAAGTGCAACTCACTACAATGGATTGATCCAAATGATCTACATCAACATTGAGCATCTACATCTTCAACACCTACATGAAGTCATCATCGACAAAACCCAAGGTTAGTTCATCCCTCTTAGGGGGGATATCACATCTAGGGGGGCTTTACTCTAATCAATTGAGCTAAAGCAACTCTAATGGTGTGAGTGTTGGGGAACGCAATAATTCCAAAAAAATCCTACGCACACGCAAGATCATGGTGATGCATAGGCACGAGAGGGGAGAGTGTTGTCTACGTACCTTCATATACCATAAGTGGAAGCGTTATGACAACGCGGTTGATGTAGTCGTACATCTTCACGATCGACCAATCCTAGCACCGAAGGTACCCCACCTCCGCGATCTGCACACGTTCGGCTCGGTGATGTCCCACGAACTCTAGATCCAGCTGAGGCCAAGGGAGGGTTTCGTCAGCACGACAGCGTGTTGACTGTGATTATGAAGTTACCGACGCAGGGCTTCACCTAAGCACTACGACAATATGACAGAGGTGGAAATTTGTGGAGGGGGGCACCACACACGGCTAAGAAATCAACTTGTGTCTTCTAGGGTGCCCCCTGCCCCCATATATAAAGGAGCAATGGGGAGGCTGGCCGGCCTTGGGGCGCGCCAAGGAGAGGGGAAGTCCTCCTCCTAGTAGGAGTAGGACTCCCCTTTTCCTATTCCAACTAGGAAGGGGGAAGGCGGAAGGAAGGAGAGGGAGAGAGGGAGGAAAGAGGGGGCGCCGCCCCCCTCCTTGTCCAATTAGGACTCCCAAGGGGGGTGCGGCCAGCACTAGGCCCTCTCCTCTCTCTTCCACAAGGCCCATGTTGGCCCATTAGTTCCCCCGGGGGTTCCGATAACCCCCCGACACTCCGATAAATATCCGGTGACCCCTGGAACTCATTCGTTGTCCGAATATAGTCATCCAATATATCAATATTTATGTCTCAACCATTTCGAGACTCCTCGTCATGTCCGTGATCACATCCGGATCTCTGAACTATCTTCAGTACATCAAAACACATAAACTCGTAATACCGATCTTCACCAAACGTTAAGCATGCGGACCCTACGGGTTCGAGAACTATGTAGACATGACCGAGACATGTCTCCGGTCAATAAGCAATAGCGGAACCTGGATGCTCATATTGGTTCCTACATATTCTAGGAAGATATTTATTGGTCAAACCGCATAACAACATATGTTGTTCCCTTTGTCATCGGTATGTTACTTGCCCGAGATTCGATCGTCGGTATCTCAATACCTAGTTCAATCTCGTTACAGGCAAGTCCTTTTACTTGTTTCATAATGCATCATCACGCAACTAACTCATTAGTCACATTGCTTGCAAGGCTTATAGTGATGTGCATTACCAAGAGGGCCCAGAGATACCTCTCCGACAATCGGAGTGACAAATCCTAATCTCGATCTATGCCAACTCAACAAACACCATCAGAGACACCTATAGAGAATCTTTATAATCACCCAGTTATGTTGTGATGTTTGATAGCACACAAGGTGTTCCTCTGGTATTCGGGAGTTGCATAATCTCATAGTCTGAGGAACATGTATAAGTCATGAAGAAAGCAATAGTAATAAACTAAACGATCATAGTGCTAAGCTAACAGATGGGTATTTTCCATCACATCATTCTCTAATGATGTGATCCCATTCATCAAATGACAACACATGTCTATGGCTAGGAAACTTAACCATCTTTGATTAACGAGCTAGTCAAGTAGAGGCATACTAGGGACACTTTGTTTGTCTATGTATTAACACATGTACTAAGTTTCCGGTTAATACAATTCTAGCATGAATAATAAACATTTATCATGATATAAGGAAATATAAATGACAACTTTATTATTGCCTCTAGGGCATATTTCCTTCAGTCTCCCACTTGCACTAGAGTGTACAAACTAATCATGGTTATGGACATCTTGAGTATCTAGTTCTTGGATTATCATGTTGATCTCGTCATGTTACTTAATTAATTTGTTGGGTTGTTAACTTTTAATTGGGATTGAGTTGGACGAACATTCTTAGTAATTTTCAACAAAGTTTGTAGTTAAATAAAATTTATTCCTTTGTTGTAGGGAAAAATTGGCTTTATGCAAAAATTAAACTTAGAGCTTTCCACCAGCCCAGTATGCATGTAGTGATAGCTATTATTCATCATTATCCTATGGTGTGAATTTTCCAGTACATTCAATGTACTGACCCTTTGTGGCTGCAACGTCTCATGTTGCAGGAATCTTACGACGAGTAAGTGATACGTTAGGGTTATGATTTCTACACTCAACTTTGCCGTTGGTGTTGATGGGAATCCACAACTTTGTTGTTACTTCCGCAATATGGATTGAGGTAATAGTATTTACGTTACTTTATACATGTGATTTACCTCTGTTATAAATCCTCGAGTACTGTGTGTGTCAGCATATTGATCCAGGGATGACACTTAAGCAGTGAGACTTGATCCATTCGGGTCGGGTCGCTACACAAACCCATAGTTCATACGGTGTCATCTCAACGGATTTAGATGCTGCCCTATTTAACGTGTATGCAGCTGTCTCTAGTGCATAACCCCAAAATGATAGTGGTAAATCGGTAAGAGACATCATAGATCAGACCATATCTAATAAAGTACGGTCACGATGTTCGGACACACCATTACACTGTGGTGTTCCAGGTGGCGTGAGTTGCGAAACTATTCTGCATTATTCCAAATGAAGACCAAACTCATAACTCAAATATTCACTTCCACGATCAGATCGTAGAAACTTTATTTTTTTGTTACGATGATTTTCTACTTCACTCTGAAATTCTTTGAACATTTGCAATGTTTCAGACTTATGTTTCATCAAGTATATATACTCATATCTGCTCAAATCATCTGTGAAGGTCAGGAAATAACGATACCCGCCGTGAGCCTCAACACTCATCGGACCGCATACATCAGTATGTATTATTTCCAATAAGTGAGTTGCCTGCTGATACGTCTCCAACGTATCTATAATTTTTGATTTCTCCATGCTATGTTATCTACTGTTTTGGGCAATTTTGGTCTTTATTATCCACTTTTATATTATTTTTGGGACTAACCTATTAACCGGAGGCCCAACCCAGAATTGATGTTTTTTTGCCTATTTCAGTGTTTCGAAGAAAAGGAATATCAAACGGAGTCGAAACAGAACGAAATCAACGGGAGAAGTTATTTTTGGAA
Source organism: Triticum urartu (assembly GCF_056163025.1). NCBI lineage: Eukaryota > Viridiplantae > Streptophyta > Magnoliopsida > Poales > Poaceae > Triticum > Triticum urartu. Next base: position 451,346,688 of record NC_141876.1, on the reverse strand, counting down.
GGAAAGCTACCGGATGGACTTGGACCCCACGTCAGGAGAGAAGGGAGGTACCCACGAGGGTGGGGGGCGCGCCCCCTGCCTCGTGGGGCCCCCCGAAGCTCCACTGACGTACTTCCTGCACCCATATATACCTACGTACCCTAAAACTTCCAGAAGAGATAATAGATCAGGAGTTCCACCGCCACAAGCCTCCGTAGCCACCGAAAACCAATCTAGACCCGTTCCGGCACCCTGTCGGAGGGGCAATCCCTCTCCGGTGGCCATCGTCATCATCATAGTGCTCTCCGTGACGAGGAGGGAGTAGTTCTCCCTCGGGGCTGAGGGTATGTACCAGTAGCTATGTGTTTGATCTCTCTCTCTCTCTCGTGTTCTTGAGGTGATACAATCTTGATGTATCGCGAGCTTTGCTATTATAGTTTGATCCTATGATGTTTCACTACTAGAAATCCCCATATTTCCGATGGTGAAATATAATAGCCGACGGGCCGTCGGTTATTAGAGTAATAGCCGACGGTAGTTCCAATGGCCGACCGTTATTGCCAACTCACAAGTATTACTACCAATAGCCGACGGTATACTAGATTGCCCGACGGTAAAAATCCAACTCTCGGATATCCAATTAAATGCCCGACGGTTCATTATAATGTCCAACGGTTTTTGCTACACCCTCGGGGATTACATGTAATGCCGGACGGTGAAATTTAATAGCCGAAGGTGAAAAATAAAACTCTCACCTATTAGTGCAAATGGCCGATGGTACATATGTGACTCTCGGTTATTTGGAAAATACCCAACGGGAGATAGCAATAACAGACGGTTAACTTTCACTCTCGGTGATATGCTTCAATGGATGACTTCAATAAACATGTGGAATGACCAATAGCAATTATATTCCAGATAATTCAAGATGGTACATTTCTCTGTAAGTATTAAGCAATAGCTAGTATTCTAGAGTGTCTACTCACAGGCTATGTATCCACGCATAAGCTGATTTTATATACAGAAGTATGTATAAATTTCACACTTTTAATTGTTGACTTGCAAGTTCCATTGAGAAGTTTTATCTCTATATCGGTAATTTATTACTCCGGTTGTAGATTCTGCAGGTCGGAGGGGCGTTGGGTGCAGGCTCTACGTCGGGGGAAACCCTTGACCAATGAGGCCGGCCACGATGTTGGTGACGCCCATGGCGCTGTTTTCCTTCTTGTGGGCAACATCGAGACCTACACCCGGCCCTCCGCCTCTTGGCCTTAGGCGAAAGCCCGAAATCTCCGGATTGGGTGACGGTGGCACATCGGCGTTGCTTTCTTCTTGAAGGTGCCAGCTTGGAAGCTCTTCGTGGTCAGGGCTCAGTGCGGTGGTGATCTACTGGTCTTCAATAGTGTCCATGCTCGACAGCTGCGGTGCGTGTTTGGGTCTTGGCTGGAGACGGTGGCGATGTATGAGTTTCCTTTAGGGGTGAGCTCGCCACGACTATTGTCCTATCCTCGGCAACTAGTTGCCCTGTCCATTCGTGCTCGGGGGTGAGTTGCTCTGCCTGCCGACAGGACGGCGTCCTTCGATCCAGGACGAGAGGGCAGGGGTGCCCTCTTCGAAGGCAGCGACGGGACAACAAGTTTGACCATGGGAGGGAGAGTGTGGCTTTCGTCCGGCGGTGAATAGCTCCCTTGTCGCTAAAAAAACAAATATGTACATTTCGTAGTCCATCCGAACACATTCTCTTGAGAGTTTCCTCCGGTTCGCTGTTCCATAGTTTTATACCTACATTCCTTTCCTATTCCTCTATTTTCATCAAGACCTATGTTTTCTGCCCCTTTATTCCGAACGGAGCCTAAATATTTGGTATAAGGGCATGGGACAGTGGGTGCACCAGCAGTCCAGCACCATGTACGTAAACAGGGGCATAAAGTGGTGATTCATAGTTTGTTGCCTCGAGAAACAAACATCCAAGAAACATATCTGGGTTGGTCCCATTTTTGTTCACTCTAGCCAGCTACTCCTATGTGTGGATAGCAAATCTAGTCCTGGTCATACCACTGTGTACAGCGTTACCCCTGTATTTCCCTTTTCGACCAAGAGACCGGTTGGATGACCAGTCTGTACTACTTTCACCCCCTTTCCTTCCTGTTTGTACCAAGTCCGATGTACATACTAAATTCCCCCACCCCCACTTTATTTCTTGTTTGAACCAAGTAGTACAAGATTTGACTCCATGAAGTAGCTTTACCTCTAACAATAGAAGAAAAAAATATGTGGCGTTGGACCATCCGATCGAGAGGGTCTGAGAGGTAGAAAATGATGCACATGCAGCGATGTAGCGAGCTGGGGAAGTAGATCTAAGGCGGTTTCGAATGAAGATATACCTGAAGGTCGTCGGGATGTGGATAGGTGGGCGGCGGGAGGCCGGATCCGCCCACAGGCAACGACGAAGGGATCGGAGGACCTCCCGCACCGGTGCTCGGCCAGAGATAACGGTGCGGCCAGCAGTGGGTCTCCTCCCTCGCTGTCGACGACGGCCTAAACGCTGCCCCTCCTCCCCTTCACCGGCGGAGGGGGATACGTCCGGATCTATAACCAACGGTGAGGATAGAAAGCCAGTGTTTTTTGAAGGGAGAAAGAAGTGTTACTACCCCTATCTTGTTTAGATCTGGAGAGGATGAGAGTGTGTGAATAGAGCAACCCTAGCAAGCAAGCGCGGAGGCTCCGGCCTATATATACATAGTGAGCAACCCTAGCAAGCAACCCCTATCTTCATCAACTCATACAAGACTGAGAAATTTTATTACTACAACGCCCTCTCCCTCGCGGACTGAGCTCCGGTGCCTTAACTGCACCTGCCTTTGGCTGCATGACAGGAGGGCCAACCACCTGTTGGGCCCACCTGTCATAGACGCAAAGGCAGGAGCAGTAAGTAGAACCTTTCGCTACACGCTATCCCTCCCGCACGAGGTGGATGGACATGCAGCAGTGGATTCAATACTGTAGAAGTAGGAGTAACATCATTGTTCGTCTTCTCGAAGAGGCGAAGAGCCAAGCGCAACCCGAACGTGGCAGTTGCGAACGCTCGCGTGGTGCGGTTCCTTGGAGTACTAGCCAGGCTCTTGCATGAGACAAAATTGCTATTGTTTAACAATTAAACTCCATTATCCATTGGTCCACGCGCTTAGCACCGTTTCCTCCTGGGGTCACCAATGTTTATTTGCTAATTAATAGCATTGCATGCAATGAACTAGCCATTGCAAGTCATTAAAAGCATGCACACCTCTCATCTCTTATTGGTTGATATGTCAAGAAACAAGAAACAAGGTAGAAGTTAATGCACCGTGCCTAAGTGTTTTGGGACTACGTATTTGGTTTTCAAGATGACTTACACACCTAGACGGAGGGAGTAGTATAGCCCTGTAAACCGGAAAGGAGTATTTGCCTTTCTAGAGATTTCAACAAGTGACTAGACTACACCGTGTGCAGTACTCTCTCCCTTCCGGTTTATAGGGCTCAAATCTCAAATCTCATGAACCAAGGCATTTTTCGATTGGAGAAATGTATCTCATACTTTACAAAACTACCCTAATTAAACTCATGCATTAATTACGTAGTTCTCTCGTTTTCCTCTCCGCCTTGGTCGCGGTGCACAATATTGAGCACTCCTACTCCCTCCTTTCCGATTTATAGAGCTTATCTCAAAATCTTAGTTTTTTTCATTTTATAAGGCTCAATTTGGTTGTTCCCCATCACAAGTTCAGATTCCAAGGTGCATTAAATAATTGCATGCAGGTATTAAGAGAAAATTGACCAATGCATGTACTTTATGCATGCATGCATTGCAATTAATACATTTGTAAACATACATTTTTGAAGAAAACAAGAGCATTAATTTGGTGCTTTTGCAAATTACAAAGAGGATTCCTCCACTCACCATCTACCTTGGTTGGTGAAATTTTCGAATTGAGCCCTATAAACCGGAAAGGAGGGAGTATATGACTAGCCGCTCTATCTACATGCAGGACATTTCAAAGCATCCGGGCCCGCGTGCCATCCACAAAATCACAGCGAGGTGCTACAGTCGAGACTCACCTGTCACCCCGGTGTGGCTGTCATGACCCGTCATATCACAAACTGCACACCTTTACCAGCAGTGGTAAGGTGGCCTCCAAGTTGGACTGGACGAAGCAACCATCATTTCACTAGAACGCTTGTTCAAGCCCTTTCTTCCCTTTCTTGAAGAAAACCTCACTCCAGGCTACTCACTTCTGCCATTTTTCTTCTGTACCAATGAAGGAAAGGTGGGCGAATCAGTTATGTTGCTATATTTTCATTCCAAGAATCTTCTTTTTGCGAAGCACCGACCGATTCTCACATCCTATTCTTTTCCCGTTTTCATCGCGATTGTGGTTTCCTTTCGATTGATTTTTGTTTGTCAATTCATTGATGGATCCTGGAGCACAAGGCAAAGAGTTGCTGGCAATCTCCAGGAAGCGAGCACTGACCAACGAGTTGACCATGTTGGCGGGCCAACCCATGGAGACGAAGAACTCCAAGAAACAAGCACTGGCCTAAGAGTTGAGGACGTTGGCGGACGAACTCCTCAAAGAAAGTTGGAAGAACACCAATGGCCCCACCGTGCCTATCCCAGGAACTCTGATTGCCACCTATGTGAGGCTCAAGACCGAGTTTGAGGAGATAGTTGCCGTTGAGAAGCAGTATTCCCCTGGCAAGGTGATGGCCCCCATCGAGGACGAGGAGATGGCCCCCGGAGGGATGAGATCCCCTGGTGAGCCGCACAAGGTAAAAAATAATGGCTTATTACCATAGTTGTGGTTTTTGATTATTTGCAATGTGCTTGCTAATATGTTAGGGTTGTGCAGGTGCTGGTGGACGTCCTTGATGATTCCGATGTCGTGGCCCGTCCTGTTGGCATCGCCCCGGAGATCGATTCCGATGCCACTGTCCATCCTGTGGACCCCACAGATCGATTCCGATGTCGTGGTTAGTCCTACGGACATCGCCCCAAAAATCGATTCCCATGCCGCTGTCTGTGCTGTGGTCATTGCCCGAAAGATCGATGACAAGAAATAGTTGGTCGCGCTAATCCTTCAGGGTAGTTTGCATTGCCGTGTGTTTAATTACCAGAACGATGCGTGTTATCAAACCATCTTAGGGCTAGTGCACTGTCTTGTGTGGGCGGATCTTGCTACTTTTGTCTGATAGTGAATCATGCGAACCCTCTCCGAGTTATGGAAAGAGATGTATTCTCACCAGCTTTTGATGTAATATATGGCATGATTAGATGTAAGTTTGAACTGTTAATCATATCAGCAGGGCTTGTTTGATGATTCTTGGTGTTAGTAGGCTAGCTACTGTGCGAGCTATAGTACTTGCAAAACACTCACCGAAGAGAAACGTTGGGGCTGATGAGCTCGTGGTACGCTTATAATTATCCCTTGTCGATCGACCAATAGCCCTAGCTCCTAAAATTGTAGGCTTAGCGATCGATGACCTAGGCGGGCTAGTTTGGCCTACTGGGTTTCAGTTATATGACATGCAACACAAAATCATAGCAGTGCAGAGACGTACTCCCTCCGTTCCAAAATAGATGACCTAGGCGGGCTAGTTTGGCCTAGTGGGTTTCAGTGATATGACGTGGTACAGTGTCGTCCAGTCTTCGCGTGTGGTAGCAGTATTGCGGGTATAGTAAGTTTTCTTGAATAAGCGGAATTCAATGAAGTCATGATGGTTCCTTTGTCCGAACAACTTACAGTGGGAAAGGTTGGGCCTGCGATACGACCGGGGTAGACCAGGATAATTTTGTGCATGGCAGGTGGACCAGGATGGTCGACGTCCCACATGTCGGCGAATGAAAGTATTCTTTCCGATATAGAGGACGAGCAACGAGTATTCATTGTTTATATTTTATGAAAGCTATTGTCTCCACTGTTACGACGGAGGAGTGTGAAACACGGCAGCCCAGTGAACTTGGCATGTGCACCACTCCCTCCTTCCTCATGTAATGCCCAGGTTACAGCTTTTCTCACTTTCTCTCTATCTATTTCCTCTCAAATGTTTTTACCTTTCTTTTTTAAGACACAATTGGTTTTTATGCCTTTTTTAGAATTATTTTTTTATACCTAGGAGCACGTGTAGAGACGGGCTCTTGCAGAGCCCACTCCTTGACTTTGTCAATGCCTCTCTCTCCTCCACATAAGGAGTACTACTTGCTATGCATGCATGCGGCGGGCAGCTGGCGTCTTGAGGGGCCAGGGCGGTGAGAGCGGGCTCCGGAAGCGGTCCGGACTCTAGCATAATTTTGGTTTTTACAGTATTTCTTTCTCCATTGACAGGTAGGCCCGTGTAGATAGATAAAGAACACGAGCTGATGAGGCGCATGCAGACTGTTTGACTGGTCAACCAGACAAATACGGAGCTATACGCTGATCTAGTGACCGTATAATCACCATATCTCGTATACAATGATCAAAGTGAGCTACCAAGACAAGTTCGATGACCGCCAATGCATTTTACTCAGTAATAAATGACCAGGATTGAAGGGGAATCCAAATTTGCTCTGTCCTTGAGCTCTTGACAAACCAATGCACTATACGGTTGTCCGGCCACTCCACCCCAGAGCTCTCACCAAGCATCGTTCATGCCACCGCGCCGCACACTAACCGGTAAGGCAGCGATGGCATCCTGCCGCGCCGAGTTCCTCGCCGCCCACGACCGCACACAACATGGTAGGGAAGCGATGGCATCCCGCCGTGCCGAATTCATCGCCGGTCGCGACCTCACAACTATGTGGGAGGAATTTGAAGATGCCAAGGCCGAATGGGCGGTAGAGCAAGAGGCAGCCAAAGCCGCACAGAGGGAGCGGAAAAGTCAGAAAGCACTCAAGAAAAGAGAGGCCCGCCGATGCAAGAAATAAAAGGATGCACGCGCTGCTGCGAAGAGGTCGATGGAGATCCTAGCACGGTGGGGTGTCACTGACAAAGCCGGGAAGGAGAACGACGGCGTCTGGCCCGCATGTGAGAAGTAGTAGTACTAGTAGTTAGTGTGTGTGTGTGTGTGTGTGTGTCTGAGTACGAGCATGTACCATTACTACTAGTTACTACTGTAGTTTTTAGAGCAAATTACCAGTACATTAGCCTAGACTAAATGGAAAAATTCCTATCCTAAGCATCAAATGGAATCTCTTTATCTATAGGAATTGAGATGCATGTCATCTCACTTCCTATGATTTTCATATTCCTATCCTATGAACGAAAGGAGGCCTCTGTTGTAGTCACTACTGTAGCTAGCAGTACTGCTGGTATAGTAGTTTTCTTCAAGAAGCGGAATTCAACGAAGTCATGATGGTTCCTTCGTCCAAGGAACTTCAAAGTGGGAAGTGGGCTTGTGATTTGATGGATCATTAGTCATTGTTACTGCAGCGCGACGACCTGGGTGACTCCCTTGGAGTTCTGTGTGCATGGAAAGTGGACCAGGATGGTCGACGTCCCACATGTTGGCGAACGAAGTAGTATTCTTTCCGATATCGAGGTATAGTTTCACTGCTGATTGGTTCGCAAAAAATAGTATCACTGCCGATTTATAATTAATTTTATTTCTGATGAATGCTAGCGTTTCAACTCTTACGACGAAGGGTTCCAAACACGGCACGTGCTGGATGTCCCACACGTCAGCGAAAGGAGTGGGACATGAACAACGTGGTAGAGCCCAGCGTAAAAAAATAGCATGGTAGAGCGTCTCCACTTCTTCCACTTCTGGGTCGGAGACCACACGTAGTAGTACTTAGTGGTATGAACGATACAAAGTGCGGCCTGGAGACAAAGACACATTTTCCACAAAAAAATGGAGACAAAGACATGTCTAGTTGGAAGGTCTCGGGGCATACACGTAAACAAATATAAAAGTTAATATGTGCCTCCAGCTAATATAGCTGTAGTATAGTACTTAGGCACGTACTCCATAACATCACCGTGCATTGCACATACAACATTTAGTGGTAGTACGTAGTAAGAGACAAATGCCGCCCAAGAGATCCCTTCTCGACCTACTTTTGGGTGTTTGGTAGAGTGTATGGAGGGTTAATGAGTCCACACTAGTTTAGCACAACTACACTAGAAGCATGCATGAAGAGAGCATGCATGAATAGGGGTGTTGAGTTGAGCATGCCTGAAGAGGGAACAACTATGCTGAGACGAGAACGCAACCAAACACACCCTATATGCCACGCATGTTCATACGATTTGTGCCTTTCTACTTCACTTACTATGCTACATTACTGAGGTTCGTACGTCCACTCCTGGGTACATGTTCGTCTCGTAGTTCCAGTCCCACGTGTTCTTCATATAGATGGAACGATCCTTGCATAACATGTGCACCTTGATGCTAGATGTCTCGCGTGTTGGCAAAAGGCTGAACAAAGCTCACGTAAAAAAATAGAGTGGAAGAACATAGATTCCGGATGACCGAGAAGGAGCAAGGAACCTCGTGGTGGAGCGTCTGCACTCATAATATTTAATATTATTCAGCGATATAAAATTAACCAATCACCTCCATAGTGGACTGGAAGAGTACGAAACAAGACAGCCAAGTGTAGTTACATCATACTAGTACATGGCTAACCCACGCTATCACCATATTTCTTTGCTTCCGTGCGACACCTATCTCTAGTAATCCAGCAGCCTGTATCGCTTCTCCCTCCTCGTCTCTATCAAAGTTCGGCGGGCTGGCGTTTCTGCCGTCTATTGAGGTCGGTTAACTATCACATGTTAGCGACATGCCAAGAGCATTCTAAAAAAAATTCCTTTCACGTTCCATTTTTAAAAAGAAAAAAATCCTTTCACGTATGAATTTGCATGTATGCTTTGAGCAACTTGCATGTCCTATACTGCTCCTGTTTGATACTTTAACTTAGCTAGAGGTTAGACAAACTCATGACTAACCCTGAACTAACTGTAGCCAAAGAGGTGTTTGGGTGACAAGGTTAGATTGAAATAAATGCACTTCACGGAGAGAAAAAGTGATTTTTTAGTGGTCCCAATGAGAACTATCTCCAGTTTAAACCCTCATGGGTGGGATATTTTTTTCGTGGGTTCGGTGCAACTTGCTCCAATTTAAACCCTCATGCTTGGATAGTTTAGGGATATTTGAGCCCCAACTAGCTCAAACTAACTCTAACCCATGGATCCAAACAGGGCCTATGGCCAGTCTCGACGCGGAGCAGATGCATGCACCGGGAAGTGGTGCTCTCTCGGCCGTCGCGCCACTTCAAAGCCGGTGCCAGTGAGAGGTCGCCTCCGCTCTGGTCGGGCATTAATGTGGCACTGACGCTCCAGGGCGACGCTGACCGTTTCACGCGTGAAGCGCGCGCTGGCAAGGGAGTATAGGTTTTGAACCGTTTCAGATGTAGTACTGGTAGCTTGCAAAACTACTCAATTATTGCACTCGATTTCCTAGGAAATTGTGGTAAAAAACGTTACTCCACAGCCCGCTTCCCTTCTCCTTCCTCTTGCACCGCCCGCGCACGTCCGCGGGAAACGACTGGTCAACCCTTATATAGGAGTGCTAGCACAAAAAGATGCATGCATGGCCACTAAAATTTCCACATTAAAGCGCCGCTCCGGCGAGAGTATGGCGTATGTTGTTACCTTCGGCCGGCCCATGGCTACCGGGTGACGGCGACCAAAGAAGAGGCGGCGGGAGGGGAATGAATGCAGCTACTATTTGGGTTCGCCTTCCGGCTTAAATAAATGTGCAGCATCACGTGTACCCTTGGGTGCACAAATTGTAACATACATGTCTGCTTAAGTGGGCGTCACGTAACTGGTGTGTGTGATAGAGAGATTCTAAGAGACGGAGTGCGTGTGTGCGACTCTACTCTTCGGACATGTACTCAACCTTTTGCATCGGGATATAAGTATAATGGTATTTACTTTAGCTAGTGATTTACGTGGCCATGTTAACGTGGTTGTGTCAAAAAAATGTCACTTCCTGCTCGTGATTTGTGTTATATAATTACAAGCAAGATTCTCGTGCATTGCATGGAACATCAATATGCATTTTTTTTTACAGAACACCTGTTGTGATTGACCCATGCAGGAGTAATTCCATGTGTAAAAACTAATGATATCTCGAGAATTTTATCGGAAAACTGGTATCTGGAGAATGTCATCGAAAAAAATGAAAGATGAGAGATAAGGCGAGGAGGAGTGGAGCGTGGTGGTGACTGGTAGTCGGAATGGGCGGAGGCATGGGGATGGACGGCGCCGGCAGGCGGCAGCGGCCACCATGCATGCTAGATTGTTCCAAGACTTATTCCTTTTTTAATTGCTGAGCAATGAGGTTGCGGGAGATAATGATGTGGAGAGAGGTGCGGGTATCTTTTGTAAAATTATCATAGTTTGCTTTCTATCCTCAGATATAGATCATACGGTCTGTATTACAAGATGGTAGGCACACCATCACCACCAACTCGTTTTTTTATAAGGGTACAGATGATAAGTTTGCTGACTACTAAAGTAAAGTGGAATTTGTCCATGTTATGCAAGTAAATAAAGCTGATTGTTCATCATACGGGTAAGGTTGGATGAAGGGTGGTAGGAAGAAATGCTCTGCCTAGAGCATGTGTGTGTGAGATGGAGTCTTAGTGTGTGTGTGGGGTGTGTGTGTGTGAGAGAGAGAGATGGAGTCTTAGTTGTGTGTGTGTGAGAGAGAGGGAGAGAGATGGAGTCTTAGTGTGTGTGGGGGGGGCATGCGTGCTTGCGTGTGTGTGTGTTTGTGTGTGTGTGAGAGAGAGATGGAGTCTTAGTGTGTGTGTGTGTTTGGGGGGGGTGCGTGTGTGTGTGTGTCGCAGGGTCCTCTGTGGCGGATGTAATTTAAGTGTCCATGGCTTTCATCATAGAGAGGTGATGTATATGGCAGAGGCCACCAACGATGGGGTGCGAGAGAGAAAATGCCCGTAGAGAGGGAAGAGAAGGTGTGTGCGCGTGAGAGGAGTCGACTTCGAGAGAACGTGTTTGTTCGAGAGACACCGAGGAAGACTACAATATATCAATGGTGCATGTAGGCGGGAATTAAACTAATGGATGGTTTTATTGGTTTCAGGGATATAGGGGAAGAGTGAGAGGCAGGGGGGTAGCTAGAAGGAGATTGTTAAGTGTGAGTGTGTGTTTCACCCATCCAGGTGGAAGTTATGTGCACAAAAGAGGAGAACAATTCGATGTGGCGTTAGGATTGAGGGTAATTAACTACGTATGGAGACATAGAGACCTTGAACGTGCATGTGTGAGAGGTATACATGTATACATGGGATGTGTGTGTGTGCGCGCGCGCATGATCGAGATAAAAGAAAGAATACATAAGTCATAAGATCAACGACATGGGAGAGACGGATCGGTATGACAATATGCATGCATGTGAGAATGCATGGAAGAATTCCCGACAATTGAGCATGTGTTTTTGTCCTTAAGAGATAGTGGTGTGGGCTGGAGCATGCATCTATGGTGAGCAGAGGGAGTGAGGCGCAACGATTGTGCAAAAGAGACCAACCTATAAATGCATATGTATGGAGAGACATATATAGTGCGGGTGATAGGAAGCAAGACTTCGTGCGAGAAAGAAATGTTGACGGAGAAACTACAGATAGATACATAGATGGAGATGCTAGCTAGAGGGACATCCGCTAGTTTGGGTGTTGGAGATGACCATCGGGTGGTTCAAAGGGTGAAGTTATATATGTGTGTGAGAGGGCACTTGACTGCATGTAGAGAGAAACATATGTAGTGTGCGTGATAGGAATCAAGAGTGGGGCGAGAAAGAAGGTTGATGGAGAAACATATAAATAGAAAGATAAAGATGCTAGCTAGTGTGCGTTAGAGATAGGAGTATAGTGGATCAGAAGGCTGGGTTATGTGTGTGGGTGTGAGAGAGATAGGGAGAGGGTGTGTGTGAGTCACATACAAACAGATATCAGAGAGAAATGAGATCCAGAGAGACGGAGTTTCGTGTCTGCGAGAGAGAAAGATATTTCACAATGAGAGTGATAGCTAGAGAGACATATGAGGGAACACAAGATATCTCTAGAGAGAGAGGGTGTGTGTGAGCGACATACAAGAGAACAATGGAGAAATTGAGACCCTAGGAGACAGAATTTGTGTTTGTGTGTGAGAAAGAGATATTGAAGAGGAAGTGTCGGTGTCAAAACCGGCGGATCTCGGGTAGGGGGTCCTGAACTGTGCGTCTAGGCCGGATGGTAACAGGAGGCAGGGGACACGATGTTTTACCCAGGTTCGGGCCCTCTTGATGGAGGTAAAACCCTACATTCTGCTTGATTAATATTCATGATATGGGTAGTACAAGAGTAGATCTACCACGAGATCAGAGAGGCTAAACCCTAGAAGCTAGCCTATGGTATGATTGTATGTTGTGATTGTTGTTCTACGGACTAAAACCCTTCGGCTAATATAGACACCAGAGAGGGTTAGGGTTACACAAGGTCGGTTACAAAGGAGGAGATATCCATATTCGTATTGCCTAGCTTGCCTTCCACGCCAAGTAGAGTCCCATCCGGACACGAGACGAAGTCTTCAATCTTGTATCTTCATAGTCCAATAGTCCGGCCAATGGAGATAGTCCGGCTGTCCGGAGACCCCCTAATCTAGGACTCCCTTAGTATCCCCTGAACCAGGCTTCAATGACGATGAGTCCGGCGCGCAGTATTGTCTCCGGCATTGCAAGGCGGGTTCCTCTCCAAATTCTGTGTACCTTTCAAAATAGTGTACGGTTTCTTGTGAATGTTGCACTCCTTGGCTTCCACACCCAATAATTGCCACTTTCCATGTGTCGAGCGAATGTGAAGAGCCAGGGCGTTTTCACATTTACCCCCCTAGCTGTATGAATGAGCCGCCTATTAAAAAGACGAGGATTCAGATCCAAATCACACCATCCTCCCTTGGCAAGCCTTCATCGGAGCGCACCCGACAGAGATCCATTCCATCATGGCCGGTCGATGCAGCTCCTCCTCTCGCCACCTAGCTCCAAGCCTGGAGATTGGGAGAGATGTTCCGTCCCGCACAGCAAATTAGTGATGCTTCAGACCAAGGGATTTCTTCCCCCAGCGTACCTGGTCCCGGTTTGAGCCGGGCTTGCCACCTATAATGGCGGAGAGCAAGCGGAAAGCCTTCCCAATCCCTCCAAGGGAGACCGGCACTAGTAGAAAAGGGGGCTTTTGTCCAGGCCGGGTAAGCCCATTAGTCCCGGTTCAGTCTAGAACCGGGACCAATGGGCGCATTTATCCCGGTTCGTGCGGCTAAGTCATTAGTCCCGGTTCACCTGGGCCCTTTAGCCCCGGTTCGTGCCACGAACCGGGACTAAAGGGTGTGATGCCCATTAGTCCCGGTTGGTGGCACCAACCGGGACTAAAGGTTAGACCTTTAGTACCGGTTGGTGCCACCAACCGGTACTAATGGGTTTTGAGGCATTAGTATCGATTCATGGCACGAACCGGTACTAAAGGTCCCATTTTCAAACTCCCCCCCCCCCCTCCGGTGGACCGCCTTTTCAGTTTTAGAAAAAAGAAAAGAAAATGATGGAAATGTCAAAAAATAAAATAAAATAAGTTTCCCATGTGATATGTGGTCTAGTTGTTGGGAAAATTTACAAATATGAATTTGGACTTTATTTACAAAATCTCTCTGGAATTTGTAAAATGGGCATAACTTTTGCATACGAACTCGGATTAAAAAGTTTTTTATATGAAAAATCATCTACACGAAAAGTTACATCCGATGAAGATGGCCTACGGCCGTTTTTCAAATTTGTAAAATCCTCAAATTCCAAAAGGAAAAAGAGTTATGCTCAAATTTCAGTTTTTTTAAATTTTCATTAAATCTGGTCAAACCACTTATTCAAGAAGTATTACTATTACTAAATAATTATTCAAGAATATTAGTGTTATTAAATAATTATTTCAGTTTTTTTGAATTTTGGTCAAATCTGGTCAAACTATGATCAAAGTGTGGTCAAACAATGGTCAAACTACTTATTCAATAAGTATTAGTGTTACTAAATAATTATTCAAGAATATTAGTGTTATTAAATAATTATTTCAGTGTTTTTTGAATTTTAGTCAAATCTGGTCAAACTATGGTCAAACTGTGGTGAAACAATGGTCAAACTACTTATTCAAGAAATATTAGTGTTACTAAAAAATTATTGTTTTTTAGAACAATAGTTTCGAACTCAAACTGTGAAATGTGTGACTTCATGCTCAAGCTAAACTCCTGAGGGTTAATAGGATTGACATCTTACTATTGTCAGGAAAACAACGAGTGCAAACTTGGAAACGAGGGAGAATTGAACCCGGAAGTTAAGCGTGCTCAGGCTAGGGGAGTGGGAGGATGGGTGACCGTCCGGGAAGTTAGATGATTTGGAATGATGAGGGGTGATTAGAGATTAAATTGAGCAGTGATGAGGGGTGATTAGAGATTAGAGGTTAAAATAATTCAGAAATTTGAAAATAAAAAAAATTCAAAAAAAATTTCAAAAAAAAATCAGAAATTTCCTTTAGTACCGGTTGGTGTTACCAACCGGGACTAAAGGTGGACTGGCCACGTGGAGGGCCTTTAGTCCCGGTTCTGGTTTGAACCGGGACTAAAGGGTCGGGGCATTAGTACCGACCCTTTAGTCCCGGTTCAGGAACCGGGACTAAAGGCCCTTACGAACCGGGACAACAGGCCCTTTTTCTACCAGTGCGGATATGCCTTGTCCCTTATTTGGTAAGAGGGCTCGGATTCCCAATTCATCCGTTTCTCCAGGGGCTCCTGGAGTTCTACGGCCTCTAGTTGCACAACCTTATGCCTGCCTCCATGCTGCATATCGCGGGATTCGTAGCCCTTTGCGAGTTGTTTTTGGGCTGTGAGGCTCATTTCGCTCTGTGGAAGAAGTTGTTCTGCCTTGTGCCCCGTTCTCAGAAGGGGTCAATATATCAAGTGGGTGGAGCCGAAGTTTGGCGTATTACTGGGACCGGATACCTGTCCAGGACCCCAAAGAAGACGTCTAAAGACTGGCCTTCAGAATGGTTTTATATAGAAGACATCCCCCTCCCGGATCCTATTCGGATCGGCCTTCCTGAGTTCGACAACGCCCCTTTGAAGAAGCGCCGGAGCTGGCGTCCACGGAGCTCCCTGGAGGAAGATGACAGGGACATTCTTTACCTGATGAGCCGGATAAGTTTTTTAGCTCGATCCGGATTGACCATGATTGAGGTCATGGCCATATGTATCATGCGGGGGGTGCAGCCGCTTCAGTATAGAGGCCACCCCATGTGGGATTTCAATGGGGAGGATGACGCCACCCACTATGGCCGTAAAGGGCCGGGATCAGTTGCTGATTTAATAAAGATCTTATTCACTTTGTACAAGGGAGAAGAGGAGGAATTCATTCCTGTCAACCCGCAGGGCGGATTTTCTATATACAATCCTCCGAGCTGGGTAAGCGGAGACTTTTTCTTGCCCATCCGTTCCATACTTTCGCAGTTAAGTATTCAGTCTAGCGATTTCTAGGCAGGAACTGCGCCAGGCTCTAAGGGAGATAAACAACTCCCCTCCACAACCCGAGGACCCTGGACGGTCCCTCAAACCGGCCTCCCAGGAGGATCCGGACATATCTGTGGAGCTGATCGATGGGGTGTCTTACCAATTAAGCAATCATAATGCTTTCGTGGCCATTACGGCCGATTACCCTGGGCTAGTTCCAGCCTCACAGGTGACTGAGACCGAAGTCCCAGCACTTAAAAAAGGGACCCCTCCTTGCGTGTTTTTGATTGCCGTATAACAGCCGCATTTTGCAGGGGAGGTCCTCGAGGCAGAAGGCCGAGCCTACGGCGACTGGCCAACAAGGGGCCGCGAGGCCAAGCATGCTGAAAAGACCCGTAGTCCGGATTGAGACACCGGCGTAGCGGTACGGCGCGTCGTCTTTATTGCAAGACATTATTCTCAGAGGCATATTAATGCCCATGCCTTCTTTTCAGGAAAAAGAGCGCTTGCCGGACTATACCCGGAGAGGCTACCAATCGCGCCTCCACAAGCCAGGCTCCAAGGCCGGATTCGGAGGCGGGAACGAATACGAGGCATGCGCCGGGTGCTCCTCCGATAGAGGATGCGGATAAACTGTCCGCCACCCATTCCAAGGTGGAAAGTGCCATGAACCACAGACTGTTCTTCGTGATGCTTGTTTCTCCCAAGAGGCATTGGATGCCTTCAACTCGGGAGACGGGCACCTCCGTGCCACTCAAAATGGTCTAGCCAGAGCCACGGAGCAGTATGTAAAAGACATACGGGTGAGAAAATTTGGTGATTATATATATCAGTAGCCCCTGAGACTTGAAGCAGTTAGGATAACTGATTTATGGATCATTTGATACGCAGGTTCTTACAGAAAAGAATACTCAACTGTCCCAGGAGCTGGAAGAGTGCAAAGCCCAACTTCAGGCCTCACTGGCTGCAGCAGGGGAGCCCAAAGAGACCCCCTCTGGTAACATATCCTTCGAATGATAAGTATCATATAGAATGCGGCATATATGCAGATCTGACGATAACATTGCAGATGACGCTGGAGTAAATCCGGATAAGCAACAGCTCATACGCCAGCTGAAGGCCGGTGAGAGCGTGCTTACGAGGGTGAGGCAGGAGAAAAATGATCTCCTAGATGCCAACACCAAGCTGGGCGTGGAACTACAAGATGTTCGTGCCCAACTGTCGGACTCTGTTAAGGAAAATCGGTGACTTCGACATGGCATATTTAGTAAGTGCTTGAACGAACTTTGAAAAGGAGTTCGGTGAGGAAGCTGGCTGACAGAGTTATGTCTGTAGGTATGCTAACAGGTCGTCCTGCCGAGGAGATCCCTGGTTCAACGGGTGACCTTCTTCCCGAGCTCTCAAAGCTGCACGAACGAGTTCGGCAGGTGATGCAAGGCGTCGCCCAGGCATTGTGGCCATCCGTCTCCATACCCGAATGCCTTGGAGAGCTTGCGGAAAAGCTAAAGGGAGCACGGTGGCGCTTCCGATTATGGAAGATATCGGCCTGCTGTCAGGGCACCAGGGAAGCCTGGGCAATGGTGAAGACACGGTACACGAAGGCTGACCCAAACCATATGGCCGAAGTTGGACCTGTGGGGCCCGATGGGAAGGAGATCCCTGTGAGCTTAGTGTACGGCCAAGTAGAATTGGCCGCAAAGTATTCCCAGCGGGACTGTAGACTAGACAACCTGTTGGATGTTATGGAAGAGGAATTTAACCAGTCAAATTGACTATGTAATTTTGATGTGACATGTATAATGCCTTTTAGCCGGATTGTAGATCGTTTGTCGTGGCGGACCTTTTCGCTTCGACCTCGGGACCCGACCGGTCCGGAGTGTATCCGAATACCCTCTCGGTTATGTAAGAACCGGGGCATGCGTGGAGACCAGGCGTAGGGGTCATTAGTGCTTTATCAGACAAGTGCCCAACTAGTTATGTTATATTACATGGGTAGTAAGAAACATCTTCCAGGGAGAATAGTTCAGTTAAGGGTTCCTTTCCCTGGGTAAGCATGCCCTAAAGTGCATGTCTGGACTGCGACAAGAAGCGCAGAAAAAGCATCTGGGCCAGATATGGATAATAAACAAAAGTCATCTTTTGTTCACCGACCGAATATTCCCTTAAGAAGGCTAGCTTTAGGCTTCACCCAGTCTGAGGTACACGTCCGGCTGACCGGGCGGTAACAATCACAGAGGTGCTCCCCTTATGCCCTAGTCGAATTAACGGGAATGTAGGTCATAAATACAAGAGCCAGGCAACCCAGCTTGGCCAAAACTTAAGTCATATCGATGCATGTAATGGTGAAAAAAGGTACATGCGGAAGTATAACACATGTGTTGGGCGTGAGGCCCAGGTAAATAATTTAAGCTTCTGTGAAATCAGCCCCCAGCTGGTATGAAGAGTGCGGCTAGCGCATCTGTAATGTATGAGTGAGGCACAAGGTGACCCTTGAAGGCCTAGAGAAATAAAAGAAAGAAAGGGAAACAAGACAGATGATGCATATGCACAAAATGGACAAAGGGAGGGGACTAACATAAAGTCTCGTGCTAGGCGTAGAATCTTCGGAGCCTGGCTGCGTTCCATTTGGGCTCGAGCTTGTTCTTTTTCTTATCCGGCAGCCGTAGAACTAGTTCGCCAACGTTATAATTTTTGGCCCGTACTTCTCTGCTTTGGTATCTGCGAGCCTGTTGCTGGTAAAATGCGGAACGGGCTTTGGCTACGTCGCGCTCTTGCTCCAAGGTGTCCAGACTGTCCTGCCGATCGAGCTCGGCTTCTCTTTCTTCATACATGAGCACTCGAGGTGAGTCATGAATTATGTCACAGGGCAGGACTGCCTCTGCGCCGTACACCATAAAAAATGGTGTATATCCGGTACTACGATTCGGCGTGGTCCGCAGCCCCTAGAGTATGGAGTCGAGCTCCTCTACCAAGTGCGTGTCAGACTCCGTTAAGGAGCGCACTAATCTGGGTTTAATGCCGCTCATTATAAGACCATTTGCTCATTCGACTTGACCGTTGGTTTGTGGGTGATAGACTGAAGCATAATCGAGCTTGATGCCCATTTTGCTCCACCAGAGTTTTACCTCGTCGGCCGTGAAGTTTGTGCCGTTATCAGTGATGATGCTGTGGGGGACGCCGTAACGGTGTACAACCCCGGATATGAAATCTATCACCGGTCCGGATTCGGCTGTTTTAGCCGGTTTAGCCTCTATCCATTTGGTGAATTTATCCACCATGACCAATAAGTATTTTTTCTTGTGGGTTCCCCCTTTAAGGGGTCCAACCATGTCAAGCCCCCAGACCGCGAAGGGCCATGTAATGGGGATTGTTTGGAGGGCGGCAGGTGGCATGTGGCTTTGATTTGCAAAGAGCTGGCAACCGGCGCAACGTTGGACCAAGTCATGTGCATCTGCCCGGGCCGTTGGCCAATAGAATCATGTACGGAAGGCCTTACTTACAAGAGCCCGGGCTGCGGCGTGATGACCGCCGAGTCCAGCGTGAATTTCTGCCAAAAGGTTCCGCCCTTCCTCTTTGGAGATGCACCTTTGAAGGACTCCGGTAGCGCTTTTTTGTACAATTCTCCCTCATGGACCATGTAGGCCTTGGATCGCCGCACTATGTAGTGTGCCTCATTTTGGTCCTCCGGAAGTTCCTGTCTAGTTAGGTAGGCCAGGAATGGTTCTGTCCACGGGGCAATAATGGCCATTATTTCGTGGGCTGATTGTGTTATTTCAGTGGCGGAGCCTCCGATTGTGTCAGAGAGTTCGGTATTGGGTATTTTGGCCGGGTCCGGACTGTTGTTACCGGTGTCCCCTTCCCATGCTACGGATGGCTTAAAAAGCCTTTCCAGAAATATGTCGGGAGGGACCGCATCGCGTTTTGCGCTGATGCGGGCGAGGATATCCATTTCCTGATTGTTTTCCCGAGCCACATGGTGAAATTCGAGCCCCTCGAACCGAGCTGAAATTTTCAGGACGGCATTGCGATAAGCTGCCATTTTCGGATCCTTGGCATCAAAGTCTCCATTTATTTGGGATATCGCAAGGTTCGAATCCCCGCGCACCTCCAGGCGTTGAATGCCCATGGATACTGCCATCCGGAGACCATGTAGAAGGGCCTCATATTCGGCTGCGTTGTTGGAGTCCGTATACATTATCTGTAGTATGTATTGAACGGTGTCTCCTGTTGGGGACGTCAAAACGACGCCAGCCCCTAGACCAGCCAACATTTTGGAGCCGTCGAAGTGGATGATCCAGTTTGAATATGTGCCGTGCTCTTTAGGGAATTCGGCTTCCGTCCACTCAGCGACGAAGTCTGCTAAAACTTGCGACTTAATAGCTCGTCGTGGCTTGTAAGTTATGTCGAACAGGAGGAGCTCAATGGCCCATTTGGCAATCCGGCCCGTCGCGTCGCGGTTGTTTATAATATAAGTGGTACTTCCTAGGCTACCGTTATCGAACACTCTTGAAAGTAGTGTCGCAGCTTCCGGGATGCCATAAATACCGCGTACGCTATCTTTTGATAATGCGGGTACCGTGATTTGCATGGAGTAAGGACAGTGGACACATAGTAAACCGGCTTTTGAAGGGGGAATTTGTGTCCGTCCACTTCTCGCTCGACGACGAGCACTGCGCTTACTACTTGATGAGTTGCCGCAATGTATAATAGCATTGGTTCGCCAATGTTTGGCACGGACAGGACTGGGTTTGTTGCCAATATGGCTTTTATTTCGTTGAGTCCGGCCGTGGTGGCGTCCGTCCACTCGAAGTGTTCGGTGCGCCGGAGGAGGCGATAAAGGGGTAATGCCTTTTCTCCCTAGTGGGAGATAAAGCGGCTTAGAGCCGCCACACATCCAGTCAATTTTTGTATATGTTTGAGGTCTGTTGGGGTAGCCATCTTTTGAAGAGTTTCCTCATAGATGAGGTTTAATCCGCTGCCGCCGTCCATGAGTACCTTGGTGAGTCGAAAGCCATCCACGATTGGACTGAGGACCAGTGCGGCTGGTGCACGGGCTGTTCGGAATTTAGGTTCGTCACTGGCATTAAAGGTAATAGCCGTGTCACTCCAAGGATTTATTTCTGCTATGTGGCAGATTTCGGCCATGCTGCGGAGTGTTCGCTTGCGTCTATTATTTGATGTGAAGGTCTCAAAGACCGTTAACACCGTATTGTTTTCCACGGGATGATGCTCTGTTGTCTTTGGGAGGAGTAGATCCTCACCACTTTTGGCCACCTGCCAGAGTATACAACATGCTCTAAGGCTGTGCGTTGGTATTGCATCCGCTGTACTATGAATTTTGCAGGGTCCGTTGAGCCATCCCTCCAGTACGATTCCTTGCCCCGTAGAGGGCTTTTGCTTTTTGGTAGTTAACCCAGGTGCATTGTGATAATGCAACCTTTTATTTCGGACTAGGTTTGTATTCAGGGCCGGATTATCCCAAAATTTTATTTCAGTTTTCCATGCGCTTTCCATCGCACAGTACTTTCATACTATGGACACCAAGTCGGCAAAGCGTGTAATTTCGCGATGACTTATGGCATTGAGGATTCCCTTATCCGTGCAATTATTGCAGATGAATGAAATTGCGTCTTCCTCGTGGCAGTCCTTTATCCTGTTCATGACCAGGAGGAATCTGGCCCACTAATGGTGTACTGTTTCTTCGGGCTCTTGCCTAATTTGGGATAGATTGCGTATGTTTGGGTGGGTGGGTGGAATTGACTCCGAATCCTCACCCAATCTGAGACTCAGGGGCCAAGGAGTTTCCGAACTCAGAAGTTTGGATTCTTGGATGTTTTTCGATAAATCTAGCCCGCTGCCTGATTCTAGGTTCAGGCCTTGAGTGACGTCCTCCCCTCTGCGGGTATCCGGCTTGGAGGGATCGGGAATCCGGACATAGCTAGTCCTTAAGATAGATGAAGGGTTGCCGCATTGTTCCTCCACAACTGCAACGTGATGGGTGACCTGGGGAGAGTTGATCTCACTCAGATCGGGTTTAGGCCCAATCTGATCGTAGTCTGTAGCGACTCCCAGGGCGGCGATGCGATCCAAGAGCTCATTCAGGGAAGAGAGCTCCATTGGATCTAACTGCTCGGCGAGTTCCAAGTTGATGTGAAGATTGCTTTCGATGACCCGAGAAGTCATCATCGGCGCAAAGGCATAACAGGCGGTCATAAGGAAACCACCTAGACGGAGAGTTTGGCTGATACCCAAAGCTCCCTCAGCAATAGTGCCGTCTTTAAAGACGGGATGAGAGATCCTTCCTGGTGGCGACGGCACAGCGGAACGCTCAATGAAAGCACCAATGTCGGTGTCAAAACCGGCGGATCTTGGGTAGGGGGTCCCGAACTGTGCGTCTTGGCCAGATGGTAACAGGAGGCAGGGAGACGATGTTTTACCCAGGTTCGGGCCCTCTTGATGGAGGTAAAACCCTACGTCCTGCTTGATTAATATTGATGATATGGGTAGTACAAGAGTAGATCTACCATGAGATCAGAGAGGCTAAACCCTAGAAGCTAGCCTATGGTATGATTGTATGTTGTGATTGTTGTTCTATGGACTAAACCCTTCAGCTTATATAGACAATGGAGATCGTTAGGGTTACACAAGGTCGGTTACAAAGGAGGAGATATCCATATTCGTATTGCCTAGCTTGCCTTCCACGCCAAGTAGAGTCCCATCCGGACACGAGACGAAGTCTTCAATCTTGTATCTTCATAGTCCAATAGTCCGGCCAATGGAGACAGTCCGGCTGTCCGGAGACCCCCTAATCCAGGACTCCCTCAGGAAGAGTCGTAGGTTCTCATATCTAAGGAGCGAAAGAAATCTCTGTATGAGGGGTGTGCGAGTGGCACACATGGGAATAGTAGAGAGAAATGAGACCCCGGGAGACAAAGTTTTGTGTTTGTGTGAGAGAAAGAGATTCCACATGGAGAATCATAGTTAGAGACACATAGCAGGGAGCGAGATATACTTAGAGAGAGATAGAGTGATGAAGGTCGAGGGAGAGAGTACCGCCAGTGTGTTACAAAGATAAAAGATCATTGTCGACATACAGGTAGCACGAGAGATACCTGAGAGACGATGAACGCGTATAGGTCCAGAGAGACAGTCCTATATAAGCATGAGTGATAGCTCTATGAGACGAATATCTAGATTAAAGGGGATTCAAATATTTAAACTGGAGATCATGACATCGATAATATCATAACGCAAATTGGTGTATCAAACATGCATATTCATTTGAATTTGGGCACACGTGTAATGTTATATAGTTTATCAATATTGGTGATCCATAGATTCTTCAATTACAAACAATGCATGGTTTATATGCAATTAATGTCTAAACGGGATTACACTATATGTTGCATGTGTGAAACACATTATACATGTTTGAGAAGTAAAAAGAAAAAACCCGCATGAAACACACATTAATTGGAGACGGTTAGCGAGGAATGCATACATTGGATTTCAACATAAAGTGGTTTCAAATATTTGAAAATCCAAATTGATGGATACAACCTTATGAATCTGAGATCATGCCATTTGTAAACCATATTTATGTATAAATGGTGTTGTGCTTTTGAAAGTATATATAAAAAAATGATGTATATAGAATGTAATTCCAATTGAAAATGGATCCCGCCCGAAAAAAATAGTATACAAACGGGATTCGAATTGAGTTGGCACGGTAAACGTGCACTCTACAAAATTTGAATGAAGCGGGGAATGTCGCAGTGACCGCCCGAAACCAAAATCTGCGAGATGGAAATCACTACTGCCTATCCTTGCCACGCAAAGCCTATATGCTGAATTTCTATAGGTTTCGATAGGGGTAGGTTTGTAATTTCACCAAACGTGACGTAACCGCCTCTCACCCGGATTCATACACGGTGGGCGCCAAAACACAGTGTGTCCTCGGCCGAAATCGACTCCCTCCCTGATTCATATTCATACACGGTGGGCGCCAAAAACAAACTCTCGTCGGCAAATATTCGGTGTATGCGAGATTACCGTCCTATCCCCAACCGACTAGTGTTGCTGTGATGTAGTAGAAATTTGAAACGGGGGCTAAGTTTGTAAATTTCCTCGCATTTGAGACAAGCGCACCCAGAATACATGGTTCCGCCCTTCCTCTCTACCTCCCTTTTCCCCATTCGTACTCCGTGGGTGCCAAAACACCCTCTCCACCCCACCCTCCTCCGTCTGCCGCCGTCCGCCACCCCATCCACCGCCGTCCTCCTCCACCATGCCGGAGCTGATACCCCGACGTCACTGTCCATTAGGAGAGATCGACCTCTCTCATCCACGACTTCGGACCGGGATCCTTGCATCCCGTCCACTCGCTTCATCCCCGCCATCGTCCACCTTGCCGGCACCGCTCCTACAACCGTCTTGTCCACCGTGCCCTGCCGCCACCTTCTACCCTCCTAGATCTGCTTGCACGCCGCCAACAGCCATCGCTACCGCAGCAGCGTCAAATTCTCAGCAGATGCGTACAGGGCGCCGCACCAGAGGCGGTACTCTTTCGTATGTGCTCAACTTATTTATCGGAGCAAGAAAATAGATCGCCACTGCTTTACTCTGGTTTCTTGTCTTCGTTGTGAAGTTGCCTTTGTCTGGTTTGCACCTTCAGATCCGCCATGGCATGCTCAACACCATACTCGCAATGCTCATGGTTTTCCCCTTTTATATTCCACACTAGTTAAATCACAGTAGACTAAATTTCAAAATTGGGTCAGTCGATTTTTCAGAGCTCCCCGGAGTTCGCCGATGCGATCGAAGGGGCTCAGGTGGGGATGGTGGTTTTGGGGGGCGGTGGTGGGGCCTCGTCGAATGAAGAAAACTCGACGCGGGTGGGGGCGGGGTGGGGGTGGGGGTGGCGGAGGAACACAAGCGGTGGGGCCGGTGGTTCGGCCGGCGGCCCGTGCGGTCTTCTATATGGGAAGCATAGTATGTTCCTTGTCAGGAAGGGGAGCAGGGACATCTGCAGTCTAACAGCTGATAGAGCTGGCCTGTACGTGATCGATAGGCTTTCAATTACTAGCGGCAATACAACACCGTAATTTCCAGCCAGTTCCACTTTCCCGATTTGTATATCCTGGTTATGGTGTACCCCTGTTATGTACACTATGATCTGCCTAGTTGTTGTGTGCTCTTGTTATCATGGTTTGGCAATAAACTCTCTATACAGTATATTATGAACCTATCATCTGCCAGCTATCCTTACTTCTGGAGCCTATTTTTTGTGTACTTGTGCCAGATTATATAAATGCACGCACCATATTACAGCACACATGAGCTCTCTCATCAGAATCCAGTGATAGCACACCAGTGTTAACAGGGGCGCCCCTATATTAGAATATCATCTACATTACAAAGATAATCTCACAACTATTTATGTTTTCATGGTTCTCAGATATCATACGCAATTAGAGTGAATATCAGAATCCGCGCATCAGAAGAATATTGTGGAACACTGCAATGACTTACAAAATTGGCACCAAGGCATTGAGTGCCATTCTGGAAGCAATGAAACTCGTACACTCCCCACCTGTTGATTCTTGTTCAGAATATCATCCTAATGACTATTCTAACCTCGAGGAGTCAAAGGAAGATGGCCTGTCCTATTCACCCATCAAGGTGCCTGTTCTAATTTGGCAAGGTTTTATTGATTGCGCGTATCTTGCATATGTTGTCTTGCATTTCTTCTACTTTATTGCACCGCCATCTCCTTAGTTTACTCATCATATATGTCGAGATGCCATGCCCATCCATTATCAATACATATTCCATCTGTCATCGTACCATGTTTTTCCACTCAAATGCTTACATTAGTGTAGAATATATCCAATGCCAATTGAGGGAGTCCTGGATTAGGGGGTCTCCGGACAGCCGGACTATATCCTTTGGCCGGACTGTTAGACTATGAAGATACAAGATTGAAGACTTCATCTCGTGTCCGTATGGGACTCTACTTGGTGTGGAAGATAAGCTAGGCAATACGGATATGGATATCTCCTCCTTTATAACCGACCTTGTGTAACCCTAACCCTCTCTGATGTCTATATAAACCGAAGTGTTTTAGTCCGTAGGACAACAATCACAACATACAATCATACCATAGGTTAGCTTCTAGGGTTTAGCCTCTCTGATCTCGTGGTAGATCTACTCTTGTAGTACCCATATCATCAATATTAATCAAGCAGGACGTAGGGTTTTACCTCCATCAAGAGGGCCCAAACCTGGTTAGAACATCATGTCCCCTGCCTCCTGTTACCATCCGGCCTAGACGCACAGTTCGGGACCCCTACCCGAGATCCGCCGGTTTTGACACCGACATTGGTGCTTTCATTGAGAGTTCCTCTGTGTCGTCGCCTTTAGGCTTGATGGCTCCTACTATCATCGATAGCGATGCGGTCCAGGGTGACACTTTTCTCCCCAGACAGATCTTCGCACTCGGCGGCTTTGCACTGCGGGCTAATTTGCTTGGCCATCTGGAGCAGATTGAAAGCTACGCCCCTGGCCATCAGGTCGGATTTGGAAGTTTGAACTACACGGCCAACATCCATGGAGACTTGATCTTCGACGGATTCGAGCCACAGCCGGGCGCGCCGCACTACTACGATGGGTATGACCTAGCTCTGCCACCGAATAGTACCCCAGAGGCCGCGCCCGCATCAGCTCCGACCCTTAGCTCAGAGCCAACTGCGCCAATAGAGGACGGGTGGTTAGACACCGCCTCAGGGGCTGCAGTCTCAACGGCGATCGAGCCGAACACCAGCCTAACCCTCTGCGCAGCCCGTGACTCCAAGGCACCGGACTCTTTTCCGGACTCCGAACCATCCGTGCCCCTGCCAATCGAATCCGATTGGGCGCCGATCATGGAATTCACCGCCGTGGATATCTTTCAGCACTCGCCCTTCGGCGACATTCTGAATTCACTAAGGTCTCTCTCTTTGTCAGGAGAGCCCTGGCCAGACTATGGCCAATAGGATTGGGATGCGGACGACGAAGAAAATTGACGCCCACCCACCACCCACTTAGTAGCCACTGTCGATGATTTAACCGACATGTTCGACTTCGACTCTGAAGACATCGACGGTATGGACGACGATGTAGGAGACGAACATGAACCAGCGCCTATAGGGCACTGGAAAGCCACCTCGTCATATGACATATACATGGTGGATACACCCAACGAAGGCAATGGCGACGAGATAGCGGAGGATGACCCCTCCAAGAAGCAACCCAAGAGCCGACGTCAGCGGCGCCGCTCTAAGTCCCGCCAAAGCAAAAGTGGTGATACCGACACAGGAGATAATAACACTTCGGATAGTGCCGAAGACAACAACAATCCCCTCCAGCAAGATTTAGAGCAGGGGGATGAAGGAGCCAGCTCTCCTGAGAGAGCGGCAGGCGGAGAGGAGGCGGATGACAATTACATGCACCCCTCCGAAGACGAGGCAAGCCTCGGCAATGGTGAATTCGCCGTACCAGAGGATCCCGTCGAAGCGCCGGCTTATGGCCACGGCAAATAGCCTAAAGAAAAAGCAGCAGCAGCTTCAAGCTGATCAAGATCTGCTAGCTGACAGATGGACTGAAGTCCTCGCGGCTGAGGAATATAAACTCGAGCGCCCCTCCAAGAATTACCCAAAGTGCAGGTTACTACCCCGACTGGAGGAAGAAGCGTATGATACGGCTGATCGGCCACCTCGTGGCCGCGATAGAGAGGCATTCCAGCCAAAAGCTCAGCCTCCACCCCGACGCCATTCAAATAAAAAGGCATGGGGAGATATGCCAGACCTGCGAGACATATTGGAGGACAAAGCAAAGCATGCAAGATTGATCTATGGATCACGACGGCGCACCACTCTGCGAGACGATAAACGTCACGCTGGATACAGTAAAGCAAATCCGGCCGGGCCGAACACAGCGGGCAAAACCCATTCGAGCTATGTCGCGATATAGCCCAATATAGAGCCGCCGCACACCCCTTATGCTTCACAGATGAAGTAATGGAACATCAATTCCCAGAAGGTTTCAAACCTGTAAATATTGAATCATACAACGGCAGAACAGACCCCGCAGTATGGATGGAGGATTTCCTCCTCCACATCCACATGGCCCGCGGTGATGACTTACACGCCATCAAATACCTCCCACTAAAGCTCAAAGGACCAGCGCGACTTTGGGTTAACAGCTTGCCAGCGGACTCCATTAGCTATTGGGAAGATCTGGAAGCCGCATTCCTCGACAACTTTCAGCGCACTTATGTGCGACCACCAGACGCCGATGACTTGAGCCACATAATTCAGCAGCCAGAGGAGTCGGCCAGGCAATTCTGGACTCGGTTCCTTACAAAGAAAAATCAAATCATCGACTGTCCGGATGCGGAGGCCTTAGCGGCTTTCAAACACAACATCCGAGACGAGTGGCTAGCCCGGCACCTTGGTCAGGAAAAGCCGAAATCTATGGCAGCTCTCACGATGCTCATGACCCGCTTTTATGCTGGAGAAGACAGCTGGCTGGCTCGCAGTAATAACATATCAAAGAACCATGGTACCTCAGATACCAAGGACGGCAATGGCAGGTCACGTCGTAACAAACATAAGCGCCGCATTAACAGCAAAAACACTGAGGATACGGCAGTCAATGCTGTATTCAAAGGCTCTAAACCCGGTCAGCGGAAAAAGCCATTCAAACAAAGTACGCCGGGACCGTCCAGCTTGGACCGTATACTCGATCGCTCGTGTCAAATACACAGCACCCCAGAAAATCCAGCCAATCACACCAACAAGGATTGTTGGGTGTTCAAGCAGGCAGGCAAGTTAATTGACGAAAACAAGGACAAGGGGCCACATAGCGATGATGAGGAGGAGCCCCGGCAGCCACACACCGGAGGACAGAAGAGGTTTCTCCCACAAGTGCGGACGGTGAACATGATATACGCAACCCACATCCCCAAGAAGGAGAGGAAGTGGGCGCTCAGGGACGTATATGCATTGGAGCCAGTCGCCCCAAAGTTCAACCCGTGGTCCTCCTATCCGATCACTTTCGATCGCAGGGACCATCCCACTTGTATCCGTCACGGCGGATTTGCCGCACTGGTTCTAGACCCAATCATTAACGGATTTCACCTCACTCGAGTCCTTATGGATGGCGGTAGCAACCTGAACCTGCTTTATCAGGACACAGTGCGCAAAATGGGTATAGACCCCTCAAGGATGAAACCAACAAAAACGACCTTCAAGGGCGTCATTCCAGGTGTAGAGGCCCATTGCACAAGCTCAATTACACTGGAAGTGGTCTTCGGATCCCCGGATAACTTCCGAAGTGAAGAGTTAATCTTTGATATAGTCTCGTTCCGCAGTGGTTATCATGCACTGCTCGGGCGAACCACATTTGCGAGATTCAATGCGGTACCGCATTATGCATACCTCAAGCTCAAGATGCGAGGACCTCGCGGAGTTATTACAGTCAATGGAAACACATAGCGCTCTCTTCGAACAGAGGAGCACATCGCAGCCCTCGTAGTAGAAGCGCAAAGCAGCCTCTCAAGGCAATCAACCAATTCGGCGCTTCAAAGCCTGGACACCTTCAAGCGCGCTCGGGGAAATCGGCAAATACACCGCCTGGCGCGATCTGAGCTCGTGTAGCAATACGGCGGCCACCCCAATCCTAGCCCAACGGCGAAACTCGTGCCGCGCGTACATAATTACGCATTAAAAATACCATGGGCACAGGTGGGGAGGGGGCACAACTGCGGCACGCCCCAAGACGCGGCTTAAACTGCACTAGGGCTTCCCGTTTGGTTATTTTTCTTTTTTTTCAGGGCCTTAATCTCTAGAAACACTGTCCGGCAGCACTATTGCCGAACACATGATGCAGCAACCAAGGAGGCAGACAGCTACGTCATACCACGGAATTCCCAGGTTGATTACAGTAACGAGCGAAATATTCGATTTAATATCATTCCTCAGCTTGCCCTTGGAAGGGACATAGTCCTACTCTTTTCTTATCGCACTATCTGTATCATTCTGCTTTAACGCACCTTTTTGAATAAACAATGCATAACATCACGACTATTATTGCATTCTTGTTATATATATATATCTGTGTGTGTGTGTGTGTTCATTAACGACGCCTTGCAACCGTACACTTTGGTACGGCCAATACACCAGGGGCTTACGTACCCCACAATATGGTGTGAAAAGTCCGAACACTTTCACAAGTGCGGCACCCCGAACTTATTGCATTATATGCATCAGCTCCGAATCATGTCTTTGGTAAAATGTTGGGTTTGCACGGCTCCTATGTTTTGGTACCTTACGTTCCGCTCTATCGGCTAAGGTAGCGCTAGGAGAACTACTGCGATTGTGCCCCGGTTCTGCCGGGCTTGGCACCTCAGTAGAGAAAGCTAAAACTGACTGTCATGATAAGGCGAGAGACTGGTCGCTATTCGACGAGGTTTTTCAAGTCACTAAAGACTTATGCCACTTAGGGCAAGGGGCCGGCCCTGTCCGGCTTACAGGCGTATATGCGCTGGAGCCAGTCGCCCCAAAATTCAACCCTTGGTCCTCCTGTCCGATCACCTTCGATCACAGGGACCATCCCACTAGTATCCTTCATGGCGGATTCGCCGCACTGGTCCTAGACCCAATCATTGACGGATTTCACCTCACTCGAGTCCTTATGGATGGCAGCAGCAACCTGAACCTGCTTTATCAGGACACGGTGTGCAAAATGGGTATAGACCCCTCAAGGATCAAAACCACAAAAACGACCTTTAAGGGCGTCATTCCAGGTGTAGAGGCCCATTGCACAGGCTCAATTACACTGGAAGTGGTCTTCGGATCCCCGGATAACTTCAGAAGCAAAGAGTTAATCTTCGATATAGTCCCGTTCCGCAGTGGTTATCACGCGCTGCTCGAGCGAACCGCATTTGCTAGATTCAATGCGGTACCGCATTATGCATACCTCAAGCTCAAGATGCCAAGACCTCGCGGAGTTATTACAGTTAATGGAAACACAGAGCGCTCTCTCCGAACAGAGGAGCACACCGCGGCCCTTGCAGCAGAAGCGCAAAACAGCCTTTCAAGGCAATCCACTAGTTCGGCGTTTCAAAACCCGGACACCTTCAAGCGCGCTTGGAGCAACCAGAAAATAGATCGCCTGGCGCAATCTGAGCTCGCGTAGCAATGCGGCCCCAACCCCAGTCCCAGCCAAATGGCGAAACTCGTGCCATGCGTACATAATTACGCATTAAAAATACCATGGGCACAGGTGGGGAGGGTGCACAACTGCGGCACGCCCCAAGACGCGGCTTAAACCGCACTAAGGGCTTCCCGTTCGGTTATTTTTTTTTTCAGGACCTTAATCTCTGGAAACACTGTCTGGCAGCACTATTGCCGAACACATGATGCAGCAACCAAGGAGGCAGAAAGCTACGTCATACCATGGAACTCCCAGGTTGATTACAGTAACGAGCGAAATATTCGATTTAATATCATTCCTCAGCTCGCCCTTGGAAGGGACATAGTCCTACTCTTTGCTTATCGCACTATCTATATCACTCTGCTTTAACACAATTTTTTAATAAACAATGCATGACATTACGACTATTATTGCATTCTTGTTATATACATATGTGTGTTCATTAACGACGCCTTGCAACCGTACACTTTGGTACGGCCAATACACCAGGGGCTTATGTACCCCACAATATGGTGTGAAAAGTCCGAACACTTTCACAAGTGCGGCACCCCGAACTTATAGCATTATATGCATCAGCTCCGAATCATGTCTTTGGACAAATGTTGGGTTTGCCCGGCTCCTATGTTTTGGTACCTTACATTCCGCTCTATCGGCTAAGGTAGCGCTAGGAGAACTACTGCGATTGTGCCCCGGTTCTGTCGGGCTTAGCACCTCAGTAGAGAAAGCTAAAACTGACTGTCATGATAAGGCGAGAGACTGGTCGCTGTTCAGCAAGGTTTTTTGAGTCCCTAAAGACTTATGCCACTTAGGACGAGGGGCCAGCCCTGTCCGGCTTACAGGCGTGTATCACGCCCCAAATTCGGTCTTCGGAATACCAGGGGGTTTGGCGAAATTTAAAATTAGAGAATTCTATGGCTAAGTGAGAGAGATAAAGCATTATTAGTCCAGTTTCCTTGTTCGTTATGCTGAGCACCTCCCTCGAAGGACCCAAATATGCGAACAAGAGTGCTCAAGTTTATCCCGAACAACCCAGCACTCGTGGCATGGGGGCAGAAGCCGAGGACTAGCCATCTCTCAAATTGGATAAACGGCCAAATAGAAGGTAATATTTTAAATTCACACAAGCGTTGCATAGCGCATATGAAACAAGTTTTCATCATACAGGATCACACGAGCAAGTTTACTCAAATATTACATCCTTTGAACATTCGTCCGCCACAAGACGGGCACCCTTTAGGACACCCTCATAATAAATTTCGGGGGTGCGATGCTCCTTGCCCTGCGGCGGCCCTTCCTTGATCAGCTTCACGGCGTCTAGCTTGGCCCACTGCACCTTCACACGGGCGAAAGCCAGGCATGCACCTTCGATGCAGACGGACCGCTTGACGACCTCCAGCCGTGGGCAGGCATCTACAAGCCGCCTCACCAGGCCGAAGTAGCTGTTCGGAAGGGCGTCGCCAGGCCACAACCAGACTATAAGGCCCTTCATGGCCTGTTCGGCCGCCTTGTGCAGCTCGACCAGCTGCTTTAGCTGGTCGCTCAGAGGCATTGGGTGTTCGGTCCTAGTATACTGAGACCAGAACAGCTTCTCCGTTGAGCTTCCCTCCTCGGCCTGGTAAAACTGCGCGGCATCCGACACGCCGCGGGGCAAATCTGCGAATGCTCCTGGAGAGCACCGAATTCGGGTAAGTAATCGGTAATTTACCCCGATGCCTTACCCGCCGGTATCTTCTTCATTGCGTCGATCTCCTGGAGGGCCTTTTAGGCTTCGGCCTTGGCACTTTTTGCGCCCTCGAGGGCCGCGGCAAGCTCAGACTCTCATGTCTTTGAGTCAAGCTCCAACGCCTCGTGCTTTGTCACGAGAGCCTGGAGCTCTTGCTGCACCTTGCCCACCCGAGCCTCTTGTTTTTCCTGCTCGGTGCGCTCCTTGGCCTCTTTATCTTCGGCCTTGGTTAGTGCTTGCTTCAGGGTCGCCACCTCGGTCGTGCCCCTGGCAAATATACGATGATCCTGTCATTTTGCAATCGCGTCCTCTTTTATATATACATATCTATAGATAGGGTATTACTTACCCTTGTTCTCCTCGAGCTGCCTCTTGGCAAGGCTGAGCTCTTTCCTGGACCCCTCGAGGTCCTGCTTTAGTACGGCGACCTTCGCAGTCAGTGCGGCGGACGCCAGCAGCGAAGCCTGCATATGCATATTGACATACTTATATTAGACTCCTGCGATATTATTTGATCCTCTGCTCGGCTTTTCTTTATGAACACCGAACAAAGCATCAGGGGCTACTGTCTATGCGGTAATATTTCTACTACATTTTAAAACACTTACCTCAAAGCCTGTTAGAAGGCTGGCACAGGCTTTAGTCAATCCGCTCTTGGCGGACTGAACCTTTTGGATCACCGCACTCATGGTAGTGCGGTGCTCCTCGTCGATGGAAGCGCTGTGAAGCGCTTCCAGCAGATTGTCTGGTGCCTCTGGATGGACAGAGGTCACCAGCACAGGCGTCTTGCCCCTCTTAGAAGGAGGCCGCCTGCCTGAGCCCGGAACCGCTGGAGGGTCCGGCGCGGTGTTCGGCTGAGGGCCGAACTCGGAGCTCTTGGTGGCCCCGTCCCCGTGGCTCCCGGAGTCCAGAAGGTCGCCTTGAGGTGCCTCCAGGACTGTCTCCCCTCGACCTGGTGCCTCTTGAGATAGCACCTCAGCATCGTCAGAAGGATGAGGGGAGGTGGCGGTCCGGACTGGATCGCTATACATGTCCGACGAGCCCAGGGAGCCGTCCGATGATACATCGATGCTGGTTCGCGACGGCCTGCATAATCATGTTCGGCGTCAGGGAAAGCAGTGCGACAAAGGAATGCTACGAGTTACTCTGGTATCCGAATGCTTACGATCTCCCTAGGGGCTTGGCCCTGGGCAACCGCTCGTCTTCGTCTTCGTCGGTGGCAGTGGAGCTGTCCAGTAGGAGAGTCCTTCCCTTCTTGGACCCTTCGGCCCCCCTAGTTAGGGTGGCCTTCCTTTTCTTGTCTCCCCCGCCTGGAGGGGGAGCATCTTCTTCTTCCTCCTCGTCTTCGGGGGAGGAGTGTGCCACAGAGTTATCAAACGATGAGTCCGGTAACACCTGGCGCCGGGAACTCTTTCGGGTTCCCTTGGCCTTCCTGGTCTTCTCTAGCACCTTGTAAGGAGCCGGAGTCAGCATCTCCGTCAGGAGAGCGTTTGCTGGGCCTTCGGGCAAGGGAGCCGGGCAGTCGATCTGTCCGGCCATTTTCCGCCAGTCCTGTCAAAGGTACGGGAGCTTAGAACCCACATAGAGTCAAACCATGAAAAACAAGTATCCTGTAAGAGGTACAACAGCTTACCGCACTGGCTTGGCGCTTCGCGCTAAATCCGTGATCCTCAGTAATGGGTGGGGGGACCTCAGCGCCCTTGAAAAGCACCTTCCAGGCATCCTCGTGTGTTGTATTGAAGAGCCTGTTTAGAGTTTGGTGCTGGGCCGGGTCGAACTCCCACAAGTTGAAGGCCTGTTGTTGACATGGGAGGATCCGGCGGACGAGCATGACCTGGACTACATTGATGAGTTTGAGATTCTTGTTCACCATGTTTTGAATACATGTTTGGAGTCCGGTCAGCTCTTCCGAAGTGCCCCAGGATAGCCCCTTCTCTTTCCAGGAGGTCAGACGCATGGGGATGCCAGATCGGAACTCAGGGGTCGCTGCCCATGCAGGGTCATGCGGCTCGGTGATGTAGAACCACCCCGATTGCCACCCCTTTAGGGTTTCCACAAAGGATCCCTCGAGCCATGTAACGTTGGGCATCTTGCCCACCATGGCGCCTCCGCACTCTGCCTGGCGGCCGCCCACAACCTTCGGCTTGACGTTGAAGGTCTTCAACCATAAGCCGAAGTGGGGCTTGATGCGGAGAAAGGCCTCGCACACGACGATAAACGCCGAGATGTTGAGGATGAAGTTTGGGGCCAGATCATGGAAATCCAGGCCGTAATAGAATATGAGCCTCCGGACGAATGGATGGAGAGGGAATCCCAGTCCGCGGAGGAAATGGGTGAGTAATACTACCCTCTCATGGGGCCTGGGGGTTGGGATGAGATGCCCCTCATCTGGGAGCCGGTGCACGATGTCGTAGGGCAGGTATCCGGCTCTCCTCAGTTTCTTGATGTCTCCATCCGTGATGAAGGAGACCATCCACCTGCCTCCCGCTCCGTACATGGTTGGAGAAGGTTGAGGTGGGAAGTGTGGACTTGGGCACTAGAGCTCGAATGTGCGAAAATGGATGAGCAGAGGAGGAAGAAGGCGTGGATAAGAAGGTGAATCCTTATCCCTCTATATGGGCGGACGAAACTGAGCGTTCCCACTTGTGTGGTAAAACTCGCTTATCCCCCAAGCGCCGTAATTGGTGGCGCGGTTGGGTTACCCATGCCCGTATTGATGAGAATCCCGTAATAAGGGGGCACGATCTCTACTTTGACAAGACGTGTCGAAAAACTGCCTCGCATTATGTGTGGGGCTGGTTAAAGGGAACGGTTCGAATAATCACCAGGCCATGACATAACGTCATGCTGCCAAAACAAGCCAGCAAATTAGATCTGCGAAAATATTATTCTCTCTATGGTGGAATGTGGAACTTATTTTGCAGGGTCGGACACTATCCTCATATTCAAATTCTTCTGTGGTGTATTCGGAGAAGGAACCCGCCTTGCAATGCCGAAGACAATACTGCGTGCCAGACTTATCGTCATTGAAGCCTGGTTCAGGGGCTACTGAGGGAGTCCTGGATTAGGGGGTCTCCGAATAGCCAGACTATACTTTGGCCGGACTGTTAGACTATGAAGATACAAGATTGAAGACTTCGTCTCGTGTCCGGATGGGACTCTACTTGGCGTGGAAGGCAAGCTAGGCAATACGGATATGGATATCTCCTCCTTTGTAACCGACCTTGTGTAACCCTAACCCTCTCCGGTGTCTATATAAACCGAAGGGTTTTAGTTCGTAGGACAACAATCACAACATACAATCATACCATAGGCTAGCTTCTAGGGTTTAGCCTCTCTGATCTCGTGGTAGATCTACTCTTGAACTACCCATATCATCAATATTAATCAAGCAGGACGTAGGGTTTTACCTCCATCAAGAGGGCCCGAACCTGGGTAAAACATCGTGTGCCTCCTGTTACCATCCGGCCTAGACGCACAGTTCGGGACCCCCTACCCGAGATCCTCCGGTTTTGACACCGACACCAATGTTTTTATCAATTGTTCGCTCCAAATTATCTGATTTGTATGAATGGTTAAATTAGTGTAGAATATATCCAATGCCGATGTTTTTTAAGCTCTGCATTGTTCTTGTAAGTACATGCTGTCCTTTATCAGTGTACTTATAATGACAGGTAGGTGTTCACGTACCATCACTCTGCAACTTATTTTTCTTTGCCCTCCATTTTCTACACATCAGATCTATATTTACTCTTACCATAAGGTTGGTACTGAAGAAGTTTAGCTGTGCATTGCTCTTGGTTGTACCTTTTGCCTGTATCGCTGCACTTACATTTATAGCTACTTGGTTATGTAGCATCACTCTTCATCTTATCTTAAATATTCTCCATTTTTCGTATATTATCACATCTATATTTACTCTTAACAAAATGTAGAATAAAGGCAATGCTTTTGAAGAAGATTCTGTGGTAAACTTCTTGAATTGCCCCCCCCATCAGCATGGACAAGGCCTTTATAGAGCATGTCTTCACCAATAATGTAAGTTTGTCCATCTCAAGCCTTCAAACTTTGTTGTATATATTTGGTTAGGCATGAATGCAACAGCTGTTTATTTTTGGTGTTTGCATCAAATTGCTTGTTTAAAGTTTATTATATGTAGTTCATAAACAAAAGTTCGTCCTTTATCAATTTAAGTTTTTAGTTGTACAACCAAGTTCCTTCTTCATACCATGTAAATTAAACTATACAGAGCAAGTGATGTTCTTTTGCACTGCATGTATGCTTCTGTTCTTCATCTGTAATCCAGTGGTGTGGTGAACCTACCCACTACAGCACAATGTCATATTCTGCAATGTCTTAACTATGAACAATGTCATATCATTCTACTATTATTTAAACCATCTCTTTATTTGCCAATCTGAAATGGTATAAATTGACAGCACACTAACCATTGATACTTATGAGTTCTTGATCTGTAATCCAGTGGTGTCGTAAAGCTGCCAACTCCTTCACAATGTCATTTCCTGCCATGTCTTGACCTGAACAATACCATATTGTGTTAATGCAAATTTAAACTATGTCACTTTATTCGTTAGTAAGAAATGTGATGAATTGTCAGCACTGATACTTTTATGTGCAAAACCTGTCATCTGTCTGCTTGTTTATCTTTCAGAGTGAGGAAGATGTAAGTGTTGAACAAGCGCGGTCTCATCATCTTGCACAGCTGCTTGCGCTGCAGCTCCCCAGCAGGGCTAACCTTTCTTGAACTCTATTTAAGTGCTGTCGGTTTTTCATATTATTTTGTCGGCGTCTTTATTTGCACTGGTGGCGATCTTTGATGCCCAGTGTGTGTAATCTGCTGTCTGCTTGTGCTTTATTATCATAGTGGCGAACTTTGATGCCCAGTGGATGTAATATGCCGTAATTTCTTTATTGTATAGTATAGGTATTTTCTTATTCACGATGCTGCAGTTATTTTACTATATATCCTGTCTTCACAGTAAACCGGCCAAACCGTAAAATTATGGTACATAATCGGGCCGTCATGCAATCACGATGTAGGTTGGGCCTGAAACGTGCCGATCAGCTCACGGGCCGGCAGCAGCCCGAAATGAACCCCGGCCCATGATTGTGCGAATCAAATCATGGGCTTTTAACAAGCCAAAAAATTGTCTCGGTCCTTCTTTGGCCCAATCAGATATCGGTTGCGAGCAGGCCGGATGCAAACCGAGCCGTAGTTAGGCCCAACTATATGACGGGCTTTTAACAGGCTGAAATTAATATAGGGCCGAAATGTTAAACGGGCCCTTAACAGGCCAAAACTAATATCAGGCCGAATTACTAAGTGGGCCTTTAGCAAGTGGGCCCAAAAGCATAGTGTCCAGTTGACGGGCGAATCTGATACGGGCCATAATTGAGCCCAAAGCCTCTTAAAGGGCCGGACCTGATCTGGGCCGTAATTTGGCCCAGAACGTGGTAGGCCTTTAACGGGCCGGATCTCATATGGGCCACTATTAGGCCCGGAGCGTGGCAGGCCATTAATGGACCGGATCAAATATGGGCCGGCATTTGGCCCAAAACATGGCAGGCAGTTAATGGGCCGGCCTACTAGGGTCCGCAAAATCTTGTGGGCCTACAGCTGGGCCGGCCCGTTAATGTCGGCGAAATCTCGTGGGCCTTTAGCTGTGCCGGCCCATTATGACCCGCAAGAATCTTGTGGGCTTTACCTGGGCCGGCCCATTATGGCACAAAAAAATCTTGTGGGCCTTTACCTGGGCCAGCCCATTATGGCCCGCAAAATCTTGTGGGCCTTTAGCTGGGCCAGCCCATTATGGTCCGCAAAATCTCATGGGCCTTTAGCTGGGCCGGCCCATTATGGTTTGCAAAATCTTGTGGGCCTTCAGTTGGGCCGGCCCATTTAAACTTGATGGGCCGGTCCACGTGTCAACATATCATAGGCGCGTCTCGCCCATTGGATGAGTTGACACGTGTCTCCTCCAGCCAATGATGATTTTACACGTGGAAAATCCCCATTGGTCGGGGCTGTTAACAGGTTATCGAATGCAAAACCTGACCCGATAGATTAACGGCGTTTCGTTACGGTGGATGCCACGTTTCGGTCACCTTTGACGAAAGCACTTCTGTGACGCGTGATTTATTGTCATGGAAGTGGACACTTCCGTAATGATAATTTTGGTAATGTCATGGAACACTTCTACAACAGCACAGGTATGACTATCTTGATTCTGTCATAAATTTGTCATGGATGTACATGCATGACAAAAAAACGACCTACTGCGACAAACACGTATCATCATGGAAGTGTATTTTTTATGGTGCTAATCACCCCCCTCTAGACATACTTTCGATCCTACAGTAATACCCATAATAGCCTAGCGTAAGTTGCTTGCTTATTTATTTCCTTGTTGTCTTGTTTATTTGTTTGCTTGTACTCACTGCAGTTATTTTTCCACGGTTTGCTTGTGGCCGCGATAACCTATTTTTTAAAAACTAGGCCATAATAACCATGGGCTATATATCTACTATAGTGACCATGGGCCTCCTACGGGCCTTCTATAAGCCATTGAAAAATTGGCCTTCTATGGGCCCTAGAAACAATGGGCCTTCTATGGGCCGTATGATCAATTGGCCAAACATGGGCCTATAACGGAAGGCATCATGGGATGTAAACGGGCTTGAGAGGGAAACGTCCGTTCATGGGCCAACCATAACGGGTCGTTAATAGGTCGATGAGTATAACGGGCTTGTTTCTATTGACAGGCATAACGGCTCATTAATGGGCCGTATTTGATGACGCTATGAAAAGGCCCAACTGATTAACGAGCCACAAATAGGCCGACTTTAACCATGGGCTGAATTTGGCCCACAACCGGAACATGCCAGTAACGAACCATAAGTAATTGAATGCTGCAAGTTAGCCCAAGAATAAATGGGCCCTGAGAAGGCCGAGAGATAACAT
Source organism: Triticum urartu (assembly GCF_056163025.1). NCBI lineage: Eukaryota > Viridiplantae > Streptophyta > Magnoliopsida > Poales > Poaceae > Triticum > Triticum urartu. The sequence continues at coordinate 451,307,198 of NC_141876.1, read as the reverse complement.
GGGCTGGAAATGGCCCAATGTAATAATGGGTCGTTAATGCGTATAAAGCTATACACCATTCATTACGGGCCAGTTTCACCACGTGCCTTTAATGGGCCAAGAGTTACAAAGTGCCTCATATGGGCCGAAAGACGTCAGGGGCCATACATGGGCCGGAAGTTACAATGAGCTATAATCATATTGGACGGCCCGGATGAAGCTATTGGGCCTAATTCGAATAGGCCATAATGAGTCGTGAGTTAGCTGGCTGTAAATGGGCTATATGCGAACAAGTTGTTAATAGGCTTTAAGTGGGCTGATTGTTACCTTTTGACCAGGTCAAACGGGCCAGCCTTTTGACCTGAATGGGCCATTGTTGGGTCGAGCCACGTGTTGACGTATCCAGCGTCCCGTACATTCGCTGGATGACAATTGTCCCAATGCCGAGCCGACACATGGATCCGCCGGCGAATGAGAATTTTACACGTGGAAAATCCCAATTGGTCCGGACTGTTAATGGGTTATTGGATCCAAACCGGAACCTGATAGCTTAACGGCAACCCGTTACGGTGGATGCCATGTGTCGGTTACCCTTTGTAACATCCCAAATTTTCAATTTGGAATGTTATACATAGATCATCCATGCATATCATATTTTACTGCATTTCTTTTCGCGATCCTCAAAATCCTAAGCAATTTGGAGAGAGTTGGGGATTTCATTGCTTTCATATTTGAATTTTATCAAATATTGATACGAGGATTTTGGTTTTAATTATTTATCTCTCCGAAAATATTTCATATTAAAATATATGAGAGGAGATAATATGACTTCTCCAAAATAATTGAAATATTGGAGAAAATTTTTTAAAAGCAAATAGTTGATTTTATTCGGATTTTATTGCTATTTTATTTACGTTAGAAAAATTGCACGTTTTTCAAAATTGCATTTTAGGGCCAAAAAAATGTTCATCTCGTTCTAAATATTTTATTTAGACGGTGAAAATTTGTTTTGGTATTTTTAGATTTTTATTTTATTTTCTAGGATTTATTTATTTTCTAGCGAAATTATTTTTTTAAAAAAATCACAGCGCCCGACTGGGCCAAAGCCCAGCCGAGCTGGCCCAACCGCCCCGCGCCTCGTCTCCGACCTGGAGACCGCGAGCACCGCCGCCGCTAGCCGAGTCCGGCCGGGACTCCTCCTCCCTGCGCTGCCTTGCCCCCTCCCCCAAGCAAGCCCCCCTCCTTAAATACCCCGCCCCAGACCCCCTCCACCATCACCCGGGCCGCCAACCCTGCCGCCTGCCTCGCCCCGCCCCGCAGCGCCGCCGCCGCTTAGCCCCGTGCCGCCGCTCGCCGTTGCCACCCGCGCCGCCCGCCGCCGCAGCCCCACCTCGCCGGAGCCGCCCCGCCTCGCTGGAGCCTCGCCGGAGGTATAAGCCGCCGTCGCCGCCATTCGGTTTTTTAAAAAAACAATCCAGTTTTTCTAGAAACCCTAATTTTGTTTTTATAGGTCGGTTCGTCGGTTTTCTCGGTTTAGTTACTTTGCGGACGTTCGTCCGTACGTTCGTTTTAACGAACGGTTTTCGCTTGTTAGTTACACACAACGAACGTTCGTTCGTTAGCCTGTTCGTCACTTTTTCTTTTCTCAGATTTTTCGCGATTATTTTTTATCGCGATTTCTGATCCGATTTTCGTTTCAGTTTATCTATTCGCTCGTTTATCGGAATCAGTCGACTCAAGCGCCTAGATCTTCGTCTCAAAACCCTCTTTCTGTTTAATCAACTTGAACAAGATTTTGGTACTGTAAAATTTGACTTTAGTTCAGATTATTAAATGGATCTTGTTTCTTTCGCAGTTTGAGTTTCGTTGCTCCGTTTGATTTGATTCTTTTTGCAAACCGGAGTTCTTAAATTGAAATTTCTGGTCAATTCTTCTTATTTGAGTTTTACCCATGCTTCTTTGCTTGATTGCTTATGTATGCTATTGTTTGTTTGTGATAGAATTCTCGGAGTGCGAAGCGTGCTACTACGAGTCCCTAGGTTCTACGGATCGTCAGCAAGGCAAGGAACACATTGATCATACTCCTTTCATACCGAGTTTTTATGCATTAGTTCCAATCCTCAAACATTGCATGATTAGGATGTGATTAACATGTGGGTTGGGAAGTAGTTGATGAGGTAGAACCTATTGCCCTGTTATATTCAAACCCTTGGGAGTTACTTCTACGTATTGCTTATACTACTATGCTATGCTCGTAGACGTGGTTTGGGTGAGTGAATCCATGACAGATGTGAGATTGTTAATTAATGGTTCAACTTAAGGTGGCAATTTTAATACACATCTGGGTGGATTGCTTGTCGGGCACCTGGAGAATCCAGTGTTGTCCTAGGATATCCCGGAGTACCCGTGTGATCATCTTAAGGTCCGCCACCCAGGCTCAAAGGGAACTGAGATATTTTCATGCAAGAAACTTTCGTGTGCAGTCACAAGCTATTATGGGCTCTAGCATAGTTGAGTAGGTTGCATGAGCTCTTGAAGAGGTGGATCTGCAGGTAGAGGGATGTAGGTTTGGTATGGTCTGCCCGGAGTAAAGAGTTAATGTTTCTGAAAGACTGTGTCTCGGTCATCCGTTTCTCAAACACCCTGTAGTGCGAGAAATCCAATGGAGCAGATCGAGTCTTGTGGGGAAAAGTGCGCAAACCTCTGCAGAGTGTACAATCTAATCATGGTTAGCCATGTCCCCAGTTATGGACAATCTTGAGTATCTAGTACTTGGAGTACTTGGCAATATAATTACTTTAATTGGGATTGAGTTGGAGGAACCCTCTCAATGATGTTTCAACCACCATGATAGTTAAATAAAACTTATTCCTTTGTTGTACGGAAAAATTGGCTTTTCGCAAAAACTATAACACTAGAGCTTTCCACCAGCCAAATATGCATGTAGTGACAGCATTATTATGTTCTTGCTCTACTGTGTTATATTGCCAGCATATTCAATGTGCTGACCTGTTTTCGGGCTGCAACATATTATGTTGCAGACTTTTCAGATGAGGAGTAAGGTTCGTTAGGTCGTTGCCATGTAGCTCAGCTATGCCGTTGGAGTTGATGGACTCACTTTATCCTCCAAGCCTTCTGTTGTTATCATATTATATGGCCTTAAGCCATATTTATTGTAATAAGTTCTCTTTTGAGACATTCGATGTATTAAGTGTGTGATTGCTACTCTGTTATAAATCCTTCGAGTAGTGTGTGGGTCAGCATTATCGATCCAGGGATGACACTGAAGCATAGAGACTTGACCGTTTGAGGTCGGGTCGCTACAAGATGGTATCAGAGCACACACTGAGTGTAGGACACGACCATTAAGATAAGCCATAGGTCACTCTCCTTTACTAATTTCTGACTCCTCTCCTATTTTCTACTCTTTAGGATGGCGGAATTGAAGAACAAGTTTGCACAACCGGATGAAGACACACCCTTTGGAGGCCACTTGAAGGAAGTCACTAGGTACTTGAACATTGGAATACCAAGCTTCACCGGGACGTAGAACACCATCTTACCAGAAGAGGAGCGCTGGATGATCCAAGTTCAAGTTCCAGGAAGGACGTTCTCGCGAACCACGAAGCCCATAGAATTTTCTTTTGAAGCACCCACTTGGAGTCTAGGCAAGAGCATGGCAGCCCACATTACCATGGGACGCATTGAAGAAGTCTACAACAAGGATCTTAAGGACACTATCTATCAGATATGTGGGTGCTGAGATGAGCAATGGGAGATGATCAGCACCAAGAAGGACAGGTCCATTGCAGCTTTCATCCAGGAGTTAAACCAGCACATTCGATGCCAGGAGAATCAGATGTGCGCAGACATGATAGATTTGAAGAAGGTGAAGACAAGGATCATCGATCTAGAAGAAGAACTCAAGTCTACGCGCGATGGATATGAGGAGGAAATTGCAACACTATTGGAGAAGAATGACGACCTGATAAAGAAGATCAGAGTATTCATGGGAGATTCCGCGCCGGGAGGAGAGGACAACGATTCCACTTGCCCGAAGAACTACATCATCATCGACGACACTGACTCCGACCCCAGTGATGATGACTTTAAAGACAAAGCTAGAGCAGACATCATGGAGTCTTCCACCAATGAAAATTTCTAGATGACCACCAAATGATAGTAGTATTCCCCCATGTATATAGTAGTAATTGAGCACTTTTACGATAGTTCTAGACCGTTTGTATGCCCTTGCTTCATTGATTGAGTGAAATGATTGTGTTTGTCTAATGTGCATATGGGTAGTGCTTTCTCACTAGACCCCTTTTTTATTCTAATCTCTCCCCTCTAAACCCGCCAGATGCCTCCGAGACATGACACCGGATTTCCCTTCCTGCCAGAGCTCACTCAGTTGATCCAGCAGCAGAATGCCTTGATGCAATTGTTAGTCCAGAATCAAGGCAACAACAACAACAACCCGCCTCTAGTTGACAAGTTAGCTCGCTTCCTGAGGTTGCAGCCGCCGGTATTTTCCAGTAGCACCGAGCCTATAGTTGCAGATGATTGGCTACGCCGTATTGGAAGGGAGTTGACCACCGCAGGTTGCACAGATGCTAAGAAGGTGCGCTTTGCCGCACATCAATTGGATGGACCAGCAGCCTCATGGTAGGAGAATTACACGGCCACTTTCCCCATAGCCAACGTCACTTGGGATCAGTTTCGGAAAGCTTTCCGCACAACCCATGTCTCAACTAGAGCTATGAATATGAAGAAGCGTGAGTTTCGCAACTTACGTGAGGGGAACCATACTGTAGCTCAGTACATGGATGAGTTTAGCAAGTTATCTCGCTATGCCCCGGATGATGTGGCCACGGATGCCGCGAAGCAGGAGAAGTTTATGGAAGGGCTGAATGATGAGATGAGCATGCAATTGATGGTGGCAACATTCAACAACTACCAGGAGTTAGTAGATAAGGCTCTTATGATTGAAGGGAAGCAACAGCAAATTGAGTGTCGTAAGAGGAAGTATGGGCAAGGGAGGTATAACTCAAGAGCTCAGCAGAAGCCTCGCCTAACCCCGAACTTGGGAGGACTTGTTCATAACCATGGAGGTCATAACCACACCGGAGGAAGTTCACGTAACCATAATGGTTCTAAGAATGGGACTGGGAATGGAGCCAACAACAATCAGAGCCGCCCCAATCCAACCACACCCGCCAAGAGAGATCTCAGTCACATTACTTGCTTTAAGTGCGGGAAGACTGGACACTATGCCACGGAGTGCCCTGAAGCGAAGAATGGAAACGGCAATGGGAGCGCTGGGAAGAAGCTCAATCCATTCAACAAAGGACAAGTGAACCACGTTAACGTGGAGGAGGTTGAAGCGCAGCCAGACGCGGTTATAGGTACGTTTTTGGTTAAGTCATTTACCGCCCTTGTTCTTTTTTATACTGGTGCATCGCATTCATACATATCAAGAGAATTCGTGGATAAGTTTAAACTACCAACCCAAACCCTTAGGACCCCTCTGTTAGTGAGTTCACCTAGAGTATATGGCTAGTCGATGGTGCGACCAGATACCCTTAACCATTGGTAGCCATGTTTTTCCCTCTGACCTAATAATCTTGGATCCACAAGGATTGGATGTGATATTAGGCATGGACTGGATGTCAAAGTATGGAGGAAGCATTGACTATGCTAGTAAGTCGATTTATCTCACCACCCCAGAGGGAAAAAGATTAAGTATGTATCTAGGCATGCGCCTAGGAGGAGCCAACTAAATATCCTCACGGGAGTTGTTCAGGAGGAAGTGCCTGTAGTGAAGGATTACCCGGATGTTTTTCCAGAGGAGTTACCGGGCATGCCACCGGATTGAGACATCGAGTTTTTGATAGAGCTATTGCCAGGTACAGGGCCAATATCAAAGAGACCCTATCGGATGCCCGCAAGTGATCTGGAGGAGATTAAGAAACAGATCAAGGAGTTATTGGAGAAAGGATACATTCGACGGAGTTCATCACCATGGGGAGCCCAGTGCTTTTGGTTGAGAAGAAGGATAAGTCTCTAAGAATGGTTGTTGATTATCGTGCGTTGAATGAGGTGACGATCAAGAATAAATACCCACTACCGATGATCAATGATTTGTTCGAGCAACTGCAAGGAGCTAAGGTGTTTTCAAAGATCGATCTGCGATCAGGATATCACTAGTTAAAAATTTGAGAGAAGGATATACCAAAGACAGCATTCACCACATGGTATGGGTTGTATGAATATACGGTCATGTCATTTTGACTGACTAATGCCCCTGCCTACTTCATGAGCATGATAGAAAAGTGTTCATGGAATATTTGGATAAGTTTGTTGTGGCGTTCATTGATGATATAATGGTATACTCGAAGAATGAGGAGGAGCACAAGGAGCATTTAAGCTTAGTTCTCAAGAAACTCAGGTAACATCAGTTGTATGCCAAGTTCAGCAAATGCGAGTTTTGGTTGAAGGAAGTCGGATTCCTTGGACATGTTACATCAGGAGAAGGTATAGTGGTAGACCCCACCAAGGTTCAGTCAGTCACTGAATGGTTGGCACCCACTTCAGTTAGCGAGATCCGCAGTTTTCTTGGAATCGCGGGATACTACCAAAGATTCATTGAGAATTTTTCCAAGATTGTGAAGCCAGTGATGGAGCTATTGAAGGAGGATACTAAATTTAAATGGACGGAAGAATGTGAGGCAAGTTTTCAAGAGTTAAAGAAACGTTTGACTACAGCCCCAGTGCTGATTTTGCCGGATATACGCAAGGATTTCCAAGTGTATTGCGACATCTCTCACCTAGGACTTGGAAGTGTGCTTATGCAGGACGGAAGAGTTGTTTCATATGTCTCACGACAACTAAAACCGCACGAATTGAATTATGCCACGCATGATTTGGAGTTAGCAGCCGTAGTGCATGCGTTAAAGACTTGGACACGTTACCTTATTGGAAACCGTTGTGATGTGTACACGAATCATAAGAGTTTGAAGTACATTTTCACACAGAAGGAGCTGAACCTTAGGAACAGGAGATGGTTGGAGCTTATAAAGGATTATGAAATGAAGCTTCACTATCATCCAGGCAAGGCCAATGTCGTAGCAGACGCTTTGAGTCGGAAGAGTTATGCTAACACCCTAGTGAGCACAAGATTACCAGAGGAGTTAGTAGAGGATCTCAAGGAACTTCGATTGGAGATTGTTCCTAGAGGTTTTGTTGCAACAATGGAGGTTCAGTCTACATTATTAGGAAAGATTCGAGAAGCTCAGAAGGATGACAAAGAGATTGCTGAGATAAAAGAGCGAATGAGCAAAGGAAAGGCCAAAGATTTTAGTGAGGATGAGCACAACACCTTATGGTTTGAGGACCGTGTTTATGTGCCCAATAACACAGAGATCAGGAAGTTAATACTTCAGGAGGCTCATGACTCACCATACTCGATACACCCTGGAAACACCAAGATGTATTTGGATTTGAAGGAACGTTTCTGGTGGACAGGTATGAAGAAGGATATTGCAGAGTATGTAGCTGTATGTGATGTATGTCAGAGAGTGAAGGCAGAACATCAAAAGCCAGCAGGATTGTTACAGCCTATGCCGATACCCGAATGGAAGTGGGATAAACTTGGCATGGATTTTATCACCGGATTGCCCAGGACCAAATCAGGATATGATTCTATATGGGTAGTAGTTGATCGCTTAACCAAAGTAGCTCACTTTATCCCAGTGAAAACCACCTATACAACTGCAAAGTTAGGCCAAGATATATATGACCAGGATCGTATATCTGCATGGAGTTCCAAGGACCATCATATCAGATAGAGGAACACAGTTTACTTCAAAGTTTTGGCATCAGCTGCACCAAACTTTGGGGACAAGGTTGGAGTTCAGTACAAAATTTCACCCGTAGACAGATGGACAGACCGAGAGAGTCAACCAGATTCTGGAGGACATGTTGAGGGAATGTGCGCTAGATTATGGATCTAGTTGGGATGACAATTTTCCCTACGCAGAGTTCTCATACAACAATAGCTACCAAGCCAATTTGAAGATGGCACCGTTCGAACCCCTGTATGGACGAAGGTGCAGAACACCGTTGATGTGGGATGAAGTTGGAGACCGACAGTTGTTTGGACCAGACTTGATCATGGAGTCTGAAGAGAAAGTTAAGTTGATCTGAGATAGACTGAAGGTAGCTTAGTCCAGGCAGAAGAGTTAATGCAGATTCGAAACGCAAGGAGGTAACCTATGAAATTAGAGACAGAGCATATCTGCGAGTATCACCCATGCTAGGAGTGAAACATTTTGGAGTTAAGGGAAAGTTAGCCCCGAGATTTGTAGGACTATATCGTGTTTTGGAACGTATGGGAGATGTTGCCTACAAGTTGGAGTTACCTGAAGGACTGTCGGGAGTTCATGATGTATTTCATGTTTCACAGTTGAAGAAGTGTCATGTTGAGATGGCCGATATACTGTTAAGAGATACAGTACCCTTGGAGGCGATTCAGTTGGACAGTGATTTGACCTATGAGGAGAAGCCAGTCAGGATTCTTGAATTTGCCAGCTGAGTCACCTGCGGCAAGGTTATCAAGTTTTGCAAAGTTCAGTCGAGCCACCATACCGAGGATGAAGCCACCTGGGAACGAGAGGATGATCTTCTTAAAGACCACCCACACCTATTTTCAAGCCAAACCGAATCTCGAGGGCGAGATTCATCTTAAGGGGGGTAGGTTTGTAACATCCCAAATTTTCAATTTGGAATATTATACATAGATCATCCATGCATATCATATTTTACTGCATTTCATTTCACGATCCTCGAAATGCTAAGCAACTCAAGTACCCTTGGAGAGAGTTGGGGATTTCATTGCTTTCATATTTGAATTTTATCAAATATTGAAACGAGGATTTTGGTTTTAATTATTTTTCTCTCCGAAAATATTTCATATTAAAATATATGAGAGGAGATAATATGACTTATCCCAAATAATTGAAATATTGGAGGAAAAATATTAAAATCAAATAGTTCATTTTATTTGGATTTTATTGCTACTTTATTTGCGTTAGAAAAATTGCACGTTTTTCAAAATTGCATTTTAGGGCCAAAAAATGTTCATCTCGTTCTAAATATTTTATTTAGACGGTGAAAATTTGTTTTGGTATTTTTCGATTTTTATTTTATTTTCTAGGATTTATTTATTTTCTGGCAAAATTATTTTTAAAAGAAAATATCGCAGCGCCCGACTGGGCCGAAGCCCAGCCGAGCTGGCCCAACTGCCCCGCGCCTTGTCTCCGACCTAGAGACCGCGAGCGCCGTCGCCGCTAGCCGAGTCCGGCCGGGACTCCTCCTCCCCGCGCCGCCTTGCCCCCTCCCCCAAGCAAGCCCCCCCCTCCTTAAATACCCCGCCCCGGACCCCCTCCAACACCACCCGAGCCGCCAACCCCGTCGCCTGCCTCGCCTCGCCCCGCAGCGCTGCCGCCGCCGCTTAGCCGCGCCGCCGCCGCCCTTTGCTACATGCCGCCGCTTGCCATTGCCGCCCCGCGCCGCCCTTCGGTTTTAAAAAAAATGATCCGTTTTTTTATAAACCCTAATTTTGTTTTTATAGGTCGGTTCGCCAGTTTTTCTCGGTTTAGTTACTTTGCAGACATTCGTCCGTACGTTCGTTTTAACAAACGGTTTTCGCTCGTTAGGTACAGCCAACGAACATTCGTTCATTAGCCTGTTCATCAGTTTTTCTTTTCTCGGATTTTTCGCGGTTATTTTCGATCACGATTTCTGATCCGATTTTCGTTTCTGTTTATCTTTTCGCTCGTTTATCAGAATCAGGCGATTCAAGCGCCTAGACCTTTGTCTCGAAACCCTCTTTCTGTTTAATCAACTTGAACAAGATTTTGGTACTGTAAAATATGACTTTAGTTCAGATTAGTAAACAGATCTTGTTTCTTTCGCAGTTTGAGTTTCGTTGCTCCGTTTGATTTGATTTATTCTTTTTGCAAACCGGAGTTCTTAAATTGAACTTTCTGGTCAATTCTTCTGATTTGAGTTTTACCCGTGCTTCTTTGCTTCATTGCTTATGTATGTTATTGTTTGTTTGCGATAGAATTCTCGGAGTGTGAAGCGTGCTACTACGAGTCCCTAGGTTTTGTGAATCGTCAGCAAGGCAAGTAACACATTGATCACACTCCTTTCATATCCAGTTTTTATGCATTAGTTCCAATCCACAAACATTGCATGATTAGGATGTGATTAACGTGTGGGTTGGGAAGTAGTTGATGAGGTAGAACCTATTGCCCTGTTATATTCAAACCGTTGGGACTTACTTCTACGTATTGCTTATACTTTAATGGTTCAACTTAAGGTGGCAATTTTAATACACATCTGGGTGGATTGCTTGTCGGTCACCTGGAGAATCCAGTGTTGTCCTAGGATATCCTGGAGTACCCGTGTGATCATCCTAAGGTCCGCCACCCAGGCTCAAAGGGAACTAAGATATTTTCATGCTAGAAACTTCCGTGTGCAGCCACAAGCTATTATGGGCTCTAGCATAGTTGAGTAGGTTGCATGAGCTCTTGAAGAGGTGGATCAGCAGGTAGAGGGATGTAGGTTTGGTATGGTCTGCCCAGAGTAAAGAGTTAATGTTTCTGAAAGACTGTGTCTCGGTCATCCGTTTCTCAAACACCCTGTAGTGCGAGAAATCCAACGGCGGAGATTGAGTCTTGTGGGGAAAAGTGCGCAAACCTCTGCAGAGTGTACAATCTAATCATGGTTAGCTGTGTCCCCGGTTATGGTCAATCTTGAGTATCTAGTACTTGGAGTATCCTAAGTATCTCATCACTCTTAATTAATATTGTTGGGTTGATAATTACTTTCATTGGGATTGAGTTGGAGGAACCTTCTCAATGATGTTTCAACCACCATGATAGTTAAATAAAACTTATTCCTTTGTTGTAGGGAAAAATTGGCTTTTCGCTAAAACTATAACCCTAGAGCTTTCCACCAGCCAAATATGCATGTAGTGATAGCATTATTCTGTTCTTGCTCTAGTGTGTTATATTGCCAGCATATTCCATGTGCTGACCCGTTTTCGGGCTACAACGTATTATGTTCCAGACTTTTCAGACGAGGAGTAAGGTTCGTTAGGCCATTGCCGTGCAGCTCAGCTATGCCATTGGAGTTGATGGACTCAGTTTATCTTCCAAGCCTTCCGTTGTTATCGTATTAGATGGCCTTAAGCCATATTTATTGTAATAAGTTCTCTTTTGAGACATTCGATGTAATAAGTGCGTGATTTCTATTCTGTTATAAATCCTTCGAGTACTGTGTGTGTTAGCATTATCAATCCAGGGATGACACTGAAGCACGGAGACTTGACCGTTTGAGGTCGGGTCGCTACACCCTTGACAAAAGTGCTTCCATGACGCGCCATTTATCGTCATGGAAGTGGACACTTCCGTGATGATATTTTTGGTATTGTCATGGAACACTTCTACGACAGCACAAGTATGACTATCTTGATTCTGTCATAAAATCGACATGGATGTACATGCATGACAGAAAACATGATCTACTGTGACAAACACATATCATCACGGAAGTGGTTTTTTGTAGTTTCATCAGTTAGTGCTCACGACCTATCTCAATGATCCCTTGTTTAATTTGAAGTGTTAAGTGTGTTTTGGGGGGATTATTACAGTTTAGTAGGTTAGATGATGATCATTGGTATATTGCATAGCAAGATGAGTCAACCCAGTGGGGTAGAGAGAAGATGCCATTAGAGGAGGAGGTGGCTAATTTGGGTGTTGAATTAGCCAGTAAAAACATATTGACTATTGAGTTGAAGCGTTCCGTTGAGGAGAAAAGAGAATTGCAGAGCTTGTTCGCAAGGATAAGTTGAAACTAGAGACTGATTTGACCCTATTTGATCATGTGGTAGAGATATGCAAATAGATGGAGAGGAGAAAGGAAGGGTGACACAAGAACTTGAACTAAAGGGAGAGGAGAAAAATAGATACAAGCTGGCACTTATCATAGTTGTCATATCTGTACTAGCCATTTTATTATGTAATTATGGTATAGTGTGAAATGAAAGAGATCTCCAAATGTAACGGGTTGTTGAGTAAGTTTGCACTCTTGAAATCTAGGCAAAATATGACATCTTTTTAACCCCCCTGTTATTTGGCTATTTGGTGTGTAAAATTCATGAGATCTAGTCCACGTGATATCCATCTTGTTGTGTAAAAGTTTCAGGAAAAATATGACATCTTGGTATTAGGCTATTTGATGGAATTTTCACTGCTGCAGGATGCTGCTAACGCGGCACTACAATCAAAGACCCTTCGATGAAACTATGTGTGATGGATTAATCGCAAACGGTGGTGTAATAAAACCATCAAAAATGATAAGAAACATTTGTGATGGCGGAGTCATCAAACACGATTCAGATTATAGTTGTGTGTGCGATGTGTGGCATACAATTCACTCGAATGAACTATTTTTGATGAGGCAACACAATAGAAACGGTCAGCCAGATCATGGTGTGTGCAACAGAGGGCATACAGTTTACTCTGATGAACTGCTTGTGATTAGCCAACACAACGGAAATGGTCAGTCAGATCAAGGTGTGTGCGATATATGGCGTACAGTGCACTCGGATGAACTATTTTTGATGAGAAAAAACAACATAAACAGTCAGCCAGATCAAGGAGTGTGCGATAGACGACATACACTTCACACATATGGACTGTTTGTGATTAGCCACAACAAACAGAAATGGTCAAACAAATCAAGGTGTGTGCACTAGACGGGCATGTATTCTAATTAAAAGTAGCGTGCGGGATGGTAATAACGACTGTGCACGGTTGATGGAACAAGTCATGTGCTAACATCGCCGATTGCAGGTGCACCCTATGGTGCAAACGCCACATATGAATCCGAGAACGCGTGCCCACGTTACGCCATCCAGGAATCGTGCAGCACTTCGAAACTAGAACCGTCCATAAATTTTGAGCTTGCTCCCCGTCACATTCCAAATTACCATGCCATATTTAATTGCAAACCTGTTCACACCGATCAAAACCTAAATGGTTTCCCAATTTGCATCATATTACTAGGTTATAAATACTACCTACTCCAAGATGACTGTACATTCCTCCTCATTTCCTCATCAACAAAAACAAGCATGTCTTTCATCGTCGTTCCTTGCATCTGCCACGTGTTGCATGAGTTCTAGGTTGACAAATTATGACGGAGAGGTGAGCATGGAAGCAGAAGTACGAGAGATGTCCCGCCTCACCGTGAAAGCAGCCAACATGTCCCGCTGCACCGCCGTAGTAGCACATAGGTCCCACCGCGCCGCCGAAGCAGCACAGAGGTCTCGCCGCGCCGTCGATGCAGCAGACTGGTCCTGCCACTCCGCGGAAGCAGCACACATGTGCCGCCACGCCGCGGATGTAGCAGAGAGGTCGTGCCGCGTCGTGGCAGCCTGGGAAGATGTCTCGCGGGCAGGCGAGGACTCTCACAGGCGCATGTGCGCTATGCGCGATAATCTAATGGATCGGATCTCGGCTGGGCGAAGCTGCAGGAGGACATGAATGCCTCGTTTGATCATGCTACCAGCGTCATCTGCAGACTAAGTGATGATAAGGCGAATCGCCGTAACGAGAGTGACCTGCTAAGGGCGAAGATTTCCGGAAGGGTGAAGCAGCACGAGGAGACCACTGCCTTGTTGAAGAATAAGGGTGTCATCGTCAAGAAACTTATGGATGAGAATGCCAAGCTCCGCATCGACCATGAAAGGCTGGTGGGGGAATCTGTGGATACTGCCAAGCAACGTATTGAAGACATGAAAGAGATCATCATCGATCGCTGCGAGAACTAGTCGTGGAGGCGATGAAGAAAGGTGCTGGAGGAACTCCTGACCTGCAGCAATGCATCAAGAAACTAGCAAGCAGCGATGCAAATCGTTGTCTGTGTCTTCCTTCTTCTTTTGCCCTTGTGTCTTTTGTGCATTGCCGCATGTGGCATTTTTAATTATCTTCCTAAGTATGTAAGACAATTATTATCCATTGCCATTGTCATTATATTTATATCGGTCTTTCTAAGTCTTAGTTGATGTTTGGTTCAAAAAAGTCGCAGTCGATGCTATATATGTCCGTCAGATCTTACATCAAGATCCATGCAAAACTTTCTTTTCAGGATTTCTTTTTTATCTATTGAATCTCAGTCGAGTGAGACATAGCGACACCATTAAGCGCCTATAAAACAGGGGCTCGGGCACCATTAATGGAGAAGTTGGGAGGGAGGTGGGCGGCGGACGGAGGTCAAAGGGCTCACCTCCCGATAAGCATGTGCAAGGGTCTGCTCGCATGCCACCCATATTTAAGTAGCTACTCCACACGGTGCCTCGTAACTAATAAAAAAGGGGGCACATGGCGACACGTAAATGGTTAGTAGAACACTCACGCTTTTAATAATACTTGTGTTTCTGATTATAACATGGCAGCTCTTGTTTGAAAATGACTTTGTTGGTTGTTAATGTGTGCGCTTTCGTAAGTCAGACAAACAAGTTACCACATCATTTGGTGCCATGTGAAGGCAACATGCTGAGTTTCATGATTTTCAGGCGAGTTTTGGATATACAAGAATTTAAAAACCAAGTTTCTCAATGTTTCCGGCCGAGTCACGACGCCTAGATGTCTGAAATTCATTCCCATTTCTTTCATGGGACCTAAAAATTCACCCAAGGACAAATATATGATTTTTCAACCCATTTTGGCACACTGGAGCAGGTGCATGTAGTTAAAATTTGAATTATGCATATTAAATGGCTCGAAAACTCAAATAATGTATAAAAAGGCAAAAAGAACCCTAAAAAATTCCAAAATTTAGCACAGAACTCCTATTTATCTATGTTGCCTCTGTAAAAAATCAAGGTAGGAAGAGGCAGCGTATGTCATTTTGCACACAAAGGTGACAGGTTCCCTCTCGGAACCACGAGCCTTCCTGAGAGAGGCTCCTACTTGCAAAAAGCTTATACCAAAACTTGTCCCAAATCAGACAATTTTTTTACCACAACATGTTGGTGCCATTTTATGATACCATCCAGGTTTTGTGATTTTCAGTCAATTTTTGGATTTTTAGGAATTTTAAAATGAAGTATCTCAATGTTTCGGCCTAGCCATGATGCCGAGGTGTTTGAAATTCATTCCCAATTCTTGGATGGGACCTAAACATTCACTCAAGGACACACATATATTTTTTCAACCAACTTTGGTGCACTGGAGGATGTGCATGTAGTTCAAATTTGAATTATGCACATTAAATGACTGGAAAACACAATTAATGTATAAAAAAGGAAATACAAACCCTGAAAATATCTGTAAGTTGGCATGATAATCCTACTGGTCTATGTTGCATCTGTAAAAAAATCAATGCGGCAAGAGCGGTGTATATCGTTTCGCACACACAAGTGACACGTCCCCTCTCGGAACCATGAGGCTTCTTGAGAGAAGCTCCTGTTTGTAAGAAGCTTATACCATAACTTGTCCCAAATCAGACAATTTTTTACCACAACATGTTGGTGCCATTTCATGGTACCATGCCAAGTTTTGTGATTTTTAGGCGATTTTTGGATTTACAGGAATTTAAAAATCAAGTTTCTCAATGTTTTCGGTCTAGCCACGATGTCGGTGGTGTTTCAAATTCATTCCCATTTCTTGCATGGGACCTAAACATTCACCCAAGGACACATATATAATTTTTCAACTCATTTTGGCGCAGTGGAGCATGTGCATGTAGTTCAAATTTGAATTATGCACATTGAATGGCTAGAAAACTTGAATAATGTATCAAAACACAAAACGAACCCTAAAATTTTCCAAATTTTAGCACGGAACTCATATAGTTGCATGTTCACTGCAGATAAATGTTCTAGCAATTCAAACACCATCCTTTCTCTCCGTTACACCATTTTGTCTTTCAAATCAGAATGAAAAATTAGGTACACCACAAACAGTTTACTGGCAAGAATCGTGTGTGATGCGATATATAATATCTTGGCGCACCCTCTTGTATGGCTTACGCCGGAAGCTTCATCATCTACAGTCCACTTCCCATGCTTGAACCACATTTGCATGCTAGTTTCTCGCAGCACTGAGCGAAAAATGTTGGCAGCCGCGTAAATATCTAGCTCCCCCCTCCCCCCGACCAAAAGCCACATTTCCACTACTCCTATTTCCTTTCCAAGTTCAAACCTTCACTTCTTTACCTAAAGCTGTGCCTCCTCGTCGGCGACCCTTCTTCTTGTTACACGAACCTGTCGATATAGTCAGGTAATCAACTCCCATCCTCCTCCTCCTCCTTCTCCATCCCACATGCCCCGACCGCCGACGGCGCGACACCTTCCACCCAAATAACTGCCCTACTAAACAAATAAGCACCGCCCACAACCATTTTGCACATAATATAGGGAGGAGCTAATGAGCATCCGGCAGTGGAGAAGAAAATCATGGCCGCATGCGTGGATGAGATCATCGTGGCTGCCATTTGTGTCGACCACCAGATCTTGGAGGAGCACCTCGCCTTCGAGGTCACCATCGATGCCGCCACGCGGTTGGCGGAAGGAAATATACCCTAGAGGCAATAATAAAGTTGTTATTTGATATTTCCTTTTTCATGATAAAGGTTTTTTATCCATGCTAGAATTGTATTGATCGGAAACTTAAATACATGTGTGAATACATAAACAAATACCGTGTCCCTAGTAATCATCTACTAGACTAGCTCGTTGATCAAAGCTGGTTAATGTTTCCTAACCATAGACATGTGTTGTCATTTGATAACACAATCTCATCATTAGGAGAATGATGTGATGGACAAGACCCATCCATTAGCTTGCATAATGATCATTCAATTTATTGCTATTGCATTCTTCATGTCAAATACATATTCCTTCAACTATGAGATTATGCAACTCCCGGATACCGGAGGAATACCTTGTGTGCTATCAAACATCACAATGTAACTAGGTGATCATATATGCTCTACAGGTATTGAGGGAGCCCTGGACTAGGGGGTCCTTGGGTGTCCGGGCTATTTATTATGGGCCAGACCGGTGGGCCGTGAAGATACAAGCAGAAGACTTTTCCCCCATGTCCGGGTAGGACTCCTGTATGCGTGGACAATAAGGTTGGTGTCGGATATGTTATGTCCTTCCCCCACAAACCGACTCTATACAACCCTAGGCCCCTCCGGTGTGTATATAAACCGAAGGGTTTAGTCCGTAGAGGCTATCAGAATTCTCATAGGCTAGACAACTAGGGTTTAGCCATTACGATCACGAGGTAGATCAACTCTTGTAACCCGAATACTCATCAAATACAATCAAGCAGGACGTAGGGTGTTACCTCCATTAAGAGGGCCCAAACCTGGATAAAAATTGTGTCCCGCTCGTCCCTTGTTACCATCAATCCTCAGACGCACAGTTCGGGACCCCCTACCCGAGATCTGCCAGTTTTGACATCGACATTGGTGCTTTAATTGAGAGTTACTTTGTGTTGTCGATAGAAGGATCGATGGCTCACCTTCTCATCAATGATGATATCACATCTGGAAAGGACCTATATCGGTGTCAAAACCGGCGGATCTCGGGTAGGGGGTCCCAAACTGTGCGTCTAGGAGGATGGTAACAGGAGAAGGGGGACACGATGTTTTTACCCAGGTTCGGGCCCTCTCGATGGAGGTAAAACCCTACTCCTGCTTGATTGATCTTGATGACATGAGTATTACAAGAGTTGATCTACCACGAGATCAAAGAGGCTAAACCCTAGAAGCTAGCCTATGGTATGATTGGTGTTGTCTTGGTCCTACGGACTAAACCCTCCGGTTTATATAGACACCGGAGGGGGCTAGGGTTACACAGAGTCGGTTACAAGGAAGGAGATCTACATATCCGTATTGCCAAGCTTGCCTTTCACGCCAAGGAGAGTCCCATCCGGACACAGGACGAAGTCTTCAATCTTGTATCTTCATAGTCCAACAGTCTGGCCAAAGGATATAATCCGGCTGTCCGGATACCCCCTAATCCAGGACTCCCTCAGTAGCCCCTGAACCAGGCTTCAATGACGATGAGTCCGGCGCGCAGATTGTCTTCGGTATTGCAAGGTAGGTTCCTCCTCCGAATACTTCATAGAAGATTTTTAACACGAGGATCGTGTCCGGCTCTGCAAAACAAGTTCCACATACAACCGTAGAGAGAATAATATTTTCATAAATCTAATCTGCCGACGCATTCCGCAGTGTGACATCACACCACAGCCAGGTCACTATTCGAATTGTTTTTCACAACCAACGTCAGCGTGTTTCGCGAGGCGGTTTCCTTGGCATGTCTTGTAGAAGCAGAGATCGCGTCCCCTTATTACAGGATTCCCATCAATACGGACATGGGTAACACAACCGCGCCATCAATTACGGCGCTTGGGGGAAAAGCGAGTTTTACCAGGCTGGTAGGGGCGCATAGTTTCGTCCGCCCTTATAAAGGGATAAGGGTTCACCTTTTTCTACCCACGCCTTCTTCCTCCTTGCTCATCCATTCTCGCGCACACGAGCTCCAGCGCCCAAGTCCACATCCTTCTCCTCAACCCTCTCCAAACATGTCCGGAGCGGGAGGCAAGTGGATGGTCTCCTCCGTTACGGAGGGAGACATCAAAAAGCCGCGCGGGGCCGGATACTTAGCCGCGGATATTGCACACCGGCTGCCAGCCGCGGGGCCAATCGTCCCTACCCCGGAACCTTACGAAAGGGTGGTTTTCCTCACCACTTCGTCTGCGGACTGGGGTTTCCCCTCCATCCATTCGTCCGCGGCCTTATGTTCTATTATGGGCTGGACTTCCATGATCTAGCTCCGAATTTCATCCTCAACATCTCGGCGTTCATCGTCGTGTGCGAGGCTTTCCTCCGCGTTCAGCCCCACTTCGGGCTATGGCTGAAGACCTTCAATGTCAAACCGAAGGTAGTAGGCGGCCAACAAGCGGAATGCGTCGGAGCCATGGTGGATAAATGCACAACGTTACATGGCTCGAGGGATCCTACGTGGAGACCATAAAGGGGTGGCAATCGGGGTGGTTCTACATCACCGAGCCGCGCGACACCAACTGGGTGGTGGCCCCCGAGTTTCGATCTGGAATCCCCACGCGGCTCACTTCCTGGAAGGAGAAGGGCCTGTCCTGGGGCTCATCGGTGGAGCTGGACGGACTCCAGAAGTGTATCCGGAACATGATAGGCAAGAAACTCAAGCTTGTCAACATAGTCCAGGGCATGCTCTTCCGCCGTATCCTCCTGTGTCAACGACGGGCTTTCAACTTATGGGAGTTCGACCCAGCCCAGCACCAGACTCTATGCGAGCTCTTCGACACGACGCATAAGGATGTCTGGAAGGTGTTGTTCAAGGGCGCCGAGGTCCCCCTCCCCTTAACGAGGACCGCGGGCTAAGCGCGACGCGCCCTGCGAATTCGGTAAGTTCTGTACACGTCGTAGGGTATTTATTTTCCATAGTTTAACCATGTGCGGGGTCTGAGCTCCCATGCCTTTGACAAGACTAGGTGGAGACATCGGAGCAGATTGACTGTCCGGCCCCTCTGCCCCAAGACCCTGCAGACGCTCTCCTGACGGAGATGCAGACTCCGGCTCCTTATGAGGTGCCGAAGAAGAAGATCAAGAAGAAGGCCACGGGAACCCGCAAGAGTTCCCGACGCCAGGTGGTATCGGACTCATCGTCCGATAACTCCGAGATGCACCCCTCCCATGAAAACAAGGAGGAGGAAGATGACGGTTCTCCCCCTGCAGCCGGGGGAGACAGGAAAAGGAAGGCCACCCCAACCGGGGAGGCCGGAGGGTCCAAGAAGGGAAGGACTCTCCTTCCGGACTATTCCACCACCGCCGCTGACAGCGAAGACGAGTGGTTACTCAGGGCCAAGCCCCTGGCGAAGTCGTAAGTATTCGGATACCAGAGTAACTCATAGCATACTTTTATTGCACTGCTTCATCTAACGTTGAATATGATCATGCAGTCCGCCCCGAGCCCGCATCGACGTATCCTCGTCGGACGGTTCCTTGGAGTCGTCGGATATGAATAGTGAGTCACTTCCAACCGCCTCCTCTCCTCGCCCTAAGGACAATGTCGACGTATTGTGTCAAGGGGCACCGAACCGAGGGGAGGTAGTCCTGGAGGTGCTCAAGGCGACCTTCCGGACTCCAGGCGCAAAGGGAGCAAGACTCCCAAGGGCTCCAAGTTTGGCCCTCAGCCGAACACCGCGCCGGAACCTCCAGTGGTTCTGGACTCCGGCAGGCGGCCCCCTGCCAAGAGGGGCAAGCCGCTCGTGCCGGTGACCTATGTCTATCCAGAGGCACCGGACAACCTGCTGGGAGCGCTTCGCGGCGCTTCCATCGACGAAGAGCACCGCACTATTATGAGTCTGGTGATGAAGAAGGTTCAGTCCGCCAAGAGCGGACTGACTGAAGCCTGTGCCAGCCTTCTAACAGGCTTTGAGGTAAGTATTTAAAATATAGGAAAATATTACCGCATAGACAGTAGCCCCTGATGCTCTGTTTGGTGTTCACAAAGAAAAGCCAAATAGAGGATCAAATAATATCTTCAGGAGTCTAATACAATTATGTCTATATGCATATGCAGGCTTCGCTGCTGACCTCTGCCGCACTGACTGCGGAGGTCGCCGCACTGAAGCAGAACCTCGAGCGGTCCGAGAAAGAACTCGGCCTTGCCAAGAGGCAGCTCGAGGAGAATAAAGGTAAGTAATACCTTGTCTATATATATATAAAGATGTGGTTACAAAATGGTAGGATCATCATGGATGTGCCAGGGGCCACGACCGAAGCGGCGACCCTGAAGCGAGCGCGGTCCGAGGCCGAAAACAAAGCGGCCGAGGAGCGCACCGAGCGGGAGAAACAAGAGGCATGGGTGGGCGAG
The DNA here is from genome assembly GCF_056163025.1 of Triticum urartu. Lineage (NCBI taxonomy): Eukaryota > Viridiplantae > Streptophyta > Magnoliopsida > Poales > Poaceae > Triticum > Triticum urartu. The sequence continues at coordinate 451,286,212 of NC_141876.1, read as the reverse complement.
GTGCAGCAAGAGCTCCAGGAAATTGAGGTGATGAGGAAGATAGCGGCGGGTAAGGCATTCATTATGCAAAGCAAGCATGTGAAGGTAAATTACTTGTCACTTACCCGAGTCGGGAGCTCTCTAGGCGCAATCTCAGATTTTCCCCGCAGCGTGTCGGATGCCGCAAAGTACTACCAGGCTGAAGAGGGAAGCTCGACGAAGAAGTTGTTCTGGTCTCAGTATACTGGGACCGAACACCCGATGCCTGTGAGCGACCAACTGAAGCAACTGGTCGAGCTGCACAAGGCGGCCGAACAGGCCATGAGGGGCCTTATAGTCCGAATGTGGCCTGGCGACTCCCTTCCCAACAACTATTTTGGCCTGGTGAGGCGGCTTGTGGATGCCTGTCCACGGCTGGAAGTCATAAAGCGGTCCGTCTGCATCGAAGGTGCACGCCGGGCTTTTGCCCGTGCGAAGGTGCACTGGGCCAAGATGGACGCCGAGAAGCTGGTGAAGGAGGGGCCGCCGCAGGGCAAGGAGCATCACCACCCTAAAATGTATTATGAGGGTGTCCTGAAGGGTGCCCGTCTTGTGGCGGACGAGCGTGCAAAGGATGTAATTTTTGAATGAACTTGCTCGTGTGATCCTGTTTTATGAAAACTTGTTCATGTGCGCTATGCAATGCTTGTTTGAATTTAAAATATTACCTTATGTGTGGCTGTTTATCAAATCTGAGAGATGGCCAGTCGTCGGCTTCTGCCCCCATGCCACGAGTGCTGGGGTGTTCGGGATAAATCTGAGCACTCTTTTTCCCATTGTTGGGTCCTTCGAGGGAGGTGCTTAGCGCAACGAACAAGGCAATCGAACTATAATGCTTTATCACTCTCACTTAGCCATAGAAGTCTACCATTTTAAATTTTGGTGAAGCCCCTAGTATTCGGAAGGCCGAATTCGGGGCGCTATACATGCCTAAGCCGGACAAAGCCGACTCCTCGCCCTAAGCGGCATAAGTCTTTAGGGACTCGAGACCTCTCGAACAGCGATCAGCTCTCGCCTTATCATGACAGTCAGTTTTAGCTTTCTCTACTGAGGTGCTTGCCCAGATGAACGGGGGCACAATCGCAGTAGTTCTCCCAGTGCTACCTTAGCCTATATAGCGGAACATAAGGCACCAAAACATGGGAGCCGGGAAAACCAACTATTGACCCAAGACATGATTCGGAGCTGATGCATATAATGCTATAAGTTCAGGGTGCCGCACAGTCGAAAGTGTTCGGACTTCTCATGCCGTATTATGGGGTATGCTTAAGCCCCTGGCGTATTGGCCGTACCAGAGTGTACGGGTGCTGAATGTCAGGAATGAACATATATATAAAAAAGAATAGAGAATGCGGTAATAGTCTAGTGCTATGCATTGTTTATTCAAAAAGGTGCATCGAAGCAGAATGATACAAGTAGTGCGATAAGCAAAAAGTAGGACTATTTGACATGTCCCCTCCAAGGGCAAGCTGAGGAATGGTATTTAAAGCAGGTATTTCACTCGTTATCAGAGACCACCTGGGAGTTTCATGGTGCGACATAGCTTTCTGCCTCCTTGGTTGTTGTATCGTGTGTCCGGCAATCGTACTACCGGACGGGGTTTCTAGAGAGTAAAGTCCTGAAAGACAGAAAAAATAACAAAGCGGGAAGCCCCTAGTGCGGTTGAGCCACGTTTTGGGGTGTGCCGTAGTCGTGCCCCCACCTATACCCGTGGTATTTTCAATGCTTAATTATGTACGCGTCGCACGGAATTCGCCGTTTGGCTGTGACTGGGGTGGGGGCCACATTGCTATGCAAGCTCGGAACGTGCTAGGCGGTCTTGTTGCAGATTACTCCGGGCGCGCTTGACGGTGTCCGGGTGTTAAATCACCGAACTGGTGGGTTGCTTGAAGAGGCTGCTTTGTGCTTCTACTGCGAGGGCCGCAGTGTGCTCCTCCGTGCGGAGAGAGCGCTCTGTGTTTCCATTGACAGTGATGACCCCCCGAGGTCTTGGCATCTTGAGCTTGAGGTATGCATAATGCGGTACCACATTGGATCTCGCAAATGCGGTTCGCCCGAGCAGTGCATGATAGCCACTGCGGAACGGGACTAAATCGAAGATTAACTCCTCGCTTCGGAAGTTATCTGGGGATCCGAAGACCACTTCCAGTGTGACTGAGTCTGTGCAATGGGCCTCTACACCTGGTATGACGCCTTTGAAGGTCGTTTTTGTGGGTTTGATCCTTGAGGGGTCTATACCCATTTTGCACATTGTGTCTTGATAAAGCAGGTTCAGGCTGCTGCTGCCGTCCATAAGGACTCGTGTGAGGTGAAATCCGTCGATGATTGGGTCTAGGACCAGTGCGGTGAATCCGGCACGACGGATACTAGTGGGGTGGTCCCTGCGATCGAAGGTGATCGGACAGGAGGACCATGGGTTGAACTTTGGGGCGACTGGGTCCTACGCATATACGTCCCTTAGCGCACGCTTCCGCTCCCTCTTGCGGATGTGGATTGCGTATATCATGTTTACCGTCCGCACTTGTGCGGGGAACCTCTTCTGTCCTCCGGTGTTCGGCAGCCGGGGCTCCTCCTCGTCATCGCTATGTAACCCCTTATCTTTGTTTTCGGCATTTAACTTGCCGGCCTGCATGAACACCCAACATTCCCTGTTGGTGTGGTTGGCTGGCTTGTCGGGGGTGTCATGTATTTGACACGAGCGATCGAGTATACGGACCAAGCTCGACGGGCCCGGATTGCTTCTTTTGAATGGCTTTTTCCGCTGACCGGGTTTAGAGCCTCTGAATCTGGCATTGACTGTCGTATCCTCAGTATTGTCGCTGTTGATGCGGCGCTTGTGTTTGTTGCGACGTGACCTACCATTGCTATCCTTGGTATCCGAAGTACCATGGTTCTTTGATATGTTATTACTTCGAGCCAGCCAGCTGTCCTCTCCCGCGCAAAAGCGGGTCATGTGTGTTGTGAGTGCTGCCATAGATTTCGGCTTTTCCTGGCCAAGGTGTCGGGCGAGCCACTCGTCACGGATGTTGTGCTTAAAAGCTGCTAGGGCCTCTGCATCCGGACAGTCGACGATTTGATTTTTCTTTGTCAGGAACCATGTCCAGAATTGCCTGGCCGATTCCTCTGGCTGCTGAATTATGTGGCTCAAGTCATCGGCATCTGGTGGTCGCGCATAAGTGCCTTGGAAGTTGTTGAGGAATGCGGTTTCCAGATCTTCCCAACAGCCAATGGATTCTGCTAGCAGGCTGTTGAGCCAATGCCGAGCTAGTCCTTTGAGTTTGAGTGGGAGGTATTTGATGGCGTGTAGATCGTCACCGCGGTCCATGTGGATGTGCAGGAGGAAGTCCTCGATACATACCGCAGGATCTGTTGTACCGTCGTATGATTCGATATTTACGGGTTTGAAACCCTCTGGGATTTGGTGATCCATTACTTCGTCTGTGAAGCATAGGGGGTGTGCGGCGCCTCTGTACTGGGCTATATCGCAACGCAGCTCAAATGGGTGTTGTCCGCTGTGTTCGGCCCGGACGGATTTACTTTTACTATATCCGGCATGACGGTTATCGTCTCGCATAGTGGCGCGCCCTCGTGATCCATAGATTGATCTTGTGTGTTTTGCTTTGTCCTCCAATACGTCTCACAGGTCTAGCGTGTTTCCCCATGCCTTGACATTTTTATTTGAGTGGCATCGGGGTGCGGGCTGAGCTTTTGGCTGAAATGCCTCTCTGTCATGGCCACGAGGTGGCCGATCAGCCGCGTCATAGCTGGAGATGTAGGTTTTAATGCTTCCTCCTCCAGTCGGGGTAGCAAACTGCGCTTTGGGTAACTCTTGGAGGGGCATTCGAGTTCATATTCCTCGGCCGCAAGGACTTCAGTCCATCTGTCAGCTAGCAAATCTTGATCAGCTCAAAGCTGTTGTTGCTTTTTCTTAAGGCTATTTGTCGTGGCTATAAGGCGGCGCTTGAAGCACTCTTGCTTGACGGGATCCTCAGGCATGACAAATTTGTCATGAGGCTTGCCTCGTCTTCGGAGGGAGGCATGTAATTATCATCCTCCGCCTCTCGATCTGCCGCTCTCTCGGGAGGGCTGGCTTCTCCATCCTCCTGCTCTAAATCTTGCTGGAGGGGATTGTCGTCATCTTCGGCACTGTCCGGAGTGCTATTATCTCCTGTGCCGGTATCACCGCTTTTGCCTTGGCGAGACTTAGAGCGGCGCCGCTGACGTCGACGCTTTGGTTGCTTCTTGGAGGGGTCATCCTCCGTTGTCCCGTCGCCATTGCCTTCTTTGGGCGTGTCCACCATATATATATATATCATATGATGAGGTGACTGTCCAATGCCCTGTGGGCAGTGGTTCTTGTTCGTCTCCTGCATCGTTGTCCATACCGTCAATGTCTTCGGAGTTGAAGTCGAGCATGTCGGTCAAATTGTCGACACTGGCTACTAAGTGGGTGGTGGGTGGGCGGTGAAGTTCTTCGTCATCCACATCCCAATCCTGCCGGACATAGTTCGGCCAGGACTCTCCTCACAAGGAGGGAGACCTTAATGAGTTCAATATGTCGCTGAAGGGCGAGTGCTGAAAGATATCCGCGGAGGTGAACTCCATCATCGGCGCCCAGTCGGATTCGATAGGCACAGGCGCAGGCAGTTCGGACTCCGTGGCCGGGGAAGAATCCGGCAGTTTGGTGTCACGGCTCTCGTGAAGGGTAAGGTCAATACTTGGCTCGATCGCCGCTGAGAATGCGGCCTCCGTGGCAGGGTCTATCCACCAGTCCATGGATGGCGCAATTGGCTCCAAATTGAGGGTCGGAGCGGTTGCCGGTGCAGTCTCCTGAACACTGTCCGATGGTAGAGCTAAATCATGCTCATTGTGACCGTGCGGCACACTCGGAAGGGGCTCGAATCCATCGAAGATCAAGTCTCTGCGGATGTCGGCCATGTAGTTTAAGCGTCCAAACCTGACCTGGTGGCCAGGGGCGTAACTCTCGATCTGCTCCACATGGCCAAGCGAGTTGGTCCACAGTGCAGAGCCGCCGGAAACCAAGATCTGTCTGAGGAGAAAAGTCTCACCCCGACTGCATCGCTATCGATGATTGAAGGATCCATCCAGCCTAACGATGATGACACAGAGGAACTCTCAATGAAAGCACAAATGTCGGTGTCAAAACCGGCGGATCTCGGGTAGGGGGTCCCGAACTGTGCGTCTAGGCAGATGGTAACAGGAGACGGGGGACACGATGTTTTTACCCAGGTTCGGGCCCTCTTGATGGAGGTAAAACCCTACTCCTGCTTGATTGATCTTGATGACATGAGTATTACAAGAGTTGATCTACCACGAGATCAAAGAGGCTAAACCCTAGAGCTAGCCTATGGTATGATTGTTGTTGTCTTGGTCCTACGGACTAAACCCTCCGATTTATATAGACACCGGAGGGGGCTAGGGTTACACACAGTCGGTTACAAGGAAGGAGATCTACATATCCATATTGCCAAGCTTGCCTTCCACGCCAAGGAGAGTCCCATCCGTACATGGAACGAAGTCTTCAATCTTGTATCTTCATAGTCCAAAAGTCCGGCCAAAGGATATAATACGGCTGTCCGGATACCCCCTAATCTAGGACTCCCTCAACCTAACTTCAGGACAGGTCCTCCAGCTCGACAGTTTCTGCATGGGCGCGCGCACGGCCATGAAGCCATCATCGGCCCCTACAATTGCCAAACATAACCTCCGCATCGGCCTCGAACACTCTGAAAAGATGGATCCGACGAATATCTCATCCTTGAACGAGCTGCTAGATCGCATCTCCGCCCTGAGGCTTGCAACAGATTATGATCGGATCGGGCTCAAACCCGATCAGAGGGAAATCAAATCACCACCGATCACCCATCTGGTAGTGGTCGTCGAGGAACAAGCAGAAAACACTTCTTCCCCTAAGTTAAAAACCAGCTATGTCCGGATCTCCGAGCCTCTCGAGCCAGAAACCCTCCCTCCGGATGAGACTTCACATCCTCCGAACCCAGGGTCAGACTTAGAGCCCGGAAAGCACCTGGATCTTCCCGGGCCCGAACTGGTAACCTCGGAGATTTTTCAAGCTCTAGATTCAATTTCGGGTCAGGATTCGGGTTTTAACCAACCCACCCACTATAGTCAATACTCTGCAAGTAATTCAGGCCCTCCAGGCATATGTCACCTAATGTATGTACGACAGCAACCTTAGGAAATGCTCCATCACTTCTGGGCCAGATTCCTCCTTGTTAAAAACAAGATCAAAGATTCCTACGACAACGAAGCAGTTTTTGTTTTTTATCATAATTGTTCGGACGAGGGAATTCTGAACGCCCTCAACCGCCGCCGCATACAGACCTTCACAGAATTATCACACTTAGTACATAAGTACTCTGCGATGGAGAGCACATGGAAGGCCCAGAACGCCCAGTTGGAACCTGCTGCCTTTAAGCGGTCCACCACACAGGCAAAACGGATACACCCCTACAAGGTATCCGATCGTAAGCCCGTTGGAAAGAAAAACAAACCCTTCACAGAGCACAAAATAGTTCTTGACGAACTCCTCGACAAACCGTGACAGATACATGCGATACCGAGTACCGAACCAACTCACAGCCTGCGGGCATGCTGGGTACTCTGGCAAGTGGCTAAAAGCGGTGAGGCTATCCTCACTAATATCACTCCAGCGAAGCATTTGTCGGAGGATGATGATCTCAACATCTTTACGGTCTTCGAGACCTTCTCCTCAAATAGTCGGCACAAAAGGGTGCTCCGCAACCTCGCCGAAGTGAACCAAGAACCCGCAATGAACCCTTGGAATGACGCAGCCATAACTTTCACCGCCGACAATGAACCAAGGGCCCGATAAGTCCGAGCACCGGCCGCCTTGGTCTTAAACCCGATTGTGGATGGCTTTCGACTCAACAAAGTTCTCATGGACGGTGGTACCGGACTTAACCTCATCTATGAGGACACGCATGACAAAATGCAAATTGACAAGACCCGCATCGAGCAAAGCAGTACCACCTTTTGAGGCATCATCCCTAGTCGAGAAGCACGATGTTCGGGGAAAATCAAACTCGATGTAGTATTCGTCATGCCTGAGAATTACAGATCCGAAGAGTTGCTCTTCCACGTGGCCCCCTTCAACAGCGGATATCACGCCATTTTGGGGCGAGACGCCTTCTCACGCTTCCAGGACATACCCCATTACGGGTACATGAAGCTCAAATTGCCAGGGCCCAACGGAATCATCACTATCACCAGTGATCCGGATATAGCACTCCACGCCGAAAACAAAACCGCATCCTTAGCCCTCGAGGCACTATCTGAAGCCCTTGCGGCCGAAGAACTGACTACCTTGAGATCCACGGTGGACAAGGACGATATGATCCTCGATAACAGGCCCAAATCTACCTCTTTTAAACCAGCAGATGAAATAGTTAAATTCCAAGTGCACCCGATGAATCCTAACAAAACAGCGTCCATTGGAGCACAGCTGGATCCAATGGTCGATGGCGCTTTACAAGCATTCCTGCACGAAAAATGGGACATCTTTGCCTGGCACCCTTTGGACATGCCCGAGATCCCACGCAGATTGGCCAAACATAGCCTCAACATAATCAAGGGGTTCAAATCGGTTAACAAACGCTACGGCGATTTTCCAAACCCAAACAACAAGCTATGGGGGAGGAGCTAGCTAACTTGCTCGAGGTCAGGTTCATCAGAGAAATCAAACATCCGGATTGGCTAGCTAAATTGGTCATGGTGGCAAAGGAGGATAAATCCTGGCGCCTTTGTGTTGATTTTAAAGACCTCAATAAGGCCTGCCCCACAGACCCTTTTTCGTTGCCCCATGATACATCTCCAATGTATCTATAATTTTTGATTATTCCATGCTATTATATTATCTATTTTGGATGTTAATGGGCTTTATTTTACACTTTTATATTATTTTTGGGACTAACCTATGAACTGGAGGCCCAGCCCAAATTGTTGTTTTTTTGCCTATTTCGGTGTTTCGTAGAAAAGTAATATCAAACGGAGTCCAAACAGAATGAAACCTTCGGGAACGTGATTTTTGGAACAAACGTGATCCAGAGGACTTGGAGTAGACGTCAAGTAATCAACAAGGTGGCCACGAGGCAGGGGGCGCACCCTCCCCCTCGTGGGCCCCTTGTAGCTCCACCGACCTACTTCTTCCTCCTATATATGTTCACATACCCCGCAAACATCCAGGACCACCATGAAACCCTATTTCCACTGCCGCTACCTTCTGTACCTAAGAGATCCCATCTTGGGGCCTTTTCTAGAGCTCCGCCGGAGTGGGCATTGATCACGGAGGGCCTCTACATCAACTCCATGGCCCCTCCGATGATGTGGAGTAGTTTACTTCAAACCTTCGGGTCCATAGCTAGTAGCTAGATGGCTTCTTCTCTCTCTTTGGATCTCAATACAAAGTTCTCCTTGATTCTCTTGGAGATCTATTCGATGTAATCTTCTTTTGTGGTGTGTTTGTCGAGATCCGATGAATTGTGGGTTTATGATCCAGATTATCTATGAACAATATTTGAATCTTCTCTGAATTCTTTTATGTATGATTGGTTTATTTTTGCAAGTCTCTTCGAATTATCAGTTTGGTTTGGCCTACTAGATTGATCTTTCTTGCAACGGGAGAAGTGCTTAGCTTTGGGTTCAATCTTGTGGTGCTTGATCCCAGTGACAGAAAGGGAAACGACATGTATTGTATTGTTGCCATCGAGGATAAAAAGATGGAGTTTACATCATATTGCATGAGTTTAACCCTCTACATCATATCATCTTGCTTAAGGCGTTACTCTGTTCTTATGAACTTAATACTCTAGATGCATGCTGGATAGCGGTCGATGTCTGGAGTAATAGTAGTAGATGCAGGCATGAGTCGGTCTACTTGTCACGGACGTGATGCCTATATACATGATCATACCTAGATATCTCATAATTATTCGCTTTTCTATCAATTGCTCGAGAGTAATTTGTTCACCCACCATAATACTTATGCTATCTTGAGAGAAGCCACTAGTGAAACCTATGGCCCCTGGGTCTATTTTCCATCATACAAGTTTCCAATCTATTTTATTTTGCAATCTTTACTTTCAAACTATATCATAAAAATACCAAAAATACTTATCTTATTATTATCATCTCTATCAGATCTCACTCTTGCAAGTGGCCGTGAAGGGATTGACAACCCCTTTATCGCGTTGGTTGCGAGGTTCTTATTTGTTTGTGTAGGTACGAGGTGACTCGTGCATGGTCTCCTACTGGATTGATACCTTGGTTCTCAAAAACTGAGGGAAATACTTACGCTGCTTTACTGCACCACCCTTTCTTCTTCAAGGGAAAACCAACGCAGTGCTCAAGAGGTAGCAAGAAGGATTTCTGGCGTCGTTGCCGGGGAGTCTACACACAAGTCAAGACATACCAAGTACCCATCACAAACTCTTATCCCTCGCATTACATTATTTGCCATTTTCCCCTCATTTTCCTCTCCCCCACTTCACCTTTGCCGTTTTATTCGCCTTTTTTCCGTTCGCCTTCTTACCGTATGTATCTTTCTTTGTGTTTCCATGAGCCTTCTATTTGCTTGCATCTTTGCTTGCTAAAAATCTATTGATATGCATCCACTTAAAGTGTTCTACTTGGATCATCATCGATCCTTATGCGCTCGTGCTGAAACCCCAACTAGCCTAGTTGATGGGAAATCTTTAGATGAGCATGCTCATTTTCTGCGTCACCTTTTGTCTGAAAAAGGGACACTCTTATGGGATCAAATAAATAGATTGTTGTGTTATGCTTTGAATCTATGTGAAATTTGTGATTTTACTTGTTCTCCAAGAACCCTAAAAAACACCTGCCCTACCTATGTGAGTTTAATGACAATGAAATCTTATCTTCTTATGTAAAGGGTATTTATAGTTACTACAATATCGAACAGACTGAAGAATTTGTTGCTTTTAAGGGTGCTTATGAAGTTTCTTCTTTGATTGAAAAGTATGATATTACTCTCTACGAATCTAAATTTTTTGACATACTTAAATATTGCTATGAAAACTATGCTCATAATGTCTATGTCAAAGAATTTATTAAAAGAATGACCGTTGCTTCGGAAGAAAATAATGATATGCATGAATCTATAGATAATTATGATTCCTATTATTTGATTGAAATATCCCTTGATGAACATGATGCTTGCTATTCTTGTGACCATGATGCCAATATTTATGAAGATGAACTTGTTATAGTTCCTTATGTTAAACATGAGATCGTTGCTATTGCACCCATACTTGATAGTTCCTTCATTGAAAAACATGATTGCAATGATGTTATTATAAATTATCTTAATGTCAATTTTTCTAATGATGTGCAAAACCTCAAGCTTGGGGATGCTAGTTTTGCTATGACTACTATTTGTTGCAATGATCATGATTGGGGTGATTCTTCTTTTGATCTTGAAAATTTATTTAAGCCCCATGATGAATATGAGATTTATAAGAGTGTTTGCAATATTATTGAAAGTGGGTTTAGAAGAGTGTCAACTTTAGATCCCACATATTTGGAGAATGTTCAATCTTATGATTTTTTTGATAAAAGTGGGTTTGGAGAGGTCATGACTTTAGTAAATTTTAATCCCACTATTTTGGAAGTGTGTCAAAATTGCATGCATGTGGATCGTGTTGAAAATATTATATGTGATAGATATTTTTTTGAATTTGCTTATGATCCCACATGTAATTATTATGAGAGATGAAAATATGGTTGTAGAAATTTTCATGTTACTAAACTACCTCTCATTATGTTGAGATTGCTATTGTTTCTTTCCACTTCCTTGCATATGCTAGTTTTTGCTTGCCTTGATAATTTGTTTGCCTATAAGATTCCTATGCATAGGAATTATATTATACTTAGATGTGCTTGTCACGTGTTTCATGATGCTCTCTTTGTGCTTCAAATCTTGTCTTTCATGTGAGCATCATTGAAATTATCAATGTCTGGCTAGGGGCGTTAAACGATAGCGCTTGTTGGGAGGAAACCCAATTTTATTTTTATGCCTTGATTTTTTTCTCATGCTTAGTAATAAATAATTTATCTAGACTCTATTTTTATTGTGTTTTTTGTGTTTAATTAGTGTTTGTGCCAAGTAGAACCGTTGGGAAGACTTGGGGAAAGTCTTTTTGATCCTGCTATCAAAAACAGAAACTTTAGCACTCGCGAGAATTGACGCCATGTTTTATTGGAGAGTGATATCTAGTTAATTATTTTTGAAGATAATTAATAGATAAATTCCTCACATCCAGAAATTTATTTTAGAATTTTTGGGGTTCCATAAGTATTCTAAACCTACAGATTACTACAGACTGTTCTGTTTTTGACAGATTCTGTTTTTCGTGTGTTGTTTGCTTATTTTGATGAATCTATGGCTAGTAATAGAGTTTATGAACCATAGAAAAGATGGAATACAGTAGGTTTAACACCAATATAAATCAAGAATGAGTTCATTACAGTACCTTGAAGTGGTGGTTTGTTTTCTTTTACTAACAGAGCTCACGAAGATTTTCTTTTAAGTTTTGTGTTGTGAAGTTTTCAAATTTTGGGTAAGTATTTGATGGATTATGGAACAAGGAGTGAAAAGAGCCTAAGCTTGGGGATTCCCAAGGCACCCCAAGGTAAAATCCAAGGACACCAAAAAGCCTAAGCTTGGGATGCCCCAGAAGGAATTCCCTCTTTCGTCTTCGTCTATCGGCAACTTTACTTGGAGCTATATTTTTATTCGCCACATGATATGTGTTTTGCTTGGAGCGTCTTGTATGATTTGAGTCTTTGCTTTCTAGTTTACCTCAATAATACTTGCTGCACCTTTTGGGATAGACACACATGAATTTTAATTTATTAGAATACTCTATGTGCTTCACTTATATCTTTTGAGCTATATAGTTTTTTTGCTCTAGTGCTTCGCTTATATCTTTTAGAGCACGGCCGTGGTTCTACTTTATATAAATAATTGATCCTCATGCTTCACTTATATCATACTGAGAGTCCTTTAGAACAGCATGGTAATTCACTTTGGTTATAAATTATAAATGCTAAGAGAAGTTGGATGCTTGATAGATGGTTTTGAGATATAAAGGTGGTAATATTATAAGTGTGCTAGTTGAGTAATTGTGAAATTGATGAATACTTGTGTTGAAGTTGGCAAGTCCCATAGCATGCACGTATGGTGAACGCTATGTGACAAATTTGAAGAATGGGGTGTTCTTTGATTGCTTTCCTTATGAGTGGCGGTCGGGGACGAGCGATGGTCTTTTCCTACCAATCTATCCCCCTAGGAGCATGCGCGTAGTGCTTGGTTTTGATGACTTGTAGATTTTTGCAATAAGTATGTGAGTTCTTTATGACTAATGTTGAGTCCATGGATTATACGCACTCTCACCCTTCCACCATTGCTATCCTCTTCGGTACTGTCCATTACCCTTTCTCACCTTGAGAGTTGGTGCAAACTTCGCCGGTGCATCCAAACCCCGTGATATGATACACTCTATCACACATAAGCCTCCTTATATCTTCCTCAAAACAGCCACCATACCTACCTATTATGGCATTTCCATAGCCATTCCGAGATATATTGCCATGCAACTTTCCACCGTTCCATTTATTATGACACGCATCATCATTGTCATATTGCTTTGCATGATCATGTAGTTGACATCGTATTTGTGGCAAAGCCACCGTTAATAATTTTTTCATACATGTCACTCTTGATTCATCGCAATCCCGGTACACCGCCGGAGGCATTCACATAGAGTCATATTTTATTCTAAGTATCGAGTTGTAATTCTTGAGTTGTAAGAAAATAAAAGTGTGATGATCATCATTAGAGCATTGTCCCATGTGAGGAAAGGGTGATGGAGACTATGATTCCCCCACAAGTCGGGATGAGACTCCGGATGAAAAAAATGGAAGAAGAAAAAAGAAAGAAAAGAGGCCAAAAGAAAAAAAAGGAAAGAAGGCCCAAATAAAATAATAATAATAATAAATGAGAGAAAAAGAGAGAAGGGACAATGTTACTATCCTTTTTCCACACTTGTGCTTCAAAGTAGCACCATGATCTTCATGATAGAGAGTCTCTTATTTTGTAACTTTCATATAGTAGTGGGAATTTTTCATTATAGAACTTGACTTGTATATTCCAATGATGGGCTTCCTCAAATGCCCTAGGTCTTCGTGAGCAAGCGAGTTGGATGCACACCCACTTAGTTTCTTTAATGAGCTTTCATATATTTATAGCTCTAGTGCATCCGTTGCATGGCAATCTGTACTCCTTGCATTGACATCAATCAGTGGGCATCTCCATAGCCCATTGATTATCCGCATCAATGTTAGACTTTCTCCCTTTTTGTCTTCTCACACAACCTCAATCATCATATTCTATTCCATCCAATGTGCTATGTCCATGGCTCGCGCTCATATATTGCGTAAAAGTTGAAAGAGTTTGAAAAAGATAAGTATGAAACAATTGCTTGGCTTGTCATCGGGGTTGTGCATGATGAGAGCATTTTCTGTGACGAAAATGAAGCATGGACAAACTATATGACTTTGTAGGGATAAGTTTTCTTTGGCTATGGTATTTTGATAAGACATAATTGCTTGAATAGCATACTCAGAGTATTACTATTTTTATGTCAACAATAAACTTTTATCTTGAATCTTTCGGATCTGAACATTCATGACACAATAGAGAAAAATACATTGAAGAATATTCTAGAAAGCATACCACATCAAAAATTCTGTTTTTATCATTTACCTACTCGAGGATGAGCAGGAATTAAGCTTGGGGATGCTGATACGTCTCCAACATATCTATAATTTTTGATTGTTCCATGCTATTATATTATCTATTTTGGATGTTAATAGGCTTTATTTTACACTTTTATATTATTTTGGGACTAACTAGTAACTGGAGGCCCAGCCCAAATTGTTGTTTTTGCCTATTTCAGTGTTTCGTAGAAAAGGAATATCAAACGGAGTCCAAACAGAATGAAACCTTCGGGAACGTGATTTCTGGAACAAACGTGATCCAGAGGACTTGGAGTGGACGCCAAGCAATTAACGAGGCGGCTACGAGGCAGGCGGCGCGCCTACCCCCCTGGGCGCGCCCTCCCCCTCGTGGGCCCCTCGTAGCTCCACCGACCTACTTCTTCCACCAATATATGTTCACATACCCCGCAAACACCCAGGAGCACCATGAAACCCTATTTCCACCACCGCAACCTTCTGTACCCAAGAGATCCCATCTTGGGGCCTATTCGGATCTCCGCCGGAGGGGGCATTGATCACAGAGGGCCTCTACATCAACTCCATGGCCCCTCCGATGATGTGTGAGTAGTTTACTTCAGACCTTCGGGTCCATAGCTAGTAGCTAGATGGCTTCTTCTCTCTCTTTGGATCTCAATACAAAGTTCTCCTCGATTCTCTTGGAGATCTATTCGATGTAATCTTCTTTTGCGGTGTGTTTGTCGAGATCCGATGAATTCTGGGTTTATGATCCAGATTATCTATGAACAATATTTTAATCTTCTCTGAATTCTTTTATGTCTGATTGGTTTATCTTTGCAAGTCTCTTCGAATTATCAGTTTGGTTTGGCCTACTAGATTGATCTTTCTCTGTCAGGACCCCAATTCCAAGTCACATCGATCTAGCCGGTAACACCTCATATCACTTTGCGGCCTCACGCACGGTATTCCCACGGGTGTCGCCTTACCATGGGCGGGACTGTTTGCGCCTTTTGGCTCACGTATATGACAGTGTCGCTAGCATCCATATGACAGAGAACCCAGGCCAACATGGCTAGTCGTGAACCCAAAATGGCACTAACCTATGGGGACAGGCATACATGAATCACATCAAGCATGTCGGTCAGTAGCGTGTAAATTTGGGCTGTAGCACTGGGCTAACAAGCCTCCAGGAACCCAGGCTGTAGCAGGCTAGGCAGGACTCCGGATGTCACCGTTTGACATTTCCCCGAAGGGACAGACACAGGGACGAAGTGAAACACATGCCGGCTAGTCAAGTGTCCTCAGCAGTAGTGCTGGGCTAACAGGACTCCGGTGAACCGGGCTGTAGCGGACTACTATGGCTTATGGAAGCACTAGACTACATTTCCCCATAAGAAAGGCTGCCAA